>NC_063205.1:30696051-31025379 GCF_017589495.1 Alosa alosa | reverse complement strand
TCTGTTAATACACTGCATATATCTATATTATTCTTACTACTATTATATTGTTACTGCTACTACATTGCACATATCTGTACATGTTGTACATTGTATCACATATCCATATTTATTCTGCTCTTTAAAGTAACTGCTAATACACTGCAGATATTTATTTCTAATTTGTATTACTTTAAACCTCCTTCTGTAAACCAACTGCATACTACTGTCTACACTGCACTATATTTTCACTTTTTAAATGACAATATCCTGGCCGGACTACTGTTGTCAGTTATATAAGTATTTAAAATGAACGTGATTTCTTAATGTCTAGTGACATATCAGGGCCATTTTATGATTAATTGAAATACATTTCTTACATACGGTTTCTTTAAGTATTCAGAGGAAGGTATGCTAAACGCTAGAATGATGGCCTCGGCCAGTCAATGGGAGAGACTTTGTTTTTTGATAGCACATGGCCGACTGCCTGATCCCCGTAGCAGATGAACAGCTGTTGTCTTGTCCAGGGGGTGTGTTTGGTTGGTGCAGGAGCGGTGTGCCCAGTTTGTGTAGCCACATCTCCTCCTGCTGAACATCAGGGTGAAAAGCAGGTAGCTCAATGACGCCTAAGTGCTGATGTCAGCAGTAGGGATTTGGATGACGGACGATTTTATAATCAAAATGCACGCAAGCAGGATTCGCTGATAGGGCTAGCAGGTCACTCACTCGCTTGACCGCTGTCAGGGCGAGTGGCAGAGTGTGAGAGACAGCCTTAGGAGCTCAATATTGTCTAGGGCAAGACTATCTTCAGTGAGATCCAGTTACAGAAAATTTCTAAAAATCATTTCCTATCCTTAGTCATATTGTTGTGTTGTGCTAATTTCTCCTACCAGATCCTGAAGCTGTGTCCAAAGAAGAAGAGTCCTGCAGCCTACTCCTTTTGCAAAGCCATGGGACTGTTGGGCATGCAGTTCCACCTGTTTGAGAATGAGCGTAAGAATAATGCAAATTCTTCACACTTGTCACACTTCATCATTAAAAAAGGAGGGCTTGAGTCTGAGAACGGAATCTCCCAGTGATAACAGGAACACATGCACAGTGTTGCACATGTGGTAAAGCAAATGGTTAGGTGTGATCAAGGGCTAAGTGGACAGAGCCAGGCTGAAATTAATGAGTGAAAGATTTGGTTAAAGCCGACCAACAGCTTTGTCGAACAATGCCTTTAAAAACGAATGGATCCGACATAGAATAGGATAGAATAGTCTCATAGAGAGAATTTTTAAATATCCCATTGTTGCCATTTCTGTATGTAAAAGTAAACAATGTGAGCCGACTTTACTTTGACATAGAGAAGTTGCCCCCAAAGGCTTTGTTACATGCTTTTCAGTTGTAAATGCATATTCTGGTGTTACTCAAAAAAGCACAGATTAAGTATAGTATATATACTTTTTTGATCCCGTGATTTTTTTGATTTGGTCTCTGCATTTAACCCAATCGGTGAATTAGTGAAACACAAACAGCACACAGTGAACACACAGTGAGGTGAAGCACACACTAATCCCGGCGCAGTGAGCTGCCTGCTACAATGGCCTTTCGGGGAGCAGTGAGGGGTTAGGTGCCTTGCTCAAGGGCACTTCAGCTGCGGCCCACTGGTCGGGGCTCGAACCGGCAACCCTCCGGTTACAAGTCCAGAGTGCTAACCAGTGGGCCACGGCTGCCCTATAATTAATGTTGTTTTGGTCCCAAATGTAAATTTGCACTTGTAAAGGTTGTTTCCCTTTAATAGCTTTCTCTTGAGTTTATGATAACGCAGGTGATGGCAGTAAAACGGGGGAATATTTATTAGAGTTAAGTTCAATTAAAGGCTCTTAGGGGAAAAAAAGTTGTTTTCAGGCTGGATTTGCAGGATTTTGTTCATCTGAATTAAAATATTTCAGATGGAATCCCTACGGGCTACTCTGTGGTGATGCCAAAGAATGATGGTAAGCTTTGGAGTTTGTCTGTGATAACTATGATACTATTTGACTTTAACTAGATTGAAATGTTCTATATGGTGCAATTGGAGCACCAAGAGCCTTGGCGGAATTCAACAGGTGACTGAAAGACTGTTTAGCTTAGCATTGTATTCAGCGAGGAAATTAGTACAAGTTAGGAATAATGTTTTTTAAAGGCCCCCGTGTAAGAAATTCTCCCATGGTTAGGAGTTATATAGCAACCAACGTCTCAAGCGCTGCCTCATTAAAAACTACGGGGAGCTGTCACACATCAAAACTGGCCTGGTTCTGGACTCCTAGGCACGTCAAAGCATAAACCTCTCTCTGAATAAGCAATAACAACATATTAATAACATTTTGTGTACTATATTATTGCCATTGCTTGTGTGTGATGCCAATGAAACACTCTTTCGGACACGGAATAAATAGTTTCATTTTGCCTGTTAACCGAGCTAGCTAGCACAGTAAACAGAAAGTGAATGGGAACGGCTAGTTATGTTCGCTAGCTAGGTAGCAGCTAAGGACTTTGGTTAAACTTGTACGTTGTTGCAAACTAACTTGAAATAACACACATTCAGCAACTTTGTGGTAGTCTACTAGTTCTAGCAAAGCTATGTTAAGTTAGTTTGTCAACTGTCTCTAAGTCTAGAAACTAGAGATCAAGTGAGACGGTGTCACGTACAAAGTTATGTTTCTCTTTATTTATTTTGTTGGAAAATATAATTTTAATGTCAAATTGTTAGGAAGACATATGACTTGTAGAATGTATGTCCCTTGCTGGCCACTGTTATTTTAAAATGGTGCACATACATGGTGAGTCGACACTGCGGTTGATGTAAATGAGGATTTCTAAGCCAATAGGTATGCTTTGATTTGGTGGTTGTGGTAATTAAACATGAATGGGGTCACATTTATGAATGGGAAATGTTGATTTTGTTAACAAACAACTGAAAACGTTACACAAGGGACCTTTACATAAAATAGCTATGAATTTGGGAATTTCATCATATATAATTTCAGAAATCTCTGTACGCAAAGGACAGGGCTGAAAAACAATAATAATAGATGGCCATGAACTTTGGGTCTGTAATTGAAAGTCTCTGCATGGTTGATGTATGCCCGTGTGAAAACCAAGGAATAGTGCAGATGAGGACTTGGAAAAAAAGCCTTACTTTCCTTATCAAGATCATGGTTCTTCTGTCGGGTTGTAAAACCAGTCTGACCCAGAATCACTACACCTGCAGGTTATTCCATCAACATCACTAATGAAAGTGGTGTGAAATAGCATGGCTTAAACTAACATAGACTTTCACTTGAGGCTCAAGCCTTTAACTCAAGTTATGCCACCCATACATCTTACATCTAAAGATAAGTAATAGAGTTTTTAAGTCATAGACTATGATTTTGCAACAACTAGGGATCTTGCAGGGTCACTATTTACATGACTGCAACTAGATATCAACAGGAACTCAAACAATAGCCAACTCATATCTAAGTCATACTTTTTTATATTGTTCATGCCACTTTTTGTATGAGCCACGACTAAAAGACTTACAATACTAGAAAAAGATTGACTCGGACTGACTTAAAACCGCTCAGATTGGCACTAAACAATCTAGTTGACGGGAGCGCGCCATGACTCCAGTAAAACATTTATGATTTCATTCTGACTTTGGAAATTGCCGACTGTGAAATCACTTGAAAATCGTATGGTGTAAGGCTGGAATTAGCTGCATCTTGCCTTCATTTATTGAAGTAAGGCTTAAATAGGCGGGTCAATATATGACAAAAAACACCTAACCCCCCAAAAAAATGATACAAAAGGTTTTCAACTGATTATGATACCTTTGGATTTACTTAATAACATATTAAAAATCTAGTAAAATCCGACCCCAGTAAAGGGGTAATTTTCAAGATAGAAGCTAATTTTGGCTATATCTGAAGCATTATTCAGCCTAGGAAAGTATTTTTGGTGTTTGGTGTTGATTTAGAGGTCACTGAATTATATATGTCACACTAAAGTATCGGTTAATCATTTTCCAAGACTTGCAGTGATTGACCTCTTGCCAGGAGTTTGACTGATCGCCAATCTGACCAGTCAGATGGGCCTGTATGATGCCCCTTTATTATGCACAATTTTGTCCAAAACAGTAATCAGACAGCACAGTATGTTCATGTAGGTGAATGCAGGAAGATGGTGAAGGCAACATGGGCTATATCTGATATTACATATGCTATATTGTACACAAGATTGCTAGCACATTTCTGACAAACTGAGATTTTCAATCACGAAAGAAGTACATCTTTAATTAAATATTGCCACCCTAAAAAGATGGTTTTGGCGTAAAAAGATGTTGTGAAATTAATTATAATCTATTGAATTGTAATCAGTCCCTCCTTTTCCACAACTTTCCGACCATGCTGCCAATTCAGTCTACTCAAAGCATAGAGAGCGATAGACATCACTTCATTCTAGTAGTTTTCAACCTATAATTTTTTTCCTCAACTTTCCGTCAGTTGTCACATACATCAGCGGTCCCCAACCACCAGCAAGACATTCCTAACCGGGCCGTAGCCTACGACATGAGTTTAAAAAAAAATGCATGCAAACTAAACTAAATTTAATTCGCAATAATGTCACGTTTTTACATGGCATAGGCCTATATGCAGTTGTTTGATTGCACGCATGTTTGCATTTTGCAAGGTCTATTTTCTTACGTCTGTCTGTCCCGCCTTCAACACTTTTACATATTGCCTTCAGCGCTGCGCAGCCTCAGGTCAGCTCACTCCACTTGATCAGTTCTTGGCGAACGGTAGTGTCACACGAAGTTAGCTAAACTGCTAGAATGAGCAACAAAAAACAAGCATCTTTAGCAGGTCACTGGCCAGAGTGTTTGAGTTGCGAGAGCCGCTGCAGAGATTTCTTACAGAAAAAAAGTCACCGTTAGCTGCACTGTTTAGTGATGAGGACTGGGTGTCAAAACTCGCTTACCTGTGTGACATATTCGGGTTGCTTAATGACCTCAACCTGTCACTCCAGGGAAGAATGACGACTGTCTTTAAACTGGCAGATAAAGTCGCTGCATTTAAAGCCAAGCTTGATTTGTAGGGACGACAAGTGGACCAGGGTGTATTTCATATGTTCCAAAAAGTAGTGGGGGTTTTCTGAGGCAGGGCCATTTCTCTCGCAGCTGGTGCGCGATCACCTTGTTGCGCTCTCAAATGAGTTTGAGCGTTACTTCCCATCCTTCAAAGATCCACGGCAAACCAATGAGTGGGTCCGCAACCCATTTGTCAATATCCCGAATAGTCCTAACTTGTCAGCGCAGGAGGAAGAGCAGTTGATCGAAATTGCAAATGACGGTGGTCTTAAGAGTGTGTATAAGGAAACCTCTCTGGCAGGTTTTTGGATCAAAACCAAAGCAGAATATCCCGAGATAGCCGTAAAAGCGCTGAAAACGTTTCCCACCACGGATCTATGCGAGGCCGGGTTTTCGACAATGACTGCAACTAGACAAATTGCGCAATCGACTGGACATTTCAAACACACTGAGGGTGTCACTGTCTTCCATCACCCCCAGATGGAAGCTTCTTGTTGCAGGGAAACAAGCAGGCCTCCCACTGATTATATTCGTAATGCACGTTTAGTTCCCATGTTTTGTTCCCATATTTTGTTAAGCATGTTCACACTTATAGATGTAGCTTCAAGTTGTTCAATATTCATAGTTCATATTGTTCAATTTTCACTTCTTCATTACCTTCACTGTTCATACATAAAATGGAGCTAGTTCTTTTCAAGTAATGCATGCACAACACATATGGAACATGGAACCCCCAACCCCCCCTGCCGGTCCGTGAAAAAAAAATAGGAATCAAACCGGTCCATTGTACATAAAAGGTTGGGGACCCCTGACATACATCATAGGAAGCGACATTCAACACATTTTCACCTTAAAAAAATGGTGTGGGTGATTGACCTTATTCAGAGGTCATGAAATCAAATATATTATCTGCTGAATTGTTATCACACCATTCTTTTCCTTATATATTGTTGTGACATCTGGCTCAAAGGTGCATGGCATGCTAGCTGCCGAGAAATGTACACCAACAGCATAGATATTAGCATTAATTTCAAGAAGAAACAGGCTGATAAAGTAGATAGTGTTAAGAGATCTATAACGTCTTCTAGAGCTGCGTTCAGCATACAGAAAGTGGACTGATGGAAGGTCACAACCAGTGATGTTGGAGGCTTTGGTGACAACTCCCTCTAATTTCCTCTTAGTGCGACTGTCAGAGCTCCCATACCAGACGGTGATTGAAGATGTGATGATGCTTTAAATGATGGCTTTGTAGAGGAGCAGCAAAAGGGTTTTGTTGACATTAAACTTTTTCAGTTGTCTTAGGAAATAAAGTCTCTGATTCGCCTTTTTGATAAGGTGGGTGGTGTTAATGTCCCATTTCAAATTATGGCTGATAGTGAGCCAAGAAATTTAAAGGAGTCAGTCAAAGTTATAGGCTGTTCACCTATAATAGACAGGGCTTTGGTGTTAGGCCACCTTCTCATCTAGGGAAAGCTGATACATTTTGCTGTGTACTGTCCAGGGCAAACGGATTAAACACCCTAAACTATGTATTTTTATATCTAAAAGCATATACCCTCTTGATGAGATACAGTGGGCAGTGCTTCAACTTGGCCAGCTTCACTCGCGGTCCGCGTGCGGGATCACGCGACTTTAATTTGTATTTTTCCAGTGACGCTGCAACGACGCTGCAACAACCCAAACAACCGGTAGATGTCTCAAGTGAGCAGGGTGTCTCGTAAAAAGAAATGGAGCCTGGAAAACCCTACACAGACTTCACTACAGACTTTAGCAGACTGGTTTAGAAATAATTTAATAGCCAGAAATATGCCTGCCCTGCCCTAATAAAGAAATATTTGGTTAACTGTGAGGGAATCCCGTTTGCAGCCGTACAAGAAACACAGGACAAATTAAACATTTTGGTTTTCTCCGAGTGCAACGATGATAGACAGACATCATTTGGACAAAATATAGAGCATATTAACCTCCGTTGCTCAGCCAAATGCCTTCCTGTTGCGTCCTGTTATCACGGAGTTGCTGCTTGACAGGGGGGGATCCCAAGCAGCTTTCAGCCATAAGGCTACTTTGAGAACATTTCCTAATTCACCCGACACTAATATTCAAAATGTTGAAAACTATTTCGGCATAGCCTATAAGCAGTTTAATTAAATGTAATGTTAGTTGTAAACAAACGGGCTACTTGGTGAGGCTTGGCCTCACAGATGCGCTCATTCCTTAGATGGCAAGAAAAATCTTCACGATATAGCTTAGGCCTATTAACTGACCACCCGATTCACGTTGACTGGGGGGCAGGGGGGGCCATCAGACATTTGTGCCCAGTTAATCCGGCCCTGCCCCCAACAAATCACACCTTCCCACCAGCTGTGACAGCTTAAAAGAAGTCAAGAGGACTCCTAACTCACAGACCTATTCACAAACCGGTTTTGTGGCATTTCGCCTGTTTTGAAATCCTATGCGGCTACAGGAGCTTCCAATTGTGAGGAAGCAATTTTGCATTGTAGGCATAACTAACATGCAATAACGCCACCAACAACAACCAAAACTAGGCTACTCATTGTCAACATGTAAATTAAATGTAACATTATTGTGAATCAAATTAAAATGTTCTCTTTTCCAAACGTTGGCATAAACATAGTAACAGATTAATTTAATAATGTTACAAAGATACTACATCAATCCGTATGTTTCATTAGGCTACTAGGCTATTTGTTTTGCCTTACTCTTGATTCATTTAGACTAGGCCTTTTTATTCAGTAATTCATCATCCTCCGTCCTTGTGTAGCGCACACATTCTCAGACCTGTCACCTGCCACTCATCGTAAGGGAGGTGTTTGGAATCATTCCCGCGTTACAATCATCAGCCAATCAAGGTGGTCACTTCAGTCAAGCTCGTGCATGAGTAATAACGTCATCCATATTAATGAAGACTCACTCACTCTTAGTCAAAGATTCTAGAGCGCTCAGCAACAGAATCTGTTCAGGAGTTCTCATTTTCCCTTACTAAGAGTAGGTCTGAAAGGCTTTGTGAATAACTTAATAAGAGAAACTCCTAGCTAAAATCTTTTATTGCTATTTAGGAGTAGCCTACTCCTAGTGGTAAGATAAAGGCTTTGTGAATATGGCCCCTGGTGTCTAACCCAATGCATAGCCCATTTACACAAAATAATGGTCAATTATTAGGGTACTGATGATCATTGTTATTTAAGAACATGCAGGGCACCAAAAACATCTTGCTCGTAAAAAATCATCATAACGCACATTGTGGCGGGTCTGTTATTTAACCTACTTACTGTAGGCTGCGCAAACCACAGGCCTTTATTTTGGGCAAGCCTGTATTCGAGGCAGGCCTTCTGTTGAAGAATTTTATATAAAGCCTGCGCTAACAGTAATCCTCCTGCCCCCGATACCACAGCTGTGGATAGTGTGGAATGTTCAATTAATAACACAATCCAATGTGTGTCTCAATTGTCCCCCGCTGACCACCTCACACATTTCTCTAGATTTTGCAATGACCTTACATGACACAATGCCATAAAATGCCAGTTTTTAGGACACAGAATAATGTTTGTAATGATACCAACAGTATCAACAGTAACATAAGTGTAATGAGCTATTCATTGTCGAAGGGGCGTGGTGAAGTGAAATTCTTACTTTGGAAAACAAACATTTGCCTACAGTGGGCAGTGCTTCGACTTGGCCAGCTTCACTGCTGTCCGCGGCGATGGGATCACTGTGTATCACGCGACTTTAATTTGTATTTTTCCAGTGAGGCGCTGCAACAACCCAAACAACCGTAGATGGCTCAAGTGAGCAGGGTGTCTCATAAAAAAAGAAATGGAGCCTGGAAAACCCTACACAGACTTCACTGCAGACTTTAGCAGACTGGTTTAGAAATAATGTAATAGCCAGAAATATGCCTGCCCTGCCCTAATAAAGAAATATTTGGTTAACTTGAATCCCGTTTGCAGCCGTAGAGAGGCATGGGACAAATTAAACATTTTGGTTTTCTCCGAAAGTGCAACGATGATAGACAGATATCATTTGGACAAAATATAGAGTATTAACCTCGTTTGCTCAGCCAAATGCCTTCCTGTTACGCGTCCTGTTATCCGCGAGTTACAGGCGATAAGACGATTTTTGATGGACAAATTAAACATTTTGGTTTTCATTAGTCCCGGACCCTCCCTCGCCAGCAATACATTTTTCTATGACCCTCCAAAGTGATTATAGAAAAAATCACTGTCAATATCATTTGGACAAAATATTTAGCCATAAGCCGTTTATCATATATAACAAACTACCGAACACTTAAACAGGGGGAATTAATTGGGCATGAATCATGCTGCCTATTTTACCTTAGAATAATGTTCTATCCTGTTATACAACCGGAGTTGAACTAATGAAACATTCCGGCGATGCAACGATGAAACAGTCATCATTTGGACAAAACATGGAGATGGTCAAATGCCTTCCTGTTACGATCCTGGTATTCTGAAAGGCGATCATTTTTTGGTCACAAGTTTACTTCATTAGCGGTTTATTTTTTTTGGATTATTAAAGAGTGTTTTTCATTTAAAGGTTTGACTTCGTGCTCATTCAGTAGAGCATTTAGTGCTCTCCCCAATCCCAGACGTTCACATTGCATGTTTGTTTGTAATGGATGCAACCGCGAGATAGGCTATGCGTTTGACAATGAGTTGTTAACAGAACCAAGACATATAGCCCAGCAGCAATCTAGGGACTGATCGTTATTTATTGAAGGGGCCACCGGAGGAATTTTGAGTGCTTCAGTTGGAAGTTGCATGACCCTCTCTTGCCTGCTAGAAATTGTTCAATGACCCTCCGACAGAATTGTTAAAAAAGACATGACCCCCCCTGCCAATTGTCTTCCGCCCAGCGCCACAGCCACACACTTTGTGATAACATTCCTAAATCAATCTTTCCCGTGAGCTTGCATGCTACCAGTCCTTCCTTTTCAAATGTGTTTGCCTGTTTGCACAATTTCACAAATAATCATATGTGATTAATAGTATGACAAATAATCCCTGTGCACGGGGACCTAAACAATGCATGCCAACTTTTTCCGTGTTTATCACGTATTTTAACTTTCCCGCTGTCTTGCCGTTTTAATGTTTTCCCCGTAGAATATCCCATATTTTAATACTCTCATAACAGCCCTGCCATGGGCCTGTCTCTGTGTTGCCCTGTTGCTACCCCTTGCCCTTCCAACTAAAACAGATGTCTTCAAATCATCGTTTTTCCTTGCTTGAAGGCGAACTTAGAGTGATGTTAACCTATTTAAGTTTAACGGCGCTGATTGTCGTGAGAGCACGATTCATTGGCGCTTGCATGTTCGGCCTTATGTTCACGATGCGCACCTGAGGCTACTCAGCTGCAAGAGAAATAATTTCCCCTCTTTGTATGTTCACTGCAAGTTGGCCTACCATAACTTACCAACTCTGCACTGTAGACTGGCTATTTATATTTTTCTGTGAAATAAGCAAATTTATTTGTTCAACTTTATGAAGCAGAATTACGATAGGGTACTTGGAACATAATTTGACAAAGGACAGATGAATGTTGCTAGTGACAAAATATTAACTTTCAGTGTTTTACGATGTCTTTGTCATGGTGAAGTGTTTTTCCCCATGCATTTATTCTAGGTTACTGTCAGTGACTGCCGTGAGAGAAGCGGGTTCTGTGTTTCGTTCATGTCAGTGACTGGCCGAGAGAAGCTGGGTCTGTGTTGTGTTGTGTTGTGTTGCGTTGCGTTAATTTATTTTCATTGGGCATACCGTGCCGTGCCGTCCACAGCTCTTCAGTTCTGACAAAGCCAAAATTACTCCTTTCAGCCATAAAGCTACTTTGAGAACATTTCAATTCACCCGACACTAATATTCAAAATGTTGAAAACTATTTCGGCATAGCCTATAAAGCAGTTTAATTCAATGGAATGTTAGTTGTAAACAAACAAGCTACTTGGTGAGGCTTGGCCTCACAGATGCGCTCGTGCCTTAGATGGCAGGAAAAATCTTCACGATAGGCCTATTAACTAACCACCCGATTCACGTTGGCTGGGGGGAAGGGGGGCCATCAGACAATTGTGCTTTCACTAACACCTTCCCACCTCTGACAGCTTAAAAGAAGTCAAGAGGACTCCTTACTCACAGACCTATTCACAAACCTGCGGTTTTGAAATCCTATGCAGCTACAGGAGCTTCCAATCGCGAGGAAGCAATTTTGCATTGTAGGCATAACTAACATGCAATAACACCGCCAACAACAACCAAAACTAGGCTAATCATTGTCAACATGTAAATTAAATGTTACATTATTGTGAATCAATTAAAATGTTCTCTTTTTGCAAACGTAGGCATAGTAACAGAATAATTTAATAATGTTACAAGATACTACATCAATCCATTATGTTTCATTGGGCTACTAGGCTATTTGTTTTGCCTTGATTCATTTAGGCTAGGCCTTTTTATTCAGGGGCCATATTCACAAAGAATTTTAAGGCCAAAGGTAGCTCTAACTGGCTTAATTTAGGAGCAACTCCTAAAAATAATGGAAGTGTCACTCCTAACTTTAGGACTCTAATTTTTCACAAAAAGTAATTCACGAAGCATTTTAGACCTAAAAGTAGCACCTAAGTCTGGGACAGCTTAAGTCGAGAGGACTCCTAACTCACTAAGACCTATTCATAAACAGCTTTTTTTGTGGCATTTTACGTTGCGATGTTTTGAAATAGCCTATGCTAACAGGAGCCACTTAAGACTCACTCCCTAGTTTAGGAGTTGTCTGAAAGGCTTTGTGAATAACTTTTAAGAGAAAACTCCAATCTAAAAATATTTAGTGCGATTTAGGAGTAGCCTACTCCTAGTAGTGAGATAAAAGCCTTTGTGAATAGCCTACGGCCCCAGTTATTTCATCATCTTCCGTCCTTGTGTAGCGACGATTCTGAGACCT
Organism: Alosa alosa; assembly: GCF_017589495.1. Lineage (NCBI taxonomy): Eukaryota > Metazoa > Chordata > Actinopteri > Clupeiformes > Clupeidae > Alosa > Alosa alosa. The sequence continues at coordinate 31,013,336 of NC_063205.1, read as the reverse complement.
GTCACTCATCATCGTAAGGGAGGTGTTTGGAATCATGCCCAAGTTACAATCATCAGCCAATCAGCCAATCAAGGTGGTCACGCTTGCCCATTTACGAAATTAATGGTGAATATTACTGATGATCATTGTTATTTAAGAACATGCAGTGTCGTGAGGGTACCAAAACATCTTGCTCGTAAAAAAAGCATCATAACGCACATTCTGGCGGGTCTGTTATTTACTGTAGGCTGCGCAAACCACATGCCTTTATTTTGGGCAAGCCTGCATTCATTCATTCATTCAACCTTTATTCTCGGAGGGTCATTGAGGGAAGCCCTCATTTTCAATGAAGCCGAAATTACAGAAGCGAAGCAAAGCGCTCCACAAACAAGACAACATTCGAGGCCTTCTGTTGAAGAATTTTATATAAAGCCTGGGCGCTGACAGTAATCCTCCTGCCCCTGATAGGCCTACCACAGCTGTGGATAGTGTGGAATGTTCAAGTAATAACACAATCCAATGTGTGTCTCAATTGTCCCCCGCTGACCACCTCACACATTTCTCTAGATTTTGCAACGAACTTACATGACACAATGCCATAAAATATGCCAGTTTTAGGGACACAGAATAATGTTTGTAATGATACCAGGTAGGCCAGGTATTGTCGAAGGTGCATGGTGAAGTGAAATTTTACTTTGGAAAACAAACATTTGCCGATATCATCGCCGATCATCAGAATATTGCAACAGATTCTGTGTTCTGGACTGCAGGTAACTTGTTAAACCAGTGGTTATCAAACTTTTATTTCATTCCCCACTTTGATCAAGGGGCATGACTGATGATAGTGGAGATAACGTGTTATCCCAAGGCTTTTGCAAGTCGGCATCTTCGACGGTAGTCTATTAAAAATATAAGTTTTCGATGTCCCAAACGGAGAGCCTTACTTTATTGTTTTTAACGATCTCTATGCTACTCACAAAAATGTAGGCATGGGGACATGATGAAGTAGGTTATCCAACTGTCGTGTGTTAAATTATTGTGATTACGAGCCAGTGGTTTTCAAACATTATGCGTGACTCGGACATCTAACTAAATGCAACAGGCTCATATCGTCCTCGCATTCGCAAAATGAGGACCAGTGTTTTGTCAAATTGCAAATAGCTATTCGTTTTAACTATTTTTTTATGATAGTAGCCTATACAAAAAGCACTTCATACTATCTTAATCTTGGAATATGGGGAGGGAAGTGGCGCGTCTGCAGTCAGCCAAATATGAATGTAATTGAAGTCTAGTGAAGTCTGTGTAGGGTTTTCCAGCTCCATTTCTTCTTACGAGACACCCTGCTCACTTGAGACCTCTGCCGGTTGTTGCAGTCACTGGAAAAATACAAATTAAAGTCGCATGATGCGGCGTGATCCCGCACGCGGACCGCGAGGGAAGCTGACCAAGTCGAAGCACTGCCCACTGTAGGCATGGGAACATGATGAAGTATCCAACTGTCGTGTGTTAAATTATTGTGATTACGAGCCAGTGGTTTTCAAACATTATGCGTGACTTGGACATCTAACGAATTGCAACAGACTCATATTGTATTCGCAAAATGAGGACATACGACTGCTCAGATAACAGGTGTAGCCTACCTCCAGTTATGCACGGTTTTCGTCAAGTCATTTAAATGTGCTGGTGAAACAGTTGTGTACTCTATTGTTATTTATCCCTGTTCACCCACACCGTCAATTCTGTGGCGCAGTGCGTTAAGGCCGGCTGATGACAGCCGCCGTTACGCAGCAGTTATCAGTCCCCTGTCCAAGAGTTCGAATCTGGGTTGAGCCCATATTTTGAGAAATGCTGAATAGACCACAACCAATTTCAATTCTTCAACATGGTCACTGTTAGACTAGAGGGGAGAAAGAATGGGAAAAGATCTGGGCACAGTTCTTCCAGAGCTTCGTGCCAAGTAATAAACGTTGAGTCGAGATGGGCCATATAGGCCATAGTGTGACATGCATAAACCAATGGTGTAGAGATGACGCCACAGGGTTTTATTTAAGAGAGCCTACGTTTGTATGTAGGCAATTTATATTCACAATACTTAGGCCTACTAAAATAAATAGTATTTTATTTGTATTAGTTGTTTAGAGTAAAAAAAAATCGGTCGGTATTAACGCAAGTTTACAACCGGCAAGTCGGTCAGACTAAAAGGGGGAAAAAAAATAATATTTGGGTCGGTTCTAAATTGACAGGGTCGGTCGGGTTACGGCAAACGAAAATATTTTTAAGGATGGCCTGGCAGTGTTTTTTTTGCACGTCTGCAGAAGTCAGCCAAATATGAATGTAATTCTGCGGCATAAAGCAGATGTATTTGTTTATTGTACAGGCTGTCTAAGCCTCTATTGCGTAGCCTGTTAAAAACGTCGATAACAGATAGTATTAAATCGGCAACAACATTGTTTTCTGCAGAAGCCTACCCAAGGCTACAGATTCATTCTGAACAGTTATTTCTCTACTGGCTCAATTATCACACAAGACACTGTTTTGATTTGCGTAGTTGAGTTACCCCCAACACTGACAATAATGTAGACAGCAAATTTCGATTTCGATTTTTGTTACCACGGTGTAGTGAAGCCTTAAGCCATACCCAAGTAGCCTAAATCGAGGTCATGTTTAATTATGCATGATTTATTTTGTTATTGAGTTCGTAGGCTGGGATTATTCTCGGCAACAATTATGTTTAATGGTAGCCTCCTTATTTTTCAGAAGGGGCGGCAGGCAGAGCGATGTACAGTGGCAGAGCGACGCACAGTGGCTGAAAGTGGTACTAAAGCTTCACGCCTCATAATGCGCGACTGAAGTGGTCATTTGAAAGCGATGCCCACTGTATAATGACATAAAGACTGTCTTATCTTCCTCCATGCCATGAACATGGTACATAAACCTTTATTGCATTTGCTCTGTATTAAAACACATTGATTTTAATATATGAAAAGGTAGATCATCTAACCCCTGAACGATGCAAAGTTCGCTAGCAAGTAAGCTAATGAAGCCAGTATGGAAAGTTTGGGAAATATGTGGTGTTTGGGCGTATAACACCATCTAGTGTAGCGGAGTAAGACATTCATATTTGGGTCAAAAAAAGGGGTTTTCCTTCGTCATGTAAACAGAGATAATGACAGTGGTCCAGTCAAATCCTCTAGCTGAGCTATAACTGTAGCTCGACTTAATTAAGCATGTAAATTTAGGTACTGACTGACAAAAAGTCAGAATGAGTAATTATAACTGACGGGAAGCCCTGTGGACATAAAATATTTGGGGGAAATATACCTCTGAAGTTTGCCTACAAAATAGCTACCATATTTGCCCAAATAAGGAGATCTGGTATTTTGATATTTTTTCTATGGGAAAATAACATGGGGATTTTGATTTATCGCACCTGTTAAACTGTCGTGGGGACGAAAAAATCGGAAATGCAGACATTTTGCTCTACACAGTGTATCCTCTGCCTTCAAGTGGATACTGTGATCTTCGGTATGTAAAAACGGCACACTTTGATCTTTGCTACCCCAGAGCTAACTTACAATGCAACTTGCCATAGGCAGTTAGCTTCAATTAACACCCGGATCTCCTTATATGGGCAAAGATGGCAGCTTTGGTTCCTTTTTGTAGGTGAACTTCAGAGGTTTATTGAGATGTGTGAAACACATTTGACTAAAATGGTAATCAAATATAATTTGTTATTGAAGACTTTTGACTAAAACTTGACTAAGTATGCTTACTAGGACTAGATGTTAAAATCCCTTGATGAATCAGCACAAATGTTGTTGTTGGAGATGTCCTCACGGGTGGGGTTGGATTGGGGGATGACCGCCTGGTGATGTGTCCAATACGACACATCATCAGTTGTGCACCCCAGCCTCATTGGGTGTTTCGGCCTTTTATCACAATACACCCTCACCTTGATCAGACCTGGGTGTGTGTCGCACTTGGCACATGAGGTCACTTGGCATCCCATGCAGTCTCCTTCCGCTTCAGCCATAGCCAGTGACTGCTTCTTTCGGCAGCAGTTGCAAGGCCTTTGATGGTCTTTCGCTGAGCCTGTCTTCTGATACCAACCTCCTTTAGTAGCCTTGTGGTGGAACTAGCTACAAAGCTCCTGCAGCCCACTTCCACTAGACGCACGTTTATCTTCCAGCCCCGGTCCTCAGCTTTGTCAGCCAAGTTTCCATATCGCAACCTTTTCCTTTCAAATGCATCATCGATGGCTTCCTCCCAGGGGACTGTCAACTCCCAGTCCCAGGCTGCGTTCAGTGGGCATGAGTCTGAAGGCGATCGGTTGGTCACCCGTTTCTCCCCTTCTCGGACGAAGGATGTTGGTTGGCGGAAGGTAGTCTGAGCTTCTAGGGCATGATGTTGACAGTAACCCTCTTACTCTCCAGTGTAGCAGCCAGGCACTTCAGCACTTGGTTGTGGCGCCAGGTGTATCTGCCTTGAGTAAGGCTGGTCTTGCAACCCACCAGGATGTGTTTCAGGGTTGCTGGGGCAAGACACTGGAGACAGGCTGGATCCTCTCCAAACCAGAGATGGTTTGAGATGGCAGGACATCATGTGGCTCTTATGGTAAAGCTCAGCATATTAGACTCCATGTTCCACAGCTCGCACCAAGCATTCAGCTGGAGTAGCCATCTTCCATGTGGGTGTTGTTGCCAACCCTAGGCCCCCTCTGCCATGTTGGACCTGGCTCACTATGTCCCGGTGTCTCAGAGTGGACTTTGCCTGTGCCACTGCTTCCCCTGGCCCCCACCTCCTCCCTGTGGATAAGGTGGGAGCAGCACATCTGACGAAGGGATCCCGGGATTCTGTGAGGGTCATTTCAAGCCATGCTTTAGAGCAGTGGTTCTTAAACTTTTTGTCTGGCGACCCCACAAAAAAGTATGGCGAGGTCTGGCGACCCCACTTTCCCCAAACCCATTCTAAGTCCTTACTCAAATACCCCCCTCAAACGTTAACAACTAAATCAAGCAAAAACTAGAAAACAAAGTCATTTGTTTTATTTAATCCATATGAACAAGAACCGAGAAAACCAAACAATCACGATTAAACAAGTGTACAGTGGGCATCGCTTTCAAATGGCCACTTCAGTCACAAGACACGAAGGCGTGAAGCTTTAGTACCACTTTCAGCCACTGTCGCCGCCTCTCACTGTACATCGCTTCTGTCAGTAGCCTGACTGCCGCCCCTTCTGAAAAGCAGGAGGCTAGGCTACCTTTAAACGTAATTGTTACCGAGGAGGAATCCCAGCCTACTAATTCAATAACAAAATAAATCGTAATTAAACATTACCCGATTAAGGCTACTTGGGTATGGCTTAAGGCTTGACTGCACGGTGGTAGCTTAAAATCGAAATCTGCTTTTGATAGCCTACCGGTGCCGCTCCACAAAACGAAAAAATATCTTAATTTGCTGTCTATGTTATTGTCAGTGTTGGGGTAACGCAACTACACAAATCAAAACAGTGTCTTAATTTGCCCTACTTCTTGACTGCAATGTAGTCAATTGACTGCTTGACATGTCATTTTTATTTTTCTGTACAATAAACAAATACATCTGCTTTATGCCGCAGAATTACATTCATATTTGGCTGACTGCAGACGCCACTTCACTTCCTCCCCATATTCCAAGATTAAGATAGTAGCCTATACAAAAAGCACTTCATACTATCAAAAAAAATCGTTAAAACGAATAGCTATTTGCAATTTGACAAAACACTGGTCCTCATTTTGCATAATGCGAGGACGATATGAGCCTGTTGCATTTAGTTAGATGTCCGAAGTCACGCATAATGTTTGAAAACCACTGGCTCAGATCACAATAATTTAACACAGACAGTTGGATAGCCTACTTCATCATGTCCCCATGCCTACATTTTTGTGAGTAGCATTGAGATTGTTAAAAACAATAAAGTATGTTTGGGACATCGAAAACTTATATTTTAATAGACTACCGTCAAGATGCTGACTTGCAAAAAGCCTCGATAACACGTTATCTCCACTATCATCAGTCATGCCCCTTGATCAAAGTGGGGAATGAAATAAAAGTTTGAGAACCACTGGCTTAACAAGTTACCTGCAGTCGAAGAACACAGAATCTGTTGCAATATTCTGATGATCGGCGATGATATCGGCAAATGTTTGTTTTCCAAAGTAAGAATTTCACTTCACCATGCACCTTCGACAATGAATAGCTCATTACACTTATGTTATTGTTGAACGTAGGCCTACCTGGTATCATTACAAACATTATTCTGTGTCCTAAAACTGGCATATTTTATGGCATTGTGTCATGTAAGTTCGTTGCAAAATCTAGAGAAATGTGTGAGGTGGTCAGCGGGAGACAATTGAGACACACATTGGATTGTGTTATTACTTGAACATTCCACACTATCCACAGCTGTGGTAGGCCTATCAGGGGCAGGAGGATTACTGTTAGCGCAGGCTTTATATAAAATTCTTCAACAGAAGGCCTCGAATGTTGTCTTGTTTGTGGAGCGCTTTGCTTTGCTTCTGTAATCTCGGCTTCATTGAAAATGAGGGCTTCCCTCAATGACCCTCCGAGAATAAATAAAGGTTGAATGAATGAATGAATGCCCAAAATAAAGGCCTGTGGTTTGCGCAGCCTACAGTAAATAACAGACCCGCCAGAATGTGCGTTATGATGCTTTTTTACGAGCAAGATGTTTTTGGTACCCTACGCACACTGCATGTTCTTAAATAACAATGATCATCAGTAATATTCGACCATTCATTTGGGTAAATGGGCAAGCGTGATCACCTTGATTGGCTGATTGGCTGATGATTGTAACGCGGGCATGATTCCAAACACCTCCCTTACGATGATGAGTGACAGGTCTCAGAATGCGTGCGCTACACAAGGACGGAAGATGATGAATAACTGGGGCCGTAGGCTATTCACAAAGGCTTTTATCTTACTACTAGGAGTAGGCTACTCCTAAATCGCACTTAAAGATTTTAGCTTGGAGTTTTCTCTTAAAAGTTATTCACAAAGCCTTTCAGACAACTCCTAAACTAGGAGTGAGTCTTCGTGGCTATGGATGACGTCATTATTCATGCACAAGCTTGACTGAGGTGACCACCTTGATTGGCTGACGATTGTAACACGGGAATTCCAAACACCTCTCTTCCGATGATGAGTGACAGGTGACAGGTCGGAGAATGTGTGCGCTACACAAGTAGTGCGAAGGACGGAAGATGATTAATAACTGAATAAAAAAGCCTAGCCTAAATGAATAAAGAGTAAGGCAAAACAAATAGCCTAGTAGCCTAATGAAACATAGGCCTATGGATTGATGTAGTAGCCTACCTTTGCAACATTATTAAATTAATCTGTCACCATATGCCTAGGCTACGTTTGCAAAGAAGAGAACATTTTAATTTGATTCACAATGAAACGTTACATTTCATTTACATGTTAACAATGAGTTGTTTTGGTAGTTTTGGTTGTTGTTGGTGGCGTTATTGCATCCCTTTTATTAATGCAAAATTGTTCCCTCGCGATTGGAAGCTCCTGTTGCGCATAGGCTACGCATTTCAAAACATCGCTACTAAAATGCCACAAAAAAGCTGTTTATGAATAGGTCTTAGTGAGTTAGGAGTCCTCTAGACTTAAGCTGTCCCAGACTTAGGTGCTACTTTTAGGTCTAAAATGCTTCGTGAATTACTTTTTGTGAAAAAATTAGGAGTCCTAAAGTTAGGAGTGAAACGCCCATTATTTTTAGGAGTTGCTCCTAAATTCGCCAGTTAGGAGCTACTTTTAGCCTTAAAATTCTTTGTGAATACGGCCCTGAATAAAAAGGCCTAGCCTAAATGAATCAAGGCAAAACAGCCTAGTAGCCTAATGAAACATACGGATTGATGTAGTATCTTTGTAACAGTATTAAATTATTCTGTTACTATGCCTACGTTTGCAAAAGAGAACATTTTAATTTGATTCACAATAATGTTGCATGTTACATGTTGACAATGATTAGCCTAGTTTTGGTTGTTGTTGTTAACATGCGTTATTGCATGTTAGTTATGCCTACAATGCAAAATTGCTTCCTCACGATTGGAAGCTCCTGTAGCTGCATAGGATTTCAAAACCGCAGGTTTGTGAATAGGCCTGTGAGTAAGGAGTCCTCTTGACTTCTTTTAAGCTGTCAGAGGTGGGAAGGTGTGATTTTTTGGGGGAATTAACTGGGCACAATTGTCTGATGGCCCCCTTCCCCAGCCAACGGAATCGGGTGGTTAGTTAATAGGCCTATCGTGAAGATTTTTCCTGCCATCTAAGGCACGAAGATCTGTGAGGCCAAACCTCACCAAGTAGCTCGTTTGTTTACAACTAACATTCCATTTAATGAAACTGCTTTATAGGCTATGCCGAAATAGTTTTCAACATTTTGAATATTAGTGTCGGGTGAATTGAAATGTTCTCAAAGTAGCCTTATGGCTGAAAGCTGCTTGGGACACACCCCGTCAAGCAATATAACCATACAAACGCGCTTCCTGCACTCATTGTTTCAAAAGGAGTAATTTTGGCTTTGTCAGAACTGAAGAGCTGTGGACGCACGCACGGTATGCCCAATGAAAATAAATTAAGCGAACGCAACACAACACAACACAGACCCCTTCTCTCGCGTCAGTCACTGACATGAACGAAACACAGAACCCGCTTCTCTCACGGCAGTCACTGACAGTAACCTAGAATAAATGCATGGGGAAAAACACTTCCCCATGACAAAGACATCGTAAAACACTGAAAGTTAATATTTTGTCACTAGCAACATTCATCTGTCCTTTGTCAAATGTATTATGTTCCAAGTACCCTATGCAATTCTGCTTCATAAAGTTGAACAAATACATTTGCTTATTTCACAGAAAAATATAAATAGCCAGTCTACAGTGCAGAGTTGGTAAGTTATGGTAGGCCAACTTGCAGTGAACATACAAACAGGGGAAATTATTTCTCTTGCAGCTGAGTAGCCTCAGGTGCGCACGTAGACATAGGCCGAACATGCAAGTGCCAATGAATCGTGCTCTCACGACAATCGCGCCGTTAAACTTAAATAGGTTAACATCACTCTTAAGTTCGCCTTCAAGCAAGGAAAACGATGATTTGAAGACATCTGTTTCGTTGGAAGGGCAAGGGGTAGCAACAGGGCAACACAGAGACAGGCCCGATGGCAGGGCTGTTATGAGAGTATTAAAAATATGGGATATTCTACGGGAAAACATTAAAACGGCAAGACAGCGGGGAAAGTTAAAATACATAAACACGGAAAAAGTTGGCATGCATAGTTTCGGTCCCCGTGCACAGGGATTATTTGTCATATTATTAATCACATATGATTATTTGTGAAATTGTGCAAACAGGCGCAACACTTTTGAAAAGGAAGGACTGGTAGCATGCAAGCTCACGGGAAAGATTGATTTAAGAACGTTATCACAGTGTGTGGCTGTGGCGTGGGCGGAAGACAGCGACAATTGGCAAGGGAGGGTCATGTCTTTTTTAACAATTCTGTCGGAGGGTCATTGAACAATTTCTAGCAGGCAAGAGAGGGTCATGCAACTTGCAACTGAAGCACTCAAAATTCCTCCGGTGGCCCCTTCAATAAATAACGAACAGTCCCTAGATTTCTGCTGGGCTATATGTCTTGGTTCATGTCTGTTAACAACTCATTGCCGTCAAACGCATAGCCTATCTCGCGGTTGCATCCATTACAAACAAACATGCAATGTGAACGTCTGGGATTGGGGAGAACACTAAATGCTCTACTGAATAAGCACAAAGTCAAACCTTTAAATGAAAAACACTCTTTAATAATCAAAAAGAATAAAAAATAAACCGCTAATGAAGTAAACTTGTGACCATCAAAAATCGTTTATCGCTTGTAACTCCGTGATAACAGGACGTAACAGGAAGGCATTTGGCTGAGCAACGGAGGTTAATATGCTCTATATTTTGTCCAAATGATGTCTGTCTATCATCGTTGCACTCGGAGAAAACCAGAATGTTTAATTTGTCCTGCGTTTTAATTTGTCCTGCATCCTTCTACGGCTGCAAACGGGATTCACTCGCAGTTAACCAAATATTTCTTTATTAAGGCAGGGCAGGCATATTTCTGGCTATTAAATTATTTCTAAACCAGTCTGCTAAAGTCTGTAGTGAAATCTGTGTAGGGTTTTCCAGGCTCCATTTCTTTTTACGAGACACCCTGCTCACTTGAGCCATCTACCGGTTGTTTGGGTTGTTGCAGCGTCTCACTGGAAAAATACAAATTAAAGTCGCGTGATACCGCGTGATCCCACGCGTGGACCGCGAGTGAAGCTGGCCAAGTCGAAGCACTGCCCACTGTAGGCTGGCGCCATATCAGATCAGAGCGCTATGTGCGTAGCACGCGCACACATACACATGCAGCATTAGGCCTACAACGTTACATTAATTATATTTATGGCGATAACAATAACAATATTTTTTTATTTCCCTTTTCTGGTTTACTATCTTTAACAATTTCAATGGGAAGGGTGGGCATGCTTCCGTGAACATAGCAAGTCAATTCTAGGAGGAATGCTTCATACGGCGACACGGAGATTTTCCTCCACGGTGCTGAGCCGACATCTGTATTTTGAGATGTCGTTTCATTTTGACAGGTTTTAAGCTCTCATTCGCCAGAACATCGCCGCAAATCACACATTGTGGGTGGTCGAGGTTATCTTTAACTTGGCAAGTGAATGCATATTTCAGAAATTCTTTCTGATAAAGCCGACGCACCATTTGTTCTTTTTTTTATTCTCACCGGCCTGTAGACTTGTTCCATCACTTGTTCCGTCACCTGTCCATTTTGGCTAGTAGGCTACCTATGTCTTTTGTTATGCTTTACTTAAAATACCGGGAACAAGTTGAGTTTGCATAGTGGGAGCAGATAGTTACATTAGTTTCTATCAGCGGACCAGTACCCTTAGACTGAACCAGATCTCGTTGAAAGACGAAAACATTTCTCTCTCTTCTCTTAACTGCGTGTAAATAAGAAAAAGGCAGAAAAGGCCATATTTTCCGTTGTTTCACCTAATAATAATTTCAGACTGAATACAGAAAATAATTGGCGACCCCACGGAAGTTTTTGGCGACCCCTAGTTTAAGAATCACTGCTTTAGAGCAGTGGTTCCCAAACTTTTTTTCCTGTGCACCCCCTTCTACGTACCAACCGGAACACGCATGACAATAACAACATCAACAAAGTTTCAATATACACGAATCCGGCGAAACTACCGGAAGTAAGCAGGCGCCATTACTGAGCTGTTGCTGGGTAGCGTTGCGCCATTACTGAGCTGTTGCTGGGTAGCATTGCGCCAGTGCCTCCTATTGGATTCGTTTCGTCCACTGGGATAACAGCCCGCGATTTACGACTGTCTCACTACTTATTTTATAATGTAAAGTGGGAAAACATGTTCCGTTTTCAATTGTTCCAATAGCAGCAATAAAATTACCAGTTGGAACAAAAAAAAATGTGAGATACACAAAATACCCCGGGTCGACTGCCCCTGTCTGGTAGCCTAACGTTACCATACGGGTTGCACAGATAGCAGTTAGCTGTACCTTACCCTTTCCTTTTGAAATGTGAAAATTAGATAAACAATGGTCACAAATGAAAAACATGAATTTGTTTATTTGATATCCATTCATTTATTTATTGTTGCCAAATGGACAGATATTTTTATAGTTTCCTCGTTAGCTAGCCTATCTAGAATAGTTAAGTAGATATAATATCAACCTAGTCCCAATTATGTCTTTATTTCCTCATTCTCTACTCTAAGCTATTTTCATAAATAATCTGTAAGATCGCTTGTACCTTCATCTGTGACCGGAGGCCACTGTCTAACATCATCAACCGAACAAGCCATACTGCCTGGCTGTAGCTGTCATTGAGGGTGCGTTATCACGGAGGTTTGTTTACATACCAGTAACAGCTCAGTAATGGCGTTGCCACAAGATGGCAGCCTCCACAGAACGCTCATCGGATTTGTGTATAATGCAACAAAGCTACGCACAAGCTTCCACTTTTAAGAGGATGAGTGACAGACACAGGCTCAGTATCAGAAAGCATGGTTATTTTCAGCCGCATAAAAGAAAAATTGCAGCAATTAGGCCTATTAAATGACTGTGGAGCTAGCATCATCATCATCATTACAAAGTACACACGGTTAGAATGGTAGTACACACGGTAGAATGACAGTACATTGAATTAAATTGCAATGAAGTTACAAATGATCCACAACAATAAATAAATAAAAACGAGGATCAATCTGAAACTTTTCAAGTGTGACAATACGATCAGAGCTAAACACGATCCACAACATAATTAAGTAACAAAGAGCATAGGCTCAAACATAAAATAAGAGGATCCATTTAAATCAAGTAATTTTATCATTTTTTTAGGTTAAAGCAGCACTAAAGAAGGTTTGCTCACAAGGTCCCCCTACAGTTGGGAAGTGCAATAAATTAACTAATTAATATAAAAATGTGCGTCTTTGTAACAAACTATAAACATAACTTGGATACAATAATAGAGGGAATGCACGGACATTGGTAATGCACATTTCCATTGGTAATTAAATGACTGGACAGGCATGCCCTCTAAATAATCTATTAGCACTGAGGTAACTTTTTGTAAGATTTTTGGGGGGACTTGGTGAGCCAAAGATGATACCTTTTTCTGTAACTCTCCAACAGTGGTAATTTTTTGCCTATCTTTACCATCCTCCATACTGTACGTGGGGGCAAGATAACCATGGGTCTTTGTCCAAGGATGTTTGTCACATTTCCTAATATGTGACCCTGCAAGGCGAAACCAGTCGTCTTGTGCACGGTGCTATTTTGAGAAAATCCACTATAAACAAACATATAGATTAAAATTTGTCGAATTTCACGTTTTCACATAATTCGACAGTATACAGTCCACACTTTCATATTGTGAACAAATTTCACGGATAAACATACGTTTTGACTGTTAAACCCTTACTTTATTTAGGTGAAGATTCAACACATTAGCAGTCATTCCCTTTATCCACGCTGCTATAAGGTTTTACTGTAGGGTACGGTAGAGCTAATTTACTTATTAGGCTACTCATTACTCGTTACTCAATGTGTCAGCTCTATATCGTTCTTTGCAGATGTAACCGAATATGAATGTGAAAGACTTGCCTTTCAGGGCACGAACGGTCAAAAGCACAAACTTTTAGAAATATCCTGGTGTCGTTTTAAGGACCAGGAGAAGTTTACCATTGAAGTAGGCTAGCGAATTTTAAAAGTAGGCTAGGCTATACACAATCTGTGACACACAGAACTTCCTCTCCCCTTACTTCCCCCGAAATACATTAGGGCTGTCACTTTACGTTCGAAAATCGATTGCACAATCGATTGGACCATACAACACAAGTTTCGAAAACTAAAATAGGGAATCGATTTTAACCAAATATGTACACTATTAATTTTAAACAAATTAAACAAATAAAAAGGATAGATGTAACAAAATTCACAAACAAGAATCTAAGAATATAAAAGAATTCCGAAGTGCAGTAAGCATTGCGAAAGCTAAAAAGAAAAGCTGTTTCAATCAGCTGCTGTGCTGCTCGTGTTTTGCCAAAAAATGGAAGACAACGCGATCAACCTGTGCGACATGAGACAGACGAGTGATAGGCCCTAATAACTTGAGGAGTTCGATGTGGAAGTAGGCCTACTTTGGATTTTTGATATATCAAACTATGGAGAAGAACAAAGCGGTAGGCTATGCAAACTGTGCAATCGAGTTCTTTACGTAGGCGAAATTTGTTTGACATTTCTAATCGTAAACACAGACACAGCTACGTTGAAGCCTGCAGCAGTACTGCAGGCACGAAACTTCACGCCAATAAATCAGAAATATTGCTGGCTTGCGACTACAAGCAGCCTCTTTACATTCGTCCTAATGCCTGTTAGTTGTTCGTGAATTGGCCTATATTTGCCGTTGAAAATGGAAACGTCTTTAGACATGAAAAATCGATTTTACAATCGATTCAATGAACACTTATGTCTCAAAAATCGAACAGTATTTTTTCACAAAAGTAACAACCTTAAAATACATTCATTATATTCTATAGTGACACCTTATGACTGTCCCAGGTATTAACTAGGGGGCAGAAAAAGACTCATTGCACGGTTGAAACTATGGTTGAAACTGCATAGTCAGTCATCCGCTTCAAAGTCACGCTACCGTAAGGCTAATCATAGCTATACCCTCACACTATCGCACGTCACCATTTACTTAAAAAGGTGATTTTCTCCTCTTCTGGCGTATCGTTACAGGAGAACCATGCCAACTTTGGATGCGGTTATCTTAGTGATACTTTTTGCAATACCCTCGATATACATATCGTTGGGAAGCTTAGTTTATGGTCGTTCGTGTGAGTACAATAACTTAATTTTGTAAATTTTACTAAAACGACTGGTTTCGCCTTGCAGGGTCACATATAGGCATTTTCAACAAAGTATTTAGTTTTTATAGATATTCCCTGACTTAAAAATGTCAACACACTTTCTTTTTATTTAAATTTAGTGTATTTTCTTGTCTTTTCAATGTTGAAAAATAAGTAAAGGATTTAGCCTCTATGTCACTTCATTTTCATACCTTAGTGAAAAAGAAAGTCATGAACTACTTCTGAAAGTTTACAGACACTCTGATTAACTTAAATAAGTGATAAAATAAGCCAATAATTGTGAGCAACGTATTTTCGTTAAAAATATGTATTTCTTTATTTTCCTTTTTCTCAGAATAAATTTGCTTTACTTCAAGGGTGGATTTTTCCTCATTTTTTTCGATTGTGAGAGTACAATAAATCACCAAAAGGTTATTTTTTATTCCTGTTTAGTCAACTTTACCAAACGTGCCAATAATTCTGGAGAGTACTATTTGTATTCTACAGTCTATTTAGCAGCTCTTTTCCATTTTGATTTTTGCTGGAGATTCAAATAGAATGCTGCCACTCAATTTGTTTTTTTGCCAGTGATAGTAACCAGGATGACTTAGGATGTGACATGTGTGCATGCATAGTGAACTAGATCTTCAGAAGTTGCCATAAAAGTAAATTACACATTTACAATCAGACATTTATTGTGGTTTTGCAGTCACCCTTTTTGCAAGCACTTGAATCAGAATAAGGCTAACTAGAATGCTACCTGTCGAAGCCAGTAGGAATAATATCAGCTAACCCACCCGCTACTGCTGACTACTTGAATTACTTGACTTAACTGAGGAATCGGTAACTTTTCACAGACAGACATTTATTGTCATTGTTTGTTAACTCTATCCACATCGCTAGCTAGCTAACTCCACCTACGAGCCTACTAGTGGTGGTGGGAGGGGTTCAGTGTTCCAACCCGCTACAGCAACTTCCTTATAACCCACTCAGAGTGTGGCAGAAGTGCTCTTCACTCTATTAAGAGTTTATGTGGCATCAAAATCATTTTGGAAACGTTATTTTAAGGTAAAGAACAACTCTTTAGGGCTGCTTTAGTGCTGTCTTTTGTATTGCATAATCCAACTGCAGTGATAATAGTTGGATTAATTTTAGTGGACTGATCTTGCCTCCTTTCTTCTATGACATGTAGCAGTCCAGTAACTTCATTCCGCACTACAGGTGAAAAATCTATTGGTAATAGTTTCTTAGTATTTTACTTGTAGCTTTTGTGTATTTACCTTCATGTTTCATGTGGTAATTACCAAATAATATAATATAATTTACCATGTATTTACTAAATTCTTAATAGTTAGGGGACTGTAAAAGGGAGGTATACCAAATCTCTTATAAAAGAAAATAGAATGAAATATGCCGCACAATGGTGTGCATCAAAAGGTGTTGGGAGAAATGGGACTTAATGTTTCCTGGACCTTTAATTTGACAGCAACAGGAAGATGTTTTTTGAGAATAACCAAAATTATACTTGATAGCTATACACTTTGCTTATAGGTTGCATTGTGTTTTCAGTAAAATATTCGGTTGTCAGCTGTCAGTTCAATAATTTAGTTAATAATAAGTCAGTTTTATGCAACCATGACTGTTATTACATACTTTCTGACATTTTGTCATCACATGGTAGAGTTGTTAAATCAGAGGCAACTCTTTGTGATGTTGTGACCCCCCCTTCTCTCTCTCTTATCAGATTACTCCCATGGCATCACAATCTTATCTCCATTTTCTGGTCTTGACAAGAAGCAGACCTTGAATTTCTGTGCTCAGAGTGCAGAGGAACTGCTGAAATTTGTGGAGGACCTGAAGGAGTCTATTGCTGAGGTGTCTGAGATGGAGCAGATACGAATTGAATGTAAGTGATATGTGTGTGTTTCTAAAGATGTTTATGCACAATGACATGTTCAACTCCACCAAGGCGTCAGTTTAAACATCAAACCCACTACCACATAAATGTATCCCAAAACATCTGTATGTGCTTGAACATAAATTAGATTTAGTTTCAGGGATCTGCCTTCTGATTTAAAATGAAATTGAGGAATCATGTTTTACAGTGCTTACAAAAAGTAAAAGGATATTTACCCTTTTACTGCTATAAATTGAATTCAGATTTTTACAAAGTAATGTTAAAATATAAAAATATATAATGCAAATGGTCAATCAGTATTTGTGGCTATAATTCCACCATAATGACAAAAGAATACTCTAAACAACTCAGAGGAAAGGGGATTGAAAAGCATAAGTGAGGGGATGGATACAAAAAAAATATTCCAGTCACTGAACATCCCCTGGATTTTTCACATAGATCTCTGTTTCTCAAGGTCACCAAATACTGTTGTGGAAACAAAAATGAAAACAATCGGTTCTACCTACATGTAGCTTGAGTTGCTGCAGCCAACAGTTAGTGCTGCTAGGCAGATACAGTAGTCTGGGGAAATAAACATTGGAACCCATATTGAACTAACCCACATCTGCTGTATTGGAACTGGAATCTCAAGAGTTTCCCATCTTAGAGATCAGGGTTAGACAGATAATTTGATCAACTTCATTTCTGGAATACCCCCTGGACATTAAGAGAGGGTGCTATGAAGTCTGAAAGACTTAGAAATGGTACAGTTTTTTAATAAATAGTTTTGCCCATTCTACTAAAGGGTATAATTAATAACAAAAACTTTGTAAACAAACAAATCAAATAAAAATAAATCAGTATCGGCCAAATTCTTTTACACTTACAGTATATCACAATCCGTGCGTCCCTATTTGACATTGTGTGGTTTTGTGCCACCAGAGAAAGTAGTTGCCAACAGAGCTGTCTGAGGAGAAAATAAATAAAATGACATTCAAGTATATTAAAGGTTTGTGTTTTAGGTAGTGTACAACAGCGATGTACAGTATAGCGATAGATAATTACGTTAAATCGTGTTGCGTCGTGATG
The DNA here is from genome assembly GCF_017589495.1 of Alosa alosa. Classification (NCBI taxonomy): domain Eukaryota; kingdom Metazoa; phylum Chordata; class Actinopteri; order Clupeiformes; family Clupeidae; genus Alosa; species Alosa alosa. The sequence goes on along the minus strand of NC_063205.1, from coordinate 30,995,870 downwards.
ATTATACGCTTTCCGCCAGGTTTTGCAACACGAAAATAGGGCCCTACATGTCAATGATCTTATTAATGCCAAAAGAAACTATGATGCAAAGATCAGGGATTTTTTGATCTGCAATATCTTTTTTCCCCTGTAGGGGAACTTGAGAAGCAGCAGGGGATGAAGCTGCACTCAGCCAAGAGCAACAGCAGCCAGTTTGAAATGCGAGACAGACAGGGCTTCCCATCAGGTATTTTTTCCTGAGTTTTCCTGAGGGCACAAACCATAAACCAACTGTTGTATGTTATACTTGACTACAAGTAAACTTCATAAATGTACAATATTCTTAAGATGCAGTGCTTTCCCCACGGAAACATGTAATAAGATATTAATATATAAGCAAAAATGGCCACTTTGTAATGAGTAGATTTGAGTCATAGTCAGTGAATGCAGCTCTTATATTTGTGTCTGACTCCAAGGAAGGCGGGATTTTGATGACAAGAGTGGAAATGGTGCAGTAGAGGTAAGTGTTCATTACTCAGAACAAAGCCAGGTAAGTCTGGTCACCAGCAAATTGTATATAGGCAAACCAGTATAAGTCATTTAATGTTCCAGACTAAAGTTTAATGTTAACATTCAGAAATCCCCTATATTTGCATTGGATAAATCCTAGACTCACAGACTTCCCCAATAATATGCAATCAGTGCTTCTAGATTGCTAACACACTATAATTAGTTTCCTCATCTTGTATTAGTTTTCATTAGACACACTTGTATAATAACAGTTTACATAGATCTACATACACTGAAGTGTACCCATTTGGCAATGCATTTACAGTATAGTATAGTGCAGATACTAGTGGCTATGCGTGTCTGGTACTACTGATTCCCCAGAGGGCTTGGTGGCTGTAGAGGAAGAGTCTTGTAACATGTGATGCTGTCTCTGACTGTTTTCTAAACTAGGTGTCAATTCACAACAGGCTTCAGACGTACCAGTTCAACAACCCATGGAGCCTTGAGAGCACCTCATGGAGAGCACCCCATGGAGCCCTATCTAACCAGCAGGGGGAGCCTTTGCAGTTGCAATGCCAGTCTCAACAACTCTCAGCATCCACTTCACCAGCCCACATCCATCATCCGGTTTCCCTGCATAAGCTGCAGCCAAACAACCTCATCCATTGTCAACAGATTGTGAAGGTGATCATCCTGGACAAGAGTGGCCAAGTGTGCGTGGAAGCCTAGAACAGTTGTAGTAGTCCCTCACAGCACCAGCTTATCCAGTGTATGGTGCTGCACAACTGTGCTCACCCAACAGGAGTGGATCCTCACAGAGGAGGAACAGCTCCCAGCCTCCCTTCCCCCCCTCCACCACCCCCTAACAACTTCCACCATCAGTATATTCCCTCTTATCCACAGCTTGGCTCACAGGACATTATGTGATGCCCTTCCTACACATCACAACCAAATGAAACTGTGTACATATATAGAACATATAGAACATCAATAACATCTACATACTGTGTATTTATTGAAATTTCAAGAAGGAAAAAAATGATATAAGTAATAATGAAAGTATTTGCATAATATTTGCAGACCATATATGAAGTTAAAATAGTTGATAAAATGAAAGCTTGATTTATCTGTATTTTTAAAAAATTAAGTAGTTTAGATTTTTTTGTCTTATATGTCTTGTTCATTATCAAATTTTTGACATAGATATCAGTCCAAAATGAATTACTGCATTACACCCTGAAAATACAAGGAAATATTTAATTCTCTTCATACTCTTCTGTATACAGATCTTGAACTTTGACACATCCAGAGTTGTATACCTGGACACAATATTATCTCTGTACTGTTGATTATTAACTCCTTTATTCTCTCAATCACACAGGACTTTTTTCCCTTCTCCATTCACTCAGTGAAATCAATTTTATAAAATCTGGGCGGCAAACCTTGTGTTAGCATAGTGGAGTTGTGGTGGCTTATTCCCTATGAGCCGTATTCGGGCTTATTCCCTATGAGCCGTATTCGGGCTTATTCCCTATGAGCCGTATTCTCCCCAGTGTGTAAGTCAAGCACTTGTCAGCCTATGCTTGTCGTCTTAAGTCTGCAATTTGCACAACATTGAAGGCATGTGTGTGCTTCGGGCAGAGCAACCCCAAAATCAGAGTGTAAATATTATTTTTGTGTATGTTGCCCTTGACTTAGCTTTTGAGCTATACACCTCTGAGGGCTGTAGTGAGTAAAGTGCCACTACAAGGAGAACAACAACATATCACATTGAGGTCAGCAGTAGGCCTAGTTCTAATATTATTATTAGAACTGTCATAGTTAACATGATAATAATGCGTCAACCCAATCTCACTCACACTGTTAAAAAATGTGCGCCATTAACACAGGTTCTAACAAATAGCCAGTCTGCACGGAAGCAGCTGCAGTGTCAAGTCAAGGGATTCTGATGATGTGCACTCCATTAAAATACCATTTCTGTGTGAGATGGCATATAGCCAACTGCCAGTTTTGTTGATCTTTAAATGAATAAAGGTGTTAAGTATCTGATAGCAGGTTATAATTACACATTGTTATGATTAGATTTTTACAGGCATACTAGCATTATATCTCTTGGTAGATCTATAAAGAGGAGGATTTTCATTGCTCTCCTGTATGTTTACAGCCTGGTTACATTTCAGCAAATTGATATTTTCCCAAATAATATTATGCATATAATGTAAATGCTTAAAATAGGTTCATTATTAAAAAAAAAAAACAGAAACAGACAATAATATGAAATCAAAGCCTATATATCGGACATGTATTTTGTCTATATGCACTATTCATGCAGTTCAATCATGTTCTGCAGAACAATGTCTCTATAATAGTCAATAAATGTTATATCATTGAAAAGATCTCATTCTTATCTTTCACCTGACATGAACTTGTAATACTATTTTTTCTTAGATCTTCATTTAAGTAGTATTGCCTTTTTCAAAAATTCCTTGGTGAAAAGAATTCTGCTGGGGTGTAAAGGGTTAATTGCATGTACAATTGTAAGGAGCTCGAAGTGTTATTATTGCAAGATTGCTTTTGTATATCCAGAGAATGTGTGCCCATTTTACTAAATGTTTTACTAATATTTTGCTGAATTGTGCTCTCATTTCACTAGATTGGTTGTTACATAGGGCACTCCTTTTAATAGTGTGCTTGTTTGTAGCATGCTTATTTTACATAAAATTAAATGAAAGCACCATTTGGTAAAATGAGTGCACAATTTAGCAAACAAAGCCAGAATTTAGTAAAATGTGTGTAATATTTAGTAAAATGAAGACATTATTTAGGAAAATGAGTGCACAATCTAGTAAAACAAGAGCACAATTTAGTAAAATGAATGTACATTTTAGTACAATTTTGTGTATATCGATTTTTACAATTTAGTAAAAATTGATATACACAAAAAATATCTTGCAATGACACTTTCTGGGTCTGTAGAACCTGATTTCCCAATAATGTAATAAAAAAAAACTCCAAAAAACATGTAATAATACCTGATAATGTATTAATCCCTGATAATGTAATAAAGTGCATTTCCCAATAAAATAATTATCTCTGTACCAGTAATGTAACAAATTATTACATTAACGGGAGGTTATTATCAGGTTAAACTTACTTTTTCCAGAACCTAATAATGTAATATCTCCCAATATTAACTATAACTTTGTTCAATGCTGTAGTAACAGGCCATCATTTAGTGGGGGCCAAGTGGTGAAGCAGTGTAGGCGACCACCCACTGTCCTTCTGTTTTGCTGTCCTTCCTACCTACCTCTACACTAGCGAAGCAGCAGTCATATTTCTTTTTTTCAGTAATTTTGTGTCAATGATTCCTGGGACACTGAAAAACCAGGCAGCATGAAACTTGGCATGTAGCCCTAGGAGGGTAGGGCGCACAGTTTTTTTCACTTTTTCCACATTTTGTTATGTTTCAGACTCATCTTAAAATGGATCCAATTCATTTTTTTCTCATCAACCTTCACACAATATTCCAACACTCCACAACAGGTGTTTGGAGTGTTTTGTACATTTATTTAAAAATAAAAGACTGAAATATTATGATATTATATAATATATAATATGAAATATTATTTACATTCAGACATTCAGGTATTCAGACCCTTTGTTATGACGCTTGTAATTGAGCCTTGGTGCATCCTACTTCTATCAATGGTCCTTGAGATGAATCTAGAACTAGATTGGAGTCCACCTGCGCCTAAATTAATTCACTGGACATTATTAGGAAAGTCACATATCGCTTTATATAAGGTTTCACAGTTGATGGTGTATGTCTACCTGCGAGACAAGGTTGTGTGAAGACAGATCTGGGAAGGATACAAGAAAATTTTTGCAGCATTGAAAGTGCCAAGAGCATAGTAGCCTCCATCATTCTCAAATGGAAAAGTTTGGAACAACCAGCAGTCTTCCTAGATCTGGCCGCTCAGCCAAACTGAATAATCCAGGATGAAGGGCCTTGGTCAGACAGGTAAGCAAGGACCCAATGGTCACTATGAATGAGATCCAGAGTTCCTTTGAGAGGATGAGAGAAGCGTAAAGAAGGACAAACATCAGTGCATCACTCCACCAATCAGGCCTTTATGGTACAGTGGACAGATGGAAGCCATTTCTTGCCAGGAGTTTCCCAAAAAGCACCTGAACGACTCTCAGACCATGAGAAGTAAAATCATCTGGTCTGATGAAACGAAGACTGAACTACTGTATTTGGCCACAATTCCTAATGGTGTGTGTGGAAGAAACCAGGCACTGAGCTGCACTGATATTTGTCCTTTACATGCATAGGCCAGCCAACCAGAAACTTCAGAGGTTGCTGCACATGAACACTCACCTTCACAGCAGGCCCCTCCAACGCCACCTCTGACATGAGTTCCTCAGTTTCCTTCCATGCTGCTTCCAGACAGAGAAAAGATAGCTTCATTAGAAAGAGAAAGGAGACAAAAGGATGCTGCAGTGTTACAAAGCTGAAACAAAAGGATGCTGCAGTGTTACAAAGCTGCAACAAAAGACACTGCGCTTGTGAGCACTCTCATCAGGCACTGAGGTGTGTATGGGTGATGTAAAAGCTCAAGGTTCCATGCAGCCCTGAGATCTTATCTAGTGGAAGGACCACAGGGATTAATGCGTAGGAACAGAAAAAACTACAACCACTCTAGCAAGTAGACGTAGTAATGGAAAAAGCCAGAGCGGTAGAAAAACTTTTTCTATGGCTCTGGAAAAAGCTAATAAATCAATGATATTGTATTAGGCCTAATGTATTTTGGCAAGTCAATTTTAAACTCCTACAACATAATTCCCTGATATTCCATGACTTTGCCCCCCGAAGATATAATTCCCTGATGTTCCACGTCTGGAATAGACTTTATTAAAATGCTGATGGTATTCTTGAAATTCCATGACCCGTGGGAACCCTACTTTGAGGTTGGCTATGACAGCGGCTCTAGCAGCTTCGATGTAGCCGACTTTTTATTTTCGTGCATGGTGTTGTAGTGGTGACGAAGTTCATGGCTGATTTCGTTTCTAAGCATAGCCTACTAAACACATAAGTTGACTTTGAATTCTGTGATAAGATCAGCTGTTTCCCACCTTGTCTTAACCTTTCCCATCTTGTCTACAATTCTGAGTTTTCTTTATACACCGTTCTCTGTGTCTCTTCCTTGCTCGCAAGTGAAGAAAGCTCGACTCCTCTGCATTTTTTATATAGGAAGTGCCCCTATCGATGGACCGTATCATTGCAATAAGGATCCTGTTCAGATGTGGTAAAAACCATGTGAAACGAACATTTTAATGACGTTTCAAAATAGATCCGCGGGCTGCACTGAGTGAGCAGGAGGGCTGCCAGTTGCCCACCCCTGACCTATTGAGTAAGAATAAGAAATTGCTGAATAAAGATCTAATAAATGTGTGGTTACACTTTACTTGAAGGTATCTACATAAGAGTGACATGACCCTGTCATAAACATTGTAAACAAGTCATAAACGTTAATGACATAACGCTTCTGTCAAGTGTCATTCGGTGTCATTACAAGTAAGGGTTATGACAGTGTCATGTCACTCTTGTGTAGATACCTTCAAGTAAAGTGATAGTAAAGTGTAATGATGCTTAATACAGACCTTATCGAGCACTAATACATATACATATAACTTATGTATTAATGATTAATTAATGGTTCTGTAAAATAAAGTGTTACCGAAAAGAATATGTGGTGGCACCCATTCCCCTTTATGCGTCCCATTAAAAAAAAGCATGTGCTTTTGCTCCCTTGGATTTAGTGTTGCACGGTGCACCGATACTAGGCTACAAAAGTATCGCAATACCCTGAAATTAAAAATGTAATATACATGTAATATAGTATCGATACCTAATTTTATTAGTATCGATACTTTTAAGAATGACCGTGTTGTTTTGAAGTAACATGCGTGTGCGCAAGGCATGCTTTTAGTATAGTGCCTCCTCCCCTATAGCCTGTGCGTCATTTCTCCTCACACACAGGTATGCGCAGCTGTCGTGCCATAAACAGTGAGACATTGCTGCAGGTTTAGGACACTATTATTATGTGTTGCTGTTGTAACACATAATAATAGGCTAATATCAAGTTGATTTGCTCACTTGCATCTCTCACGTTTGTGTTGCTAACCTACCTAGGCTATGGAATTTAGGTAATTTAGGCCTACTATTGGGTTTAACCTCTGGTTTAACGTCATTTAGAAATAGGTTACGCAACCATGGCAAACTTTTACATCTGGAGAGAGCTCCTAGCTAACTATCCCGCTAGCTCAGGTCATGTCTGTCATTCGTGGAGTGGTCACTAAAATCATTAATGAACACTGCAAGACACTTAGCTCTTCTATGATCCCAGAAAGATTTTCGACTTGTTAGTTTTTTGAACATTTATTTTATCTAATGACATAGGGAACATAATGAATTGCATCCACATATCTTTACGCACTATGCACAACTATTATTCATTAGCCTAAAACCGTGAGGCTGAAGGCAACTCTCACGTAGCCTATTTCTTAAAGTGACAGGCACTCAATTACACCTATACACAACCAATGTGCACTCAATTAGCCCTACACACTACAAGATATGTCTAAGTGTAATACTTTAAAAATCAATATGAAGTATTCAAATTACATTTTTTTTAGCCACTAATAATTATGCAGATTATAAAATACTATACATTATTAACAAAATAACTTTATATGAATTCCAAAATATATCAAATAGAAACATATGACATAAGTCATTATTTTCTGTATGTGTGTGTGTGGAGAGTCGAGCAGAATCTAGGATGGCCACTGGTGTGGTGATCACACTATTTTCAGTATTACTGATGACGTGGGTGGGGGCCCCCAAATCAAATACATTTTTTAAAAAGTATTGAAGAAGTATCGAAATCGCAATTCTTGACCTGGTATCGGTATCGAAACTATAATTTTGGTATCGTGATAACACTACTTGGATTCAACATTTAACACACACCTAAGTAGCTATGCTTACTATCAACCATGGTGGTCTACAATGTGACTTTATTAGCTTCAGGGGTGAGCAAAACATTTTCAAATATGTCACATTTACTGTGGCATGGTAGATAGCAGTCCAGTGAAGAGTACTGAAATGCCAGTGTCATTTCCAGTGGCCTTTCCCTTACTGCCTTCAATGCAACTTCTTGTAACTTGTAAACACTTTCTTTCTATTTTTCCATAATATGGGCTATGTGAAATGAATGGAGTGTGAGTGTTTTTAAGTCTTTATTGTCTGAAATAAAAACATGAAATACATCTCTATAAACAGAATGAAAGTACTGATATACAATTCAAATACAGCAATACAAAAAAACTCTTAAATTGTTCTTACTGGGTATGTCAAGGTTTTCTTTTTTTAAATCATTTCCCCCACTCTCAGTTATACAATATAAAACAACACAGTATGAGGACTCTCAGAAAATATGTACAATCAGGAAATAATGAAAATTTGATTATAGGACCTTTTACAAATGATAACATATTACAATATTACATTCTATATGTTTACATGACTTATTTCCATGTCCATGCTATATGCTTCCAGGGCTCCAGACTGCATTTTGTGACTAAAATTTGAGACAATGCGACGAAATTTTATATCTAGTCGCGCATGTGCCACCTGTAAATTTGCCGACAGTTTTAGAGAATAGTGGTTGTGTGAGTTTACATGGCTTAAATACTGCAGACACGAATGCCATGCGGGCAAGACAAAATTTGCTGAAGTTACCGCACAAATCAATTCAAACACAAACCCTTAGTGAAACACCACACTAGTTAAAAACATAGAATATGCCAAGACCGATGCACAAATGAAAATGCATCCCCACCTCCAGCTGCATTATGCAGACAAGAGGCCGGCTGAATTGGTATTTAAATAAAACATCATATTTAGCCAAGCAAGAACTAGTATTTACTAAATTCAGAGGTCAGATCAAACTCCTTAAAAAGAACGCTGTAAATATTAATCCAATGTACAGCAACGACACCGCCTGTGCACAATTCATCGGTGCAATCGTTGATTCATTAGCACAGAAAACACAAGAGAGAAAATAAAGAACGTTGAGTATCTCTCTTTCATGATTGCTGGTGACATTTCCACGAAAGAGTGTGAAATCGTCAATACTCCTGCAGCATGGGAAACCTGTCAACCTTTTGATTGGGCACATTGAAGTCCACCATGCAAATGCTCAAGGTTTGTTAATTAGTGACATATTAGAAACCTATTTGTCATATTTATTTTTATTTATTTCTTTGATTATTTAAGGGACAATGCACATTAATTGACATTTTTTGTTTACACTCAAAATGTAAATGTGCCAGAGTTAGCAAAAAAGCTAATTTTCATCTGTAGTCCCTTGGCAGGTCAACACATCATCACATTACATTAATAAAAAAGAATGCAATAAAGATAGAAAGCAAATTATGAGGGAAGAGAAAAGAGCAAGGTACAGTAAAATAAAAAATAAAAATACAATGCAAAGAAGGGCAGTACATAGAAGGGCTTCGGTTTAGGTTTACCTACAACAGCGACTTAATATGAAACTAACAATGATGTCAAGATTTTTGTAAAAATAAACATTTCTGGGTGTCACAGTGATTGAACTGTTTAGTATGATCACAGGGATAATGAACTGTTCCCAGCATCTGGTGGTTTTGGTGTACACTGAATATTATTCCAGATCAACATGTATCGCTAATTGAAATTGTTAACATTTTCTTATAAGGTGTCTCTGATGCCACCAAAGAGACCTTTCGTCATCTAGGGACAGAGACAGAGTGTTTAGAGAAGACAGTTGCCATGGAAGCAGATGGTGTAGCTGTCAATCTTGGGCATAAGAGAGGTGTAATAGACCTCTTCCAGTCTGAGGCGGGTTTATTGTCCCATTACATTGCTTGCCACATAGGTAGGTTATGTGGAGAATTAGGCTAAAGTCAGGGTAGTAAACAATGTTTACATTTAAGTTGAATTTTCAACATTAAGTTAAAAAACATTTTAATTATAGACTGGAACTGACAATGCTGTCCATGCACAGGAAAATCCCCATGGAGTCTACAATCTCCTTAACATTGAACATGGAACATGGTTTGGAAGACATACCACTGCAGCAGCAAGTCTATGAGAGAACTGAGAGCCCTCAGAAAGGAGCTGGATGTGCATGTCAACATCCCAGGAGGTGTCAGTGGGACTCCCACATGTTACCCAGGCCCTGCCAAACTTACTGAGACCTGGAGGAAGGGACAGGAACCTGCAAAACTCAGGGTAGTTCACAGCAGTCTACTTCCACATGGAATATTTAACTGCATCATCAAGCAATGCAGATATTTCTGGGAGAGTAAAGAAAGTCTGTATTAAAATGTTAAAGCCATTTCATATTTTTGATGCATAAAACTGATATATTGGTTATGTCCTATAGGTCAAGAAGATGATGGAAGATGGGACCTTTGTAGAGTCTGTAACTTCCTGGCTGACTCCAGCCAATTCAGCCTTCTCCTTCAAAGGAATGATGTTATGATGTTATCTTGCCTCAGGTAATGCTGACGAATATAGTTTAAGTTTAATTAAATCAGAGTACATGTAATCCTAATATCTTTAGGTTTTTCACCTTAATGTTTCTGAGGAAAATGTTTTATAGCCTTTCAATGGGATGGAAAATCTCATTGTGACTGTTAAGGCCATGGCAGTCCAGGTGGTAGGCTAGCAGAGTTACAGGTAGACCTACAGGCCCAAAAACAAAAGCAAGAGGATGATGGTGAGCCTTACCCACTTTACAAATATCCTTGTCTTAAGCCATCCTCTGACGGTTTCAACACAGGGGATCACCATCAAAGGAGAAGCTGCTGGACTACAGGACGGGCTCTTTATGGCAAGCACACCAAAGTTACACCAAACAGTGAAAGCAACAGTTGAAAGTACTGTGCTGCACTTGAAGCAAATATTCAATAGTCTAAATGAACTACACCTACAATAAAAGGTGTAGGAGGCCAAAGGACAAGGGTTAGCCTTCAGATCCTCCCAATGTCCCACAGGGGGGTGTGCTCTAAGGGAGTAAGGGAAGGCATACAACATTTCTGAATGTAGGCCTACATTTATGAGATCTGAATGAATATTAGTTAATCTTGCACTAATGACAGTAATGGTACTGTCTGTCTACCGTATGTGTCTTATGTTTATGTGGCTTTTCCAAAAAAGCATAATAAAATATGACATTGTGAACTCAAAGCAGCACATTGTAAGTCCTGCATTTGTTATCAAGATACTTAACAGTAAAACAGTTCAAATGAGGGGAAATTTGTATAATTGCATTGCAGGTACAGTAAGTTGTGCGCCTACAATTTTCACTTAGAGGCTACTGCACTAGTAAAAACAGTTAGTCTGGAGCCGTGGCTTACACATGTCATTTCCCACAGGTTATTGCCATAGCTGTGGCAATAGTATGGGATGTATGCTTACTAAATAATTACCAAAACATATTACATACACTGACATCTTCAGTTCACATCTTGAACTCTGAACTGGCTAAAATTTCCACAGTTCACAGATAGTTTAGATCAGGGGTCTCCAACCTTTTTGGGAATGAGGGCTACCTGAAGGACTTGAAATCATATGGAGGGCTACTCATTTGAAACAAACAGACCCTCACCCCTTTTTTTGTGAGGGTAATCCTCCTAAATAATAGGCCTATGTGATTTTTACATTTAAATTATCAATATAATGTAGGCCTATAAGCCTTTCTATATTAAGCAACTGTATTTTCATCTGATTCTTCAATACTTTAATATCAATATGCAACACTACCAACATTTTTGTTCAGTTTGTTCATTTCAAAGTTTCCATGGGGAATCTAATCTATTTTCTTTAAACGAAAAAAAAACAATCTTTTTGTGCAATTAATAATTTAGGTTACAATTTTTAGCATTACCCACAATTAAGAAATCAGAGGCTGTTAAAGTTCTGATTTCAGTGGACAATTTGTTTGTAACATTTCAATAGCAATCATCAACACCACCCTAACTTATGAAGATGCCTTTTATAGTATAGCACATCTAAAATCCCTCCATGATCTGACAAAAAAAGGTTTTGTTTTTTGCCAGGTAATGCACAGTCCTATTGCATGGCATGCATGCCACATGATTTTCAGCGCTATCGCTACACCAGTAGGTTATGGAGGAGAAAGGGCCCATGAGCTAAAGCAATTGTTTATCATACAAGAACCGTATGGGACGAACGTTTCTTGGTGTTTTATGCCCCCAATGTTGTCTTCAAGGCAGCGCTGCCTGGAAGGCACTAGGCTTAGCCATGGGTTAAGGTTAGGGTTGGGGTTAGGTTTAGAATTAGGTGCCTTTAAGTTAGCGGTGGCAGCGCTGCCTGGAAGACGACGTTGGGGGCATAAAACACCATCGGGCGGGACGAACACAGAATAGCCGCAGAACTTTTGCAAAGATATGCTTCCATTACTACACCAGACGAGCAAGCTTTTTTTCTTTTACTGTCTAGCAACGTGTATGCGCTCCGCTTCCGATGTTGTTTAAAAGTTGAATGGGAAAGGGATTCAGAGCCAAAGGCAAAAGTTTAACCCAGCTACAATTAGTAAGGTATCACCAATATTAAGTTAATGTTACAGTTGTATGGTCTACAATTAAATATCTATTAAATAAATCACAATAGAGGATGTTTTAGAGCATGATCTGCAGGCGACTTGTTGGCTCTTTTTAGAAATTGTGCTGCGTGCGCCTCATAGGCGTCCCGCGGGCTACCTGGTGCCCACGGGCACCATGTTGGAGACCCCTGCATTTGACTTTAAGAAGACAAGGCTATAGTGTCATTGAGAGTTTAGTAGTCAGAGAACACAACTCAACTGTACTTACAATTAAACATCAGAAACAGAAATAAGACTGAGACACCTTGTTCAAGCCTGGTTATAGAAAATGTATGGATTGTTATATATACTGTATATAAGTGTTTCCTTTACTCTTACAATCAGTGAAAACTGATTGTTTAAAAGGCCACATGGTACCTCATGCTTTCATGTCTCTGTCTTCCTGCTGTGGTTGTGGAGAAAAGAGGCATCATACAGATGCCTCACCCATATTTCCCATTTGGGAAGATTGCCTTCTGAGACCATTATCAGGCTCTGTTGTCGTTTCATCTTTCCTCGTGGTCATGATATGCCAACGCTGAATGGGAGTACATGCAGTAAGTTTATAAACAGCATTTTCAGAAATGTCATTATTGTGTTAAATGTAGACATATGAAAGAAAAACAAAACAAAAAATGCTTGCCTGTCGTATCCCACCCTTAGTAGTGAAAAAAATGTAGACAATATATCCTGGGACTAGCACCATAGAAGACAGTGCCATGAGCCAGCCAATCCCCTGTCCCCAAGCTGGATAGACATACTTTCCGAGAGTAAGTGGGGTCATCTCTATCGCACTAAAGGTGAACACCCCCTACATGAAGAGAGGAAATGATGTAAAGACACTGTAGACAATTAAGTGAGAATGAGCATTTTTGAGTGTGATATGTGATATTATTAAAGCGTAACTTTCGCCAAAATGCATCGTTTGCAATGTTTTTGTGAATTTTAAACTTTCATTTAAAAGCATAATTACGTCTGAAGCGTCACTTTTAAGATTGTCCATGTTGTCGTTTTCGGGTCAAATGGCCTTTTGAAAGTATGACATTCGAAAGGCCAACGAAAATGAAGGTTGCTTTGGATAAAGTACAATGCAAAACTGGTGCTCTCAATAACAATTTTGTTGTCTTTGAAAGTTCCTCTTATTGAAGCATTTAACCGTAATTTGGAGTAACACCTGCTTCTACCAGGCGGAAATATTTCACCGCAAAACAGACGTGCGCTTTCATGGACAGTTTTCGTAAATACAGGGGAACACGTAATTAGGCGCATTTTACGCTTCTCCTCCTACATTTTAACACGACACTCCCACTTTCCCCCGACCCTCCTCTGAATGTATATGCATGACACAGGAAAACGCAATTTGCCATTTTCAGCTGAGTCCTGCAACAGGCAATTTGCGGTTTTACCAGGTGCGGCCTGTTTGGAAATAGCTTGCATCGGTTACGTCAGTCTTTGCGAAGAATCAATCCGTTTGATAAATCTAGCCCTAAATAGACTCGACACAACATGAAACTTTGATCAAAGTATCATTAGTGTCTCTACTCATGAACTTGAGCATTGAGAACATTGTTCGTGTACACATAGTTTACTAAAAAGAAAGGTTTTGGACAACTCACTCCTTGACTAGCAAGATGGCGGCGAGCAGAAAAACCAAGTGAGTTGTTCAAAACCTTTCTTTTAGTAAACTCTGTTCCATCTGTTCCATCACATGAATGGGCCTTCCCAACGTTCGGAGGACTGTTAAATCTATATAATCACCGCTGTTAAGTATATTATGACCGCTGTCAATGGCAACAGGTTTTGTGCTTCTGATTAATGTTTTTCATATCACTCCACAAGAAGTTTGTTCGCCTGAAACTGTCAAGTTCTATCTATCTATCTGGAAAACTATTTATTTTATCAGCGGAAAACACGAAATGGTAGCAAAATCATTTTTCAAGACCCATTGTGTTAAGTTTCTTTTCTCGTTTTGGCAAGTAGCCGTATAAAAGGAAGGATAATGTATTGGATAAATTATGGAACCTCAGGACTATGCTGGGGCGTAGTAAAACCATAATTAATCAAAAACAGAAAAAACATAACCAACTAGCATCATCGACTTTGTTGTACAAAACCATGGTAGGAATATGGTTACCGTAAAGTGCCATAGTAGTACTACAGTTTCTATGAAGTGCTATGGTAGTGCCACAGCTACTATAGTAATAACCATGATTTACAGTACCATAGGAAAACCATGTTTCCTGTATAAAAAACATAGGAAACCATAGAACATAAGGGATGTTAAAACCATAGTACCACAGTTACTATGAAGTGCTATAATCCATGGTAGTGAAGTGCTTTGGATAAACCATGGTAGTTCCATGGTTAGAAGCATAGTAATTGTGATCACCATGATTTATCATAGCAAAATAAAACAAACTATAGGAAACCATAGTGAATTTCCATAAGGGACCTGTCATGTTCATATCTTAACATAGGTAAATACAGGCTTTACTATACCAGACAGATTAGTGGTGTGAAGACAATCCAACACCACTTCCACCACACACAGGGCCGATAGCCAATCATCTCCTCTATATTTTGATAGAATCGCTCAGCCCCTGGATGGCAAAGGAAATATCACTATGTTATTCATTGGATTATCATGAAATATAATTAGAATTAATGTAATCTAAAGCAGACTGTACCATAGAACCATGATATGGAGATTGTTTCAAAAAACACCAGATATAGAAGACACATTCCACTGGCAGAGTAGTAGTCAAAAAGCTTGAACACATAAAGGCCCCCCTGAAGAAAAAAAAAACAGTAACAATCAAACAAAAACTCTATATCAAGACTTAGGGAACAAACAAATACATTTATACACAGAGTAAAAATCAAGTTTACCTGTGTTATGTTGGAGAAGCCAATAATGTAGGATATTATACAGACAATGAGAATGAAGAGTTTTTTTCTCTTCCTCAGGACTGATGGATATTCATCCATCAGAGCAGTGATAAATCCTTCAACTGTACAGAACTGAGAGATTTTTATTATTATTATTATAAAAATGCACTGAAGACTATAGGATTGACAATTCATGAGTTATGTATGGATCTGCATTACCTGGCTGTCCAGACCCAGCATCATAAGCATAGAAAAGAACAGGATGGCCCATAAGGAGGACATGGGGAGCTGAGTCACTGCCTGAGGGTAGGCCAGAAATGCCAAGCCTGGGCCTAGTGGTCAACCATACCCACTGTTAAAGCTTTAACTGCTATCTACAAAAACCCAAATGTTTTGGTGATAACTGCAATAAAATACAGTGTAAAATGCTACATAAAATACAACACTTCAAAAACATCTACACCAATGAGATTGATTGCTGATCAATTTAGAGTGGACAACACTTTCATTATGGATTCCCTGCCTCCTTGAAATGATTTGCTAACATGCACTAATGCTGTACCACCAATTATTTATTCATGAAGGGAAACATAGTGCAAATAAGTTCTAAACATTAACAGTAGCAACTACATGTGCTGTTATTTATAAACATTATTACATTTTGGAATTAAGGTGAAGTCGTGATTTGTTGACAGCCAAAAATGTTTGCCAATGTTAATGTTAAAGTTAATGGTGCTACCTAGTTACCTAGGTACCTAAGTGTTACCTAGTTTGGTTTAAAAAGATGTCAGACTTAGAAGGTCGCAAATTATAAAACATGTGAAATTACATTGTAAATCAATTAACCCTTTCAAGCTGATCATTGAACAGTCAACTCACCTGAGGCTGCCAGTTCTTGGATTGGCTTCTTTGTGATATAAGACATGAAGCCCACAATGGAGAATATCACAATGCCGGCAAACATGCTTGTAAATGAGTTTATACAGCATACAATGATAGCATCCCTGTTAAGAGGTAGAGAGAAGTGTCCAGCTTTAAAACCTCTCAAAAAAACAAAGCCAAATATTGAAAATCTGAACGAAAACCTGAATACACCATTATAACTGAGAAGGTCCCAATTAGGCTAAAGGTGTACCTATAGACGTTGTTATTGAAGGAATTGTAGCTTCCAAGAGCAATGAGGGAACCAAGGCCCAACCCATAAGAAAAGAAGATTTGAGTGGCAGCATCCAACCAGACCTATGGAAATACATTCAGATAAATTGCCAGCTGAACATTTTGGGAGACATTATAGGGTGTATGGAGAATGAACGGATTGATTCATTTTTTAGCAAAAAGCCAATTAAATAAATAAAATTAAATGTACTTCACAATTGTTTGTGAGGTTTTTGTGTGGGTGTGTGTAATGTCTGTTTTACCTCAGATTTCAAGAGCTTATTGAAGTCAGGTGTGATGTAGAAAAGCACTCCCTCCTTTGCCCCAGGGAGGGTCACCCCCCGGAAGAAGAGTATAAACAGCATAAAGTATGGATAGGTAGCAGAGAAATACACAACCTATGGAAAAAAGCAGAATATTGGAAAAAGCATGAGTGACAGTGATTTTGGAGACTCAGTATGCAGATCAATAGGAGGTTTACTAAATGTGCAGTGAAAAATTGCTCAGGTATTCTGCATATCATATTAATATCATATCAATCACTTCTCATAAATGTAATTGACTTGTAGCACTTGATGCTAAGTAATCTACCAAATGTGTTCCATTCCAGTCTCTTCAGAATACTCTTGTGTTCTTTACACAGAATTATTCTTTTGTCCCTGTATATCACTCACTAGTAAATGCACTCAAACATGTTAAACAAGAAAAAAAACATTAAAAAAAGTATCACTAAAGGGGAAGAGTGTGTGACATCAACACATCAGAGGCACTGCTGACATAAATAGCACTCTGTAAACCTGGGACCTGGAGATCCATCTCATTGGTTAACATAAAACAACGACACATGTGTCAGTGTTACATGGTGCTGGGTTTAGTGCTGCCTTTGTTTTATGATTGCACTAATGCTTTGGCCGTTTGCCTTGCTCCTTCCCTGCACTGTCTCCTTGCCTCCTGTAGGTGGAGCCTGGTGTGCTTACTGGTTGCTGACTAGGGGCTCTATTTTAATGGTCTGAAACGTAAGTAGCTTTGTGGGTGGATCTTGGGTGCATTATTACTCATGGGTGTGGTTTGGGCGTAACATGCAATAAACCAATCAGAGCATCATCTCACATTCCCTTTAATAACAGGTGCGCTTGTTCCATGGCGGATTGCTATTATGATGGCGGATTTGTCAGGTGCAGCCAGGAGCGGTTCACAGCAAGGACTGTTCAGTTAGGAACAGTTTGCTATTGAGTTTTCTTTTTGACAAAATGTAAATACAGAAATGTCACAAAGACATACTTTCTGATGTTTTGGGCTCACTCTAACTGGATCACTATGAATGAATGGTGACATTTTTGCAATGTTCTTTTGTCAGATAAGCTCTCCTCTCCCGTGCTGCTGCTTGGGCATTTGGGTTAAATGGCATCGGCACATGTACTTCAATAACACGTCTCCTTAAGTCCTCTAATATTTCCTCATTTATGTCATCAACACATCCATGATTCATGGAAATGGTGTGTACGCTAGATTTATGCATATATTATGCATAGATATATTTTTCCCACATCTTCATGGACACCACAATAACCCCTCATATTTTTCCTTGTAATTATGTATGATTTGCAGAAATGGGAACTGTTGCATGTGGATGCAAACGAAACCGGTATACGGACAAATATTATCAATGCTTTGAATGTTTCAGTGCGTGCACAGGGGTGTCTGTAGATGGGTGTGCATAGCATTAATTTATTCCTGCAAGCGCCCCTGTGGCCATGCATGCACCCTTAAAATAGCATCTGAATGTCGCCACTGACTTAAGACTAGGTTTTTCCTGGTCTGTGGCGGAATTGTTTTCTGAATCTGCAAAATAGCACCAGGGAACGTTTGCGCTGGAACACACATCTCCTCTTTTCGCTGAACCGCCCCCAGGAGCGCAAGTTCATTTCCTAATTTAACGACCTGCCTCTGTGTGCATTTGTGGAGGGAAAATTCAGCTGTGCGTTCAATGCAAAATAGGAAAAAGCGCCAGTGTGTAAAGTCAATTGCGCTACATGCAAGATAGAGCCGTAGATCTCCTTCATTACTGGAGCCAGCCATTCTTATAGAGCCTGTCCGGTTTTCAAGATGGCGGTTCTTGCTCTCTCGTGCCTCAGTGTAGACAGACGCTGGCACACCCGCACCTTCTTTTGTTGTTGTTTACTTAATATTGCTTTGCAGCTACATAACTTTAATTTTGTTAATATTTTCATTTTGTTTTACCTTGGTGGTTACTTTCTCCACATTTTTAGTTTAGGTTCAGTAAGTGTAGTTATTTGGTTGACCCGGAAGAATCACTTCTTAATTTGCCTGCTCTGCGAACTGTGCGTTGGGCACGGGAGTCAGGCAAGCTGATAACAACCCAGCAAGTAAGTGTGAGGCTTTCTTTTGTTTTTCCTTTTCTGACCTTTTGTAACCACCCTGGCTTTTTTGTTTGTTAACAGGATTTTTGCTATATTATAAATCACTTTCGTGAATTCAGTGAAACAAAAAAGAAAAATAGTAAAATCAAATGCTTTCCCCCGCAAAACCTGTTATTAGTCTCTTTGATGTTGTGTTATCCAACTTGCCTAAAATTGTAAGTTGGATTCCGTAACATTCAGAAAAGCCAAATCAAATTACTACTTAGACCTTGAGCGAGAGTTAAACACCATGATAGTGGAAAGTATATCTGCTATATATAGCTAATGTGTTCATTGATCATATTATATGTGAGTCCACGCTAGCCCGTGGCAGGACACTGAATTGAAGAGCGTGGCAAGGCATTAAAGTGTCATTGCACATGAAACAAAATGGTGGTAAAAATGCAACTTACAGGTGTAATGAACTTCAATTGGGACATAAAGTTGAAGTTGAAGTAGTTTATTGTCATGTACTCATAAAAGGAATTATAAGTGATGAAATTATTTTGCTCAAGAGCCAGCTCAATTTTAAAGAATAAATTAAAAGTAGTACCAGTAATTGAAAAGGTATATTTTGTGTGTGTTTATGGGGGATATGGTGTGTGTGTGGGGGAGATGATGAAAATGGTGGTGTGTGTGGGGGTTATGAAATGGTGTGTGTGTGGGGTGTGGGGTGGTGTTGGTGTGTGTGTGTGTGTGTGTGTGTATTTTGCCTTGATAACCATTTCAAGGTGGAACCCTTTTGACGCTCTACTTTGATCTACGGTTGGTTAGGTGATGTTTGCAGTAAGTGACATAAAATGTTTTAGCCTAAAAAAACGTGTGCCATCGCTTAGAGCACCTTTAACCGCGTGGCATTGCTTAGAGCACCTTTAAGGAGAACAATAGTGTGCCTGCTTTAGGAAGCACACTAATAATAAAAAGAAGAAAATAGAGAAATTAAGAAGAGCAATAGTGTACCTTGCTGTGTTTATGAAGTAACCAACTAGGTGTCTTGAAACACCCCCATGAAACCTAACAATAAAAAAAACATACAGACCTTTCCTGTCCACTCCACCCCCTTCCAGATAGAGAAGTAGACCAGAACCCAGGCAAGTGCTAGGGTCCCTGCCAGGGGCCAACGCACTTCTCCTGGTTCCTCTAGTCCATTTGTCAATTGGTGCATATTTCTCCTGAAACAACACACACATTTAAGCCAATTGTCTATTAATACATGACAATATTAATAGATAAGAAAGAGAAGTTGTAGCTTACTCCCAGAATTCAGTGACAGCACTGGTTAAGTTGGTGGTGTCTGTCAGGCTGTAGTTTGAAAAACACTTGTCTGTGTTCCATGGGTGAGCACAGCTCTGCCAAGGTAGCTCCTGTAGTGTGTGTGTTTGTGTGTGTTTGTGTGTGTGTGTGTGTGTGGGTGGTGGTGGTGGTGGTGGTGGGGGGAGGGGGGGGGGTGGGGTTGAAATACAGACATCTAAGTTACATTAGCCACAAATTAATTCTAATACAAAGACAAAAAGTTTTCAAACAAATCACAATAAATGGCTGTCTCACACTTTCACACTCTGCGGAAAAGCAACATGAATCTTTGGTAACACTTTACTTGAAGGTATCTACAAAAGAGTGACATGACACTGTCATAACCCTAACACTAACCCTAACCCTAACTTGTCATGACAAAAACCGAATGATATTTGACAGAAGCGAGTGACAGAAGCGTTATTTCATAAAGGTTTATGTCATGTCAGGTCATGTCACTCTTATGTAGATACCTTCAAGTAAAGTGTAACTGAATCTTTATCTAATTTTTAGTTATCAGCTCAGGTCATGAAGCGGAGAAATAAATAATATTGGTTAATACTGGTTAACAGTCACTACTAAAGGATATTGATTGTGATGAGGTGAAAAATAAACATTTGTGACTGCTGGAGTGAGTTTTACCTGAATATATCAGCAAGCAACAGCTGGAACATTTTTTTTTTCACATGCAATCAACAAGTACACATTTTCACTGCACTTTGCAGTGTGACAGAATTTCCTGTAGGTATTACTCACTGATCTGAAGGAGTTGAATAGGTAATAAAGAGCCCAGGCAATGATTATGATGTAGTAAATGTTCAACCAGAATGACAGCACCACAGCAGCCAGACCCACACCTATGAGTTGGTGTGTTGGAGATAAATTGGCAGAGAGAGGTCAATATTGTATACCTGGGGTATCATCTGTTTTTAGGATTCTTTTCTCAAGATGCAGCAATTACTTAGTCTCTGTGTTTTATTTCTGTAGACGGTTGTAATAATATTACATACAGAGGGAATCATGCTATTTGAAAATGTCTAAACTGGAGCTCACCTTTCATCATTGGAAGCAGTTTCCAAACTCCTAGCCCCCCAACAGAGGTGTACTGGCCCAAAGCAGTCTCCAACAGGAAAAGAGGAATCCCAGCAAATATGAGTGTGGTAAAATAGGGGATCAGGAATGCCCCTGGAGAGACATGTAGGTACACTTCCATTGTCAGAAATCATTTGAGAGAACTACTTGGAGTTAAACCATACGTAATGTTCTTCAATCTCTTTTTTTCCAAGGCCAGCACTCAATGCATGCAAGTAGCTTACAACTGAAAATGTGCAACCAAGAGGCAGATTTGTAAAATGTTCATAAATGTAGTCAAGAGAATGTCTTATTGTTTTAGGAACCTAAAAAAACCCAACGTTACTAGTTTATTGAAAATCCCACTGAAAGACTGTATCAAATTTGTATTACTCCGTGTGAAATGGACATGAAGTGAAGGGTTACATTTAAGTTATACTACATTTCAAACTGACGTTAAAACTTAAACCTGAAATTTGACAAGCTTTTCCAGACAGCCATTTGAAAAAAGGGGTTTACATCTTTAGAATTTAACTAATTGAATGCCTTTTGACAAATATTCTTTATGGTCTGAAGAGAATTCACAGTAAAGTTAGAGATCTATATGAATGAGCTGTTTTCAGAATATCCTGAAGAGCAGATTATGAACAATGACTCCAAATGAACGTGACTAAAGGATATGACACTATGTATTGAAGAATACTTAAATCTAGAATAATTATGTTGTCAATGTCTCTTTCAAAATGTAAATGTGGAATAAAGGATTGTGTTCCTAATCTCTCACCGCCTCCATTTTTGCCACAAAGATAGGGGAATCTCCAGACATTGCCCAGCCCGATGGCATATCCAATACAGGAAAGTAGGAAATCAAATTTGCCCTTCCAGGCACCCCTTTCTGGAACTTCTTTTTCTTTTTCATCATCAGTATGTGATGTGTAATTGTCCATATCCTCAAAAGGGATTGCCTGCTTCACCTCTGAGGGAGAGTTCAGGTCCACTGTTCTCTGGCCTGTCTTTCCCATCACTGTCTTGCACACCTCACAGCCAGGTCTTGTGACAGTATGTTACTGTTGTATACCCAGGGTGGTTCCAGACTCCACAGGGATATTCCAGAGATCACTTTGGTACTAGCGTTGCTTGAATTCACAGAGAATATGTGGGTTTCCAGGTTTCAATCCTCTCCGATCTGCAGGAGGGAGCCCAAGGTGATCAGGGACTCAATCCGACTGCAGAATAACAAAGTAAACTAAGTTGTCAATAATTGTGTTAGTCATTAAAATCTGCCTAGCATATTTTTTGCTAATTCTGTCAAATATATATCCATAAATGATTTAAGATCACATTATTCTGACTTATACTAATACTTTGTATCACTTTGCCTAACAATTACTTCATGTACTTTACAAATATATTAGGACTTTGACGGACTGATCATTTTCTGAGCCTGATGTAACCTTTCTCTGCCTTTTTCTATCACTCCTATGTGGTCTATTAACTGGTCTATTAACACAAGAATAGGACTTCTATGAGAATAATGAAGTGAATTTAAGGAAACCATACCTGTCAGAAGCAGCTCTAATGCCTTCACCAAAACTTCAGTGCTGACATTCTTATGCACCTGCAGACAAAGGCAACCTCAGCACATCGACTGGAGACAGACCAGCCACAACAACCAAACTTTGCCATCTACTCTGCCTTGCCCGAAGGAATTGATAGGCCAAAAAAGTCTGTGTTACCCTCCCTCCCCTTTTTAGCTGGAAGGCCCCCTTCCCTGGTGGGTTAGTGGGTGGTATTGAGCTGCAGATAATAAACTTCGACCTGTTGTCTAAATGGATTATTGCTTTACCATGATGAGTACTGGCAGCCAGTTTGGAGTCAATTCATGGTTCCGGGAGTGTGCATGTATTTGTTTTCATACAGTGTGTGTTTGTGTGTGTGTGTGTGTGTGTGTGTGTGTGTGTGTGTGTGTGTGTGTGTGTGTGTGTGTGTTTTCTGTGTGTTGGTCTGACTATCAATTCTCCAGGGCTACTTTGGTTGCTATGGAACTTTCCCATAGAGGAGAGTTTTATTTGAGGACTGAAAAGAGCTTGTTGAGATTTGGAAATGAAGCAGGCACTAGACCTAAATTACAGACAACATGAGGTCTGTAGAAAATAAAACTCCAGTGAAGATAATTTCCCCTAATGGCAAATACCAAAAGAGGAAAAAAAAAAGAGGGAAGTAGTATGACAAAGATGTGTATCAAAAGGAAAAGTGGTGCATGTCAGTCCTACTCCCTCTGATATCAAGTAGGCCATCACACTAAAAAGTGAGGAAAAACTACATAGTGTATGTAAGTGTGTAAGTCTCTCTCTCTGCTCTCTCTTTGGTCTCTTATGTTTATGGAGAACTATTAATCAAAATAGTTAAGAAACTGATTACAATGTCTGTAGTAACAGGACAATGTCTGTAGTAACATGACTTTTGTTTTTTGTTTTTATTTGAAAATAAAACATATGTATTTGAAATAGTTATTTGACATAATAAAACTGTCACAAAGCCTACAGTACAATTCCCTGTGCAGTAGAATTAAGGCCTGGTGGTTATTGGGGGCCCAGCAGCGAAGCTGCAGGAACCCATTGAGTTACTAGCTTTTCCTATTATTGGGGGCCAAGCAGCGAAGCAACCCATAGTGATTCTATGTTTTCTTATTATTATAACGAAACGCTCATTTGCCATTGAACCATACAGTAAAAAGTTGGGAAATTTGGCACATTGATTCGGCACAGTAATATGATTAATTTCACTAAGTTTCATGTCAAGTGCTCTAGTGCCACCAATGTGTCAAATTTTGCATTACATCTATGCGATTAACGTTTCAACCGTACACATTGAGGTATATTTGGAATCCTTGGATGAGGCCGAACACAACGCACCCCATGACGTCAATATCCGCCATGTGAAGTAATATCTCAGCAAAGCTTTCACGTATCAAAATCAAAGTACATGGGGTCAGGACCCAATAAGGAGGAGGCTCAATACATTTGATGACTTTTGACCTATAGGTGGTGCTAAAAAAAGCAAGATTACGTTTTGGCCTCTAACGGGTGATGTGTTTGGAATTAAAACTTAATAGTGGTGTCTGTTAATACTGTGGGAGGTACTAAGGCCGACAGATGTGAATATTTGATGTCAACGTAATTGATCCGGCTGCCATATTGGATTTAATCAAAAACACCTAAAAGTTTTCAAAGGTCACAAAGTTTGTCCGATTTTCATGAATCTTGACGCAGATCATCGTCAGACCATGCCTCATAAACGCATTGCTTTTTGGAGCCATATTCAAAACCCGTCGCCCGTCACGACCAATCAAGTTCAAAACAGGAAGTGAAGTGATATCTCAGCAAGGCTTTCACGTATCAAAACCAAAGTCGGTACATTGGGTCAGGACCCAATAAGGAGGAGGCTTAATAAATTTGATGACTTTTGACCTATAGGTGGCGCTGTAATTTGTAATTATAATTATAATGTTTGTCCGATTTTCACGAAACTTGACACAGGTGATCATCAGACCATGCCTCACATATACGCATTGCATTTTGGAGCCATATTCAAAACCAGTTGCAAAGCCGCCAAACAGGAAGTGGCCTCATAATTCAGCAAGACTTTGACATATAGAAACCAAAGTTGGTACATGGGGTCAGGATCCAATAAAGAAGAGGCTCAATATATCTGGTGACTTTTGACCACTATGGGGGCGCTATAATCACAGGAAATGAGTTCATATCTCGCCAATGCTTTCACATATCAAAACCAAACTTGGTTCATGGACTTAGGACCACATCCTGAGGACACACAATAATTTTAGCAACCTTTGACCACTAGGGATGCTATAATTTGCAACATTTTCTCTTATAGACACCAAACTTGGTACATGGACTCGGGACCACATCCTGAAGACGCTCAATATATTTAGTGACCTTTGACCACTAGGGGCGCTATAATTATCAACACTTTCTCGTATCGATAACAAATGTAGTATGTGGACTCGTGACTACAACCTGAGGATGCAGAATCATGGTGATGTTTGAGGTATGCATATGTGTGGGGGGCTATTGGGGTGTGTGGGGGAGAAGGTTTATCTGTGTATATGCGATATGTACACGACAGGCAGTCTGCGCTTTTTCCTCATTGCGGAATGTTTGTACATACCTCGCCATGTTTTTACATGCATGTTGTGAATCAAATATGCCTAAAGTGGGCGCAAAAACCTTATCTGGCCCTTAGTAAACCAAGCAATTGCTTGGGGCCCCAAGCTGGCCAGGGGCCCCAAGACAACGACTGGTTAAGAATAAAATAAAATGCTTTGAACGTAAAACAAACTGTGCAAAAAAGCCCTGTTTGATAGGGTCAATGCAGTAAAAGTAAAGATAAAAAAAACGTGCAAAAAAAAAGTGCAACGACACTGTTACAGTCAATACCGGGATCCCCCTCAAGGGGGCCCCTCTCAGTAGTCACTGACAGCAGCCAGCCAGCCAGGTTCGTGATCTCTGCTGCTGGCAAAATATAAAACCTCGGCAGTCTTAATGAAGCGGAGTTTTGCGTCCGGAAGCCAGAAAAGAAAGAAGAGAAAGGAAGAGGATGACAAGAAAAAACAAGATAGTGGTAAGTGATAAATTACACTGGATAAAATAGCTCAACTTATCTTGTACAAATGGTGTAATGTCGCAGCAGGAAGGCTAGCCTAGCAAAAAATGTTTCTGTTAACTACCTGCCTGACGGCCCATGCTGCTTGTAACAAACTAGACAGTTAGCACAACTTTTTTTCTCGAACGGACAGAATATGGTTACATACTGTAATATGTTTATTAGCGGGATAAGGAAGACGCAGATCTGTTCCAGAATCACTGTTTATCGTATTTAATGACATAACATTGCTATAGGTTTTGATGAAAGTGGCATAGCTTCTCTGCTATACTTACTATTCGACCGTGATAATCTATTTACCAAATGGGGGTTAGGAAAACCACACGATAAATTCTGTGCATCAAAGCAGACTGGAACATTCATGCCTAGTAGTATTCATGCACGCAAGCTGTTTACTGTCTTTAAAGCACCAGGTGCGTCTGTCTAATTCTCAAACAGCAGAATGCTTAAATGCTATGTTAAGCTACAAGTAGGCCTAGATCAATGTATAACATTAGCTTGGGATGTTTTTACAGTAAGCATTGGTAGTTGTGAAAGCAGCTGCATCTCTTCTAAATATTAAATTTGAACAATGCATCCTTTTAATATGTTTTATTTTCTCACTTTGTGAGAACTGAAAAATGTTAATGTGAGTGTATGTATGTGAAGGGTTCAGATGCAAAAGACTCTAAATGCCACCTATGTCAAAAATGAGATAAAGATGGTGAGGGGATGCTCTCCACACATAGTATACGCTAATCAAATAATTTAACTTCTAAACCCACTAAATACCACTCTCTTCCTGGTCTGAAATATCGATTTATAGGCAAAAACCTATAGGAGCCTGAATTTAAATGCTCATTTAAAAGAAAAGTGGTCAGACGGATTTAGAGGGTTTTGCATCTGAACTCTTCATGTATGTATGTGTGTGTGTGTGTGTGTGTGTTTAAGTATGTTGGATTTATTTGCACTGTCAACATTTTTTATTTATATAAAGTGTGGGTGAACTTAAACTGTATGGCTATGCTGTGGTTCCTGTAGGCTTTGCGTGCGGTGGGGGGTGGGTCTCCATGTCCATTTTGCTTGGGGCCCCCAAATTCCTTGAAACGGCCCTGTGCAGCTGTTTGCAGACTTATCTTCAGCTTTCAACATCATCCAGTCAATCATGTTACAGAGAAGCTGATAAACATGGGTGTAAACCAGACTCTTGTACAGTGGATCCAGGACTTTCTAACAAATAATAAAGAACTGGACTATAGGACTGAGGTTGAGCACTTTCATGAATGGTGCAAACAAAATTTGTCAGGGAAATGACTGGATCTGATAAAAAACATCTCCAAACTCTTAGAGCAGTACACCCTCAATCTGGCCCAGAGGATACTGGATGATCCATCCCACCCACTTTTACTCAGAGTTCTCCCCCCTCCCCTCTTTACGAATATTCCCCAAACGAGCCATCACATCATTTGTGCTGAGGAGCATTCAGTTACTAAACAGATCAGACACAGTCACATAGACATTTAAATATATGCACTACTGATTATTTATTATTTATGTATTACTTCTTAGCTGTTGGACTGATGATGGCATGCCACCACCACAGTTGTTGTTGTTACTTTATACTACAGCTTTAAATAGTTTCAAATAGTCTGTTTCTGTATCCTCTATGTCTTGATGTAGTTGTATTGTTATTTATTGTTGCCTGTGCTTTATGTTCAATGTGGTTTCCTCTAGTGTAAGACAAATTCCCTTTGGAACATTAAAGGTTTCATTCATTCATTCATTCATAAATCGCTGTAAACAAAGGACATGACTGAAAAATAATAATTACCGGTATATTGGATGAAATAAAAATAAAATAAAATAATAATAATATGGGATGGCATTGCATTAAAAAAAAGACCTGTATGACCTGTATGGGCTCAGGAAAAAAATCTGACAATCATTTTCTACAGTCTGACACAACACAGTCTGACACTTCATTATTTAGACATCTTTTCAGGGCCTGTAAAATATTTTTCATAAGTTCCAAAGTTTTCATACATTTTTTCACCCTTGATTCTGTATAATTTTTACTCTCTCAGAAAGTCCTTATATGTAGGCCATGTTTGGGCATTAATATCTTGAAAAGGATTGTTCTCAGCCTGCTCAAACTTTGTAAGGTGGAACACAGACATGTTCTCAATATGATTGGACCTTTACAAGTTTGTACTGCATGGCCATTAGTTTTAAATAAGGCCCTAGATATGGAACAAAATGCAAAACTGGTGACACTGAGTGCCAGATATACGTAGATTTGTGAACGCAGCGTTATCAGCGTCATGGCCAACCCGCAGAAAGTGCACACTGAGCTTCTTCAGTTTACGTGGTATTTATCAAACCTTCCATTCATCGGGTAATCAGCGCCATTCTCCGCCCCCCTACCGCATTTGCGTACATGTACATTCACAACTGAACGGCATACTTCAAGCACAAGCGCAGTGGAATGAAGTTAACTGATGACAACATTAAAAAGGAAACTGAGCTACTTTCGCATAGATTTGCCTACTAGCTACCTCACATACCATTTTAATCCTATGAAAATTACAGAAAAACACAACCTCCCTCTGTTTAATCCTCAAAAGAGCGAGAGCTCAAATATTGGTACAACATTGATAAATTATAGTATGTAAAGGAAAAAATAATGATTGATACCAAAGGCGTACAAAACCAATGTTATACTACCCTTCATTTATACTACCCTTTTTTAAAATTCAGGCTTATAGAAAACCAAAGCTGCACTCACTTTACACTATGTGTGACAATCACTTGTTCTGTTGTACTTTGTCTTGACTGTTGTTACTAGTGTTTTGTCTTGCCTCTCAAACTATGAGGGTGCTGTATGCTTGTTACTTGTTTTTATGTTTCTTTTATGTATCTGCCTAGGGACAATAGATGAGAACTAGCTATGGTGCTAACCAACAGCATATTTACATTGTGTACTTGAACTGATTGTCCATCAATATGTACTGCCCTTTTCTAAATAAACAATTAAATAAATAAAATAAATGTCACTCTTTTTGCACTTTTTTTTCCAAATCTAGGGCCTTGTAGAAAATCAATGAGAATGCCATACAAACTTTTGATGGTTAAGTCATACTGAGAACATGTTTGTCTTCCACCCTACAAAGTTTGGGCAGCCTATGAATAATACTTTTCATGATATTAATGCCCAAACATTGCTTCCCAGAAAATGTGATTTTCAGGCTGTAAAACTGATGTAATTTTAAGGGCTGGAAATAAGATGAAAACATAGGATTTGAACAGAAATATTTTACAGGCCTTGGTTTTAGGACCCATTCTTGATATAAACAAGGTTTAAGCAAAATCTGAGATGGTGCTGTAACAACCTTATCTGATTTGACACGGAATGACCCATATGGTCTTTATGGCATAGCTGGCTCAAGATGTTTGCACAGTACTGTAGATGTAAATAATGTATTTAATGCTTCCATACACGTAAACATATACAATATCTATTTTCATTCTACCATTTGCTTTGCTTGCTTGTTTGTTTGTCCTCTATCATCTATGGTAGTTTACATCTACTGTATGTAAGTCATGACCACATTAATAAAGCAATGATTACAGCAATAAGAAATAGACCAACTCAAATTCTAGAGAGCAACTGCTGTAAACAGAGGTAAATATAGTTATCTAATCAAATAAACTTTTGAGAAACACCCTTAACATTTTACACAAAGATGTTTGTTCCATAATTTCCATACAAACATCCCTCACACATTTCAAGTAATTAACTGGGTCTGTAAGGAAGCCAATTCAGCAATGTTTCAATGTAGAATTTAACTAAAGCTATTCACACCTCTAGTTAACCGATCCTGATAGAAAGAAAACCTTCATGATATGTTCCTCACTGACCTAGTATTAAGCCATTATGAGAAAACTGGTGGCAACAAATTGGGTGGTAATGCTGATACCATCTGTAAAATGTGGTGATACTGTTTCTCTAAAGTCCTGATATGATGGTTCAAGGAGATATTACTGAAAAGTGCATTTAAACATGAATAAAAGAAAATGTTTAAAAGCAGTAAGAGAGTTCTTCCAACTTTTAATGCAACACTTCTGAGAACCTACTCAATAACCATTGTGATGTGGGTGTAGGCTGCCAATAACTATATATCTATCATGAAAAATATTTTTCATTTAGTTCCAATTCAATTCAATTCAATTGGATTTGAAAATAGAACTTTTTTATTATTTCTAGTATTTACACAAGAGTACGTGGAAGAAGACTTAGAGGGACCAAAATTAAAAAGGTGTTAATCATAGCTGCATATAGAGAGAAAGCTACCTGTAGCAAAGATTCAAACCCCTAATGACCATAAGTAGGCCACAGCCTCAATGCAAGTGAAGCAATGAACTCAGTTAATAGGCGTGGGGCTATGCAGTTGCAGAGTGCAAGGGATAGGAGGGATAAGATAACAAAAACACACACTGGACAATAGTTTGAGGGTTGTACTAGACACTAATAAACATACCAGTCTATCCCAGGTCTTTGTCCCATCAAACATGTATTACAATAAAGATTTATATTCTACCTCAGAAACTCCCCTCAATCAGTTGATTGGCTCAATGATGTTCCATCTGTGTTCCACTGGACATTGTCAGACCCTGAGGCTGTGGGAGGGAAGTGTCTGTTAATTGAATGTCACTTTGAATTACATGGATGACAACCCTGAACCCTGAATGAGCATGACCTCATGATGAGCAAGTGTGTGTGTGTGTCAGTGAGAGAGAGAGAGAGAGAGAGAGAGAGAGAGAGAGAAATGTACCTTTTTTAATATTAAGGACATACATATTTTAAAAGTCCTCAAACTAGGAGCATGCACTCACACACATATGAGCACGCTGCTCTCATGCATGCATGTTATGCAAACAAGAATACAGATGCATTGTTGCACAATGTGGCACATTTTATGCCCATTTACTTGTATAAAACTGTATAGCTATTTTGATTTGGTATGACTTACTTTAAGAGCACCAAATAGGCTTACCAAGTAGCAAAAAGTCAGCCACTTACAAACAAGTTTTTGATATATATTTAATTTCTCTGTATACAAATCTAACATCTATTCATGTATTCTGTGAATTATTTATGCATACATAATCTCAGACATACTCAAGATGGACGTCTATAAAGCAAACAATTCCAGAGCATAAATTCTTGCTACTGATAAGAAATATATTGGAATCTATATATTATGAAAATAGCAAACAGCAATCCTGATGAAAATTAATAAAAAGGAAATGTTAATAATATTTATTAGACAAGGCAGTTTTCATATGTCAGGACAATTCAAAAGGCCTTTATCCTGCTTATACCCCGGTTGCCACTGATGTAAGCATTAGGCATTTATAGCACACAAAGGAAACATGAGGTTTAGTGTAAAGAGAAGCCAACCCTTACTACTTTCTCTGGTTACAGACAGTGGATAGTTAGCTTGGCTACAGTTGATTCCACTGTTGCTAAGCCTCCTTGTTAGTTCAACCTTCATTTATTGATATGGAACAGTAATTAAAGAAATGTTCAAATATCCTTAACAGTTTTGGTCCAGTAGGCACAGCTGAAGTGCCCTTGAGCAAGGCACCTAACCCCTCACTGCTCCTCGAGTGCCGCTGTTGTTGCAGGCAGCTCACTGCGCCGGGATTAGTGTGTGCTTCACCTCACTGTGTGTTCACTGTGTGCTAAGTGTGTTTCACTAATTCACGGATTGGGATAAAAGCAGAGACCAAATTTCCCTCATGGGATCAAAAGAGTATATATACTTATACTTTGGAAAACATTCTTAAATCAATCAAAAAGCATTACATATTGAGTATTATAGTTAGCCCAGAAGCCAGCCAGAATTTAACCCCGCCCACAAAATTTGAGGTTGGGAAATTCGGTCTGGACTTTGACATGCTCAATTGACAAGCTTCTATGTCCATATGAAAACTCAATTAACCAACCAATCAAATCGTCCAGGTGGGCTTTATCCGAAGATTGATAGATGATAGTCATTCCCGTCACCTGAGCGCGCTTTGGTTGATTTCGTTTACAACAAAAGGAAGCTAGATGTTTAGATGTTTAGTGTCTGTTGTGAAAAATACTGACAGTGCCAAAAAACCCCCCCAGAAAACAGCGATTAAGGCATTTGTCAAGAAGGATGTTTTGGCTGCTGTCCCTAGAGGATTCACAGTAGGCTATTTCATTGCTCTGATTGGTTAGGTCTATCCAATTGTGATTTTTTCCATATTTCTTCCCTGTATTGGTTGAAACATGTCCCTTAATCACGTCCCAATGGTGCAGTTTCAGATAGGGGTGGGCGATATGGACAAAAAATAATATCTCGATATTGTTTGTGATTTTGACGATAACGATAATTAGTCGATATCATTTAAAACAGTTACTTTACAGCTCATTATTTATGAATAGCATCAATACAATAATAACCAATAACCTGTGACATTTTAACCAAATCAACCAATGCATTGTCACTCTGACACATTCCAATTCTGCCCCCACTTGAGAGTGTGGCAATGACATGAGAAAGTCTGAAGCTGAAGTTCCTTTCAAAAACCTTTATATTCACTGTAAAATGAAGCACCCCATGTTTACCCCTAGCCCACCCCTAGTTTCAGACTCACATTCTGAATAGAACTGAGTATGGCTATGTCAGACTATAGACCAATCCTGCGGAATCCGTACAACAACAGCGCCATTACTGCGGTTTATTCAATTGAGAAGATTGCACTGAAGTCTATGGAAGCTAACTGTGGAAGTGAACAATTTACCAGTTTTCTAGCTTTTCATTTTTACTTTGAATCGTTTACTGTGGCATGCGATGTCAGGAAGAATCTGTTCTGTGTTTGGCTGCTCCATAGTGAAAACTACTAGTTTGGAATAAAACCAGACTGCCCCTGTTGATCACATGCCAGGTGGTTTAAAATACTACTAAATACCTCTAAAAGCATAGATTCATATTTAGGGCCCGAGCCTGGAGGTCGTAAGGCCCTATTGTTTTTGCAAGAGTTATTATAGTAGTTTGTAATTTTCTGCTGTACTTTGCCTTTAGTGAAGTGGTTCCCATGGGTAAAAACTCATGAAACTTGACATGCCCAACAAGTGTCATATAATTCACTAGCGGACAAAGGCTTGGCCGTGGGCGTGGCACAGGGACTCTCTAGCGCCCCCTTATGTCATTGAGTCTCGTGGTATAGTTTTACCTACATGCACAAAATGTGAAAAAGCGCCAAGCCAACTATTAGCTAGTAACTTTGCCTATATTATCTAAATGACACAGGCTACATCATGTAATATATAACTTGGATTAAACTCTGAAAGACAATATACTAGGAATGTACTGTATATCTGGGGGAGTCTCCATGTACTATGCAACTATTAGCACAGAGAAAAGAAAAATGAGGACAGAATTGCACTTTTGGAACAGCTGACTAGCGGTCATGCAAGGTCTTGTGATTGGATCCTGGATTTTTGGTGGTCCATATGCCACACCCGGGGCCAAGCCTTTGTCCTTGACAGCTTTATCGGACACCTGTTATGTGTGCCAAATTTCATGAGTTTTCGCCCTTGGGAACCCCTTCAAAAAAGGCAAAGCATGGTAAAACATTCCCAACTATAATAATAATAATAATAATAATAATAATCCTTACAGAAACAATAGGGCTTTTGCACCATCTGGTGCTGGGGCCCTAATCACTTGCCCAATGATATGGCGACAGGGTTAAACAGATATGGACGTGTATTTTCTTTGGAATTGAGTCAGGACAGCTGCTTTGAAAACTTTGATTGATTTACAACAAAGATGTGTGTGATGCACTGCTAAAAACGATTTGGTAAGAATTGAATGCAACATTTGAAGTTTAATTTCACTGCTGGTTATGCCCCTGGAAGTCATAAGTCAATGAAGCCTTTCCAGACCCACTCTCAGTCTCAATGGATGGAATTTGAGAAGCAGTCTAGTCTTAACCAGGTTAACTCAGAAGTAAAAAAGCAGAGCAATTTTAGAACACACATTGTTGGTACTGCAAAGAAATACAATGGAATCAACTATTAATTCAATGAAAATATAGACATATTATATACACTTTTAGTAAAAGTATTTGGGTGACAAAGTTGTAACAGTTGAATATTTCAAAGACACAAGACATTGTCGCGTTTCTATACTAGCTGAATAAAGTATCAAGGTTTGCTCAGGTTGAAGCAGATTAGGCTTGTCATCAACATCAAGATGATGACAGTATCAGTCTCCTCAGATTCAGTTGGTTGTAAAGGCTTTGTGCTCATCAGCACAGGGCCTCACTTAAGGTTTGATGACATAACCGAAAAGTGTAAGTCGAGCTTTGTGTGGTCTCATCTGCCGCAAGTCACTGGATGGCGTGAGTGGGTCCCCAGAAGTCTGGAACATGATAGTGTATGGAAAGAGGTACTAGTAGTATCAGGTAAATACAAACATTTTTGAGAATAAAATAATAGTTAGGAGTGAATGTTTTTTTTGGCAAGTACTTATGGCTATATGTATGTCAACCATCTCTCATATTCATAAACAGTGGTGGTAAAAAGAACCAAAAGAACCTAGCACCACAGCTGGAAGACGTGAGTAGATGGACATGGAGGGGAGTACAAACAGTGCCTGATGCACTTATTAACTCACCTTTAAAAGAGCCACAAAGATGAAGGCTGGAATACAAAGCATGGGAGTAAGCATGAGGATGTAAGCCAAACTATGACCCCATGGCAAAGTCACTGACGTAGATACCATATTATAGAAAAGGGTGGCCTAAATGAACAAAGAGGAATTGAGTATCAGATGTGATTATTATTAAAGTAATAGTAGAAATAATAATAATAACAACAATAATAATAACTAGATGTACCGCATAGCGGTCAACATATGACTGCCGCTCAGTCCTGTACATCCTCTCCGCAAAAATAAATCACGCTTGTCAATTTGTCTCCATCTCATACAGAGCCTGACCGATATGGGAATAGGCCTTGAATAGGCCTAACTATCTAGTTTCCTAATGAAAGGCTCTTCATATAAAGTTTTTTTTTTAAGAAAGAAAAGAGTGTCAGGTCTTTGTTCAGTGATAACCACATTGCCACAATCGTGTGTGTGTGTGTGTTTGTGAAAGAGAGTGTGTGTGAGACAGTCCTGGCTTGTAGCTCCTCTCCTCATCATCCTCTACCAGCAGCCCTTCGCATCTACAGGCCAATGGGTGTACAGTTTCTAAATACATTTATTTTATGCCTCCCCCCCTCCCCCATCCCAACATCACAACTGAAGATGGAGGCGATTAAAGCAGTATAATATTGTACAAAACCTGGACAATCCCTATATCCCTATAGCGGCAGTCATACTAACAATGTAACAATGTAGAAAAAATAATAAAAAATAAATACAATACAAACATCAACAGTAAATTTGAATGTCAAAAGAATAGAATGACATAAAGAAGGGGATCACTTACCCCACATATCAATGGTGTGATAAACAGCCAACAGTACTTCAGTAAAGGAAATGGTGGATACCCAATCATGTCTTCAATATTGTCATAGAAACGATCTGCTCCTACAAACAGTATATACTTCAGTATACTAAACAGTATATACTTTCAAGGCATCCAATGCAGATTCGGATTTATTTACCTGCATATGGACATATTAATATATTAATCATGTCTGTCTTCATTTAAACGTGTGTAGTGTTTGAGATCATCTAATTTACCATAAATCCATGCGATGACAATGGTTTCAAAGCAGGCAATGAAGAGAAGGCTGTTCCCACTGACAGCATAAAGGTCAACTAAAGTAAAAAGATTGATACCCCCCTGAATAAAAGAGACACACACAAATAAAACAAAAAAGTCAAACCAAGAAAACCGAACAGTTAAAATTATGTTTTTTTATCTATCTATAAATTGCAGGAATGTCTGTCTGTGCGTCAGTGTTTGTCTGCTGCATATTTCTCGAACCGTTCGATTTCTAACTTGGCAGGTGTCTTGCTACTGGCACGAGTAAGTGCATACCAAATTTGACGTTGTTTGGATAAGAAAAGCAAAAGATATTGCTAAATATATCGGTAAAAGAAGCACACGTTGGCTTTGTCCGCTCTGCCATAGCCACTCCCCCTCTCACACAGCACAGCACAGTACCAGAGGCAGAGAGGGTAAGCGGAGTTTTGGCAGCACTGAATCACAGGGTTTTGACGCAAGATGTTTGGATGATTATCATGTCTGACCTCAACAATAATGACTCCCTGTATGCAGTTTGCTTGCATACAATGATTCCACGGATTTTGTAACAACACGCCAACAAACACGGGTATGTGGCTAAAGGGATGCAATAAACTGACGCTTTGAATAGCTCAGGCTACTTTGGACTTGAGACTCTGAATAAATAAATGACATTTCCGACTGCAAGGTCCCAAACTGAAATGCGCAATAGGCTAATGGTCCCGTATTTAATGACGTTTCAGAAGACGTGCCACACAGCTAGACAGAGTGGCAGACAGAGAAACGTCACTTATGCTACCTAAGACTGTTTTTGAGTCACATCGTCGCAAATCTCATATGATGATGCATCCTTCTACAAAATGGTTTGTCTTCTATATCGTTAATATTCAATAGGCTAAACATATAGCCTTACATCAAAGCTTTAGGCTTATGCCATTTCGATCAGCTACAGACAACGAGTGGCAGACAGAGCGTGATGTCTTCAGTATCAGGAAGTTATTCAATAAGCTTAACAATAATATAGCCTTAACTCAAAACAGCTGTTAGGCTTATGTCATTCTGATCTGTAGAAATGTCACATGCAGCCATGCCTAAATTCTGCTTACTGCACATTAATAATATAAAGGTTAATATATTAATAGAATATTCAGTATTCATTATTTAATGCTTAGCTGGAATCATGTTTTCCCTATCATCCTATTTTTAAAGCAGGCTGCATGGACCTGGAGCAACACCATAATCCCCCATAAACTGGTCCA
Source organism: Alosa alosa (assembly GCF_017589495.1). Lineage (NCBI taxonomy): Eukaryota > Metazoa > Chordata > Actinopteri > Clupeiformes > Clupeidae > Alosa > Alosa alosa. Next base: position 30,959,117 of record NC_063205.1, on the reverse strand, counting down.
CAAACTCATTCATCTCCCCACCTTACTTTGCTCATGGATTCTGAACTTTCTCACATTCAGACCACAGAATGTCAGAGAAGGGAACCTGACATCAACTGTAACCCTGAACACAGGCGTGCCCGAAGGATGTGTACTGAGTCCAGCCCTCTACACCCTCTTCACCCATGACTGCGTCCCCATCCACTCGTCCAACACCATAATAAAGTTCGCTGATGACATCACTGTGGTGGAACTCATCAGGGACAACAAGACCCACTACAGCCAGGAGGTCCAACACCTGGCGGAGTAGTGTGTAGATAATAACCTGGTCCCAAACACAGTGCCGGTTCAGACCTCCATGGGGCCCTAAGCAAAATCCTGCTAAGGGGGCCTCTTACCTGAACTCTGAGGGCCAAAATGTATGCATTTTTTACAGTCGCACCTGATACCCCAGTGCTCTTAATACAATCATCCCACCCCCTTTTTGGATGTCTACGGAAGTTTCCAAATATATATTTTTTGCCCCATAAAGGGCTAGGGGAAAATAATTGTGTGTGAATCACCTTCAATAGCATTTGTGTTACAACATAAGTGTTCCAAATTTCAGATGAAAGACCATCGTTCTTTGTCTGTCTCACTATTTACCTCTGTGACGAATGGTAGGCCGAAGAGGAAACACACAATGGCAATAATCAACACCAAGATCTCCCGTCTTCCCTGCTTCCTCAGCTCATCAGGAAACAGATCAGATATGGCTGTAGCCAGGCTTTCAACACACACAAACTGGTACAAAAAATACAAATTGATTAAAGTTCAGATAAATCAATTTCTGAAATGCCTTCCATATAACACAGTACCCTCCAGGCACCGCTGCTAAAGTTGACTAAAAAGAGGAATATAAAATCATCTTTTGGAATTTGATCTTAATGCCTTAAGTAAAAAAAATGAGGAAATATCCAACCTTCAAGGACACCAATTTTCTTTGTGAATAAATAATGTATCATAAATAAATAAATAAATGTTCTTCCAATATAGGGGTCATAAGTGTTGGCGCCTCTATGTTAAATTACCATAGAGGCAGGCAGATTTTTATTAAAGGCCAGTTATTTCATGGATCCAGGATACTATGCTCCCTGATAAAGTTCCCTTGGCCTTTGGAATTAAAATAGCCCCACATCATCACATACCCTTCACCATGCCTAGAGATTGGCATGGATTATTTCAGTTAGCCTATTAGCTGGTTTGATTTGCATTGAGTACAATGAGCATACAAAATAAAACCATGCCAATCTCTAGGTATGGTGAAGGGTATGTGATGATGTGGGGCTATTTTAATTCCAACCTATTAGCTCCTATTGTGACACACCTGCCAACAATCAGTATTTCCTCTAGAAATATAATCCTTTGTTAATGTTGTCACAAAATGTGAAGTCTCCAAAACAAAAGGCCATGACAATAAGGATAAAACAAGGCGTGTTTGTATATTGTGTCATTTTCATGGAACTGAAATGGTATGTGGGGTAGTTATGTAGTATGCTATGCTAAATAAGTGGTTGCTATGCTGGTTGCTAGGGTCATCATGTTGGTTGCTATGTTAGTTGCTATGTTAACATAATTTTAGTGGTTGCTAGATTGTTGTTTGGTTAATTGATATTGTTGCTAGGGTAGATAAGGTAGTTGGGTAATCAAATTGGTTACTATGGTGTTTGCTAGGTTGACATACTGGTGGTTGCTAGGTTGTTGCTAGGGTAATTATGTTGGTTGCTATGGAGGTTGCTAGGTAGGAATTGATGTGGACTGTATACTGATGTATGTTGATAGACCGATAGTTTAATAGATCATGATAGACATAGAGTTTAAGGCGAGACACGGTAGGTGAAAACATTGTTTCATGCACTGGCCAATTTCGAGATTTTGGGATAGTTTGCTTTAAAGGCACAATCCGTCAGGATTTCGTTTTATTTAATTCACACTCCACACACCAATCCAGTTGGGGGCAGCATGTAGGAAAACAATGATGTCACAATGATTTGCTAGTGGTAGAAACGACGAAACGCACATTGCCCACGTCTCCTCCTCCCTCCCCCGTCTCCGTTTTCGCTACTGTCTATCCCTATGTGTCTATCAGAGAATGTCAATGTGTCTATGGTCAGCCGAAAAAAAAAGAAAAAAAAAACCTCCTAAACCGGAAAATGTCTTCTTCAAAGCCGGCTCACCCTTACCCGATCACCACATTATAACAGTTTTTATTAACGTTTTGCTTTTCACACTGGTATTGTTGGTAATGAGACATTTCAGAAATAAATACAAATTTGCTAGCGGCATTTGGCAAGCGAGTCTTAGCAAAAGCTAGGCCTAGCCTGCGTGTAGTAGCGATTGTATGGATGGATAAACTGAAAATAGTAATAAGGTATTTTTTCGGTGGAGACTGACGATTTAAGATTACATCCCCCTGCATCGAAGTCAGACAAGAGTGGGGCAAACGTAAGGGCCAGGCAAAGAAGAAAAGGCCTGGGTGTCTAGTGTCAGTCCCAGACCTGGAGAGAACAGTACAGGGGCGGCTCGAGCTGTCAGAGCAGCCAGAGAGCCGCTGACCAGCAGAGGCGTTTGGAGAACAGTCACCGCGGAGAGTCTGGCAGCAACACAGGTGTTCTTGCCACGTAGCCAGTAACTAAAATGCTCCATGTAGTCAGTGGTTACAGCCAATCGTTCTGTTTACTATTAGAGGTCATTATTAGTACCATTTATTACACGGCTCTTTATAATGCTGTAGAATGCTCCATTCACTCCGATGGGACTTCCCAACGTCCTACGGTCTGATAATTTTTAATACCGGACCGTTGCTAAGTATAACCAGAGAATGTCAAGGAAAGTGAAACTCGGCAGGCCACGGCCAGCACTGCATCACTGTCGGGAGATATGCCACGATAATGACCGCCTTACAGAACGTTATTCCTTACACAATCATCCTCTACAACTAACAATAAAACTTTCTAAGAGCACAGTGGCTACGTTTCATGTAACATAAAGAATACCTAAATTATGACTAAAATGTTATGTTCATCTTTTCCTTTGCACCTTTAGGCTATGAGTTTATAATTTAAAACTATGGGCACAAATGTCAAGAGCCAAAGCTACCACTTGAAATTACATTAGTTTAAACAACTCTTTAACAACAAATAGATTCTAAGAAGTCAGGAACAGGAGAGAAAAGCATGATGTTAGTATACCAATCTTGATCAAAGAACACTTTCAGGCACAACCAATGTTTCACCAATCCTGATTCTTGGTATTTATTATAAAACTACAAGACAGGAATAAACTTTACATCTACCAAGTGCAACAAGATGAATAGAACTTTTGGACTATATGAGGCAGGAGGGAAGCAGCTGGGCACATGGATAGTCCTTAGCAGTCTTCAACAGCAAGAAGTTGGGCTAACGAGTCAGGCTTCATGTTGATGAGCCACAGGAAATGAAGAGGTGATCTGATCCTGTGAAAACAGATACAAACACACACATGGGTATATTGTGATAAAGACATGTTTGAAGAGCTTCAAAGGAAAATGGTGATGCTATTTTGCAACAGGCCCGACACAATCTAAGCAACTTATAACGTTACCGGAGATAGAGGATAGTATTCTAACGTATCTGAAAGTTATCCTAATCGTGTAGAGTTAGCATTAGTTGTAATTTTAGTATCTTATGCTGCCAACATCATTCGTAAGCAAGACCACAAGCCAGTGAACATTCACCAATATCAAAATGTATTTATTGCATATTGGAACATTACACTCTATGTATTGTGTAGGACACAAAACTTGGTCACGTACAAATAATAGTATTTGGCAAACTGCTTAGCATATGCAGCAAGGACGCCGCTAGGTTGGTAACGTTAGCAATGGCGGTCGAACGAAGTCAATTTACCGCGATCTACAGCTGACAAACATTACCTAGTGGCTCGAGAGCTAATTCTACAATATCTCTTTTGCTTAATCAAAATTATGAATTATGTTTAACAGATGTTTACTTACCAGTCAACAAGAAATGTCGCAAGTTCCCTAGATTAACGTGTATTTGCTTGCTTCCCATCTGATATTCTTTTCGTCTCAGATCGAGTTTTTTTTAGCTGGAGGCGATGGAGGTCTCTTCGGTCTCTTCCTAGAACTTTCAGCCATTCTCGCAGTACACTTCACTGTAGAACTTGAACTCCGTGGGGGAGGGGAGGAGCAGGAGGGGGTGGGAGCAGAGCGTGCGTAATTCCGTTGTCTCTTTCTCGACTGCTCTGGGCTGCACTGAAGACGGTTTGACCGGTATGTTACTCCTTGTCGCCACCTCAGACATAAACTGGTATTGCAAGACTGGACGACCCGGGGCTAGTCGGTTAGCACGCTAATTCTGGAGGAGATCTCTGCAATGCTATGCATATTCTTCGATTAGAAAATGTCAGTAGTGTTATTTCTTCACATTCTATTGATATGTATAGTTGATTTTTGAATGCATTACACTTCAAAAGTTCACAAAAAAGACACATTGTGCCTTTAACATGTATTCCTTCACACTACTACAACATTTTGCCTATGTTGAGATTTTCGGATAGTTTGCTACCTTAGCATGTATTCTTTCACACTACTACAACATTTTGTCTACGACATTTTGTGACTTCTACAGTGGGCATCGCTTTCAAATGACCACTTCATTCGCAAGATTACGGCGCGGAAGCCGCGCGGAAGCTTTAGTACCACTTTCAGCCACTGTGCGCCGCTTCTGCCACTGTACATCGCTCTGCCTGCCGTCCCTTACATAATTGTTGCCGAGTAATCCCAGCCTACTTAATTCAATAACAAAATAAATCATGCATAATTAAACATTACCTCGATTTAGGCTACTTGGGTATGGCTTAAGGCTTGACTACACGAAAATCGAAATCGAAATTTGCTGTCTACATTATTGTCAGTGTTGGGGTTAACGCCAACCACGCAAATCAAAACAGTGGTGTGATAATTGAGCCAGTAGAGAAATAACTGTTCAGAATTAATCTGTAGCCTTGGGTAGGCTTCTGCAGAAAACAATGTTGTTGCCGATTTAATACTATCTGGCGACGTTTTTAACAGGCTACATAATAGAGGCTTAGACGACTATGACCCACGTTTTTGGTTTTCGTAAATTAATTTGCCCTACTTCTTGACTGCAATGTAGTCAATTGACTGCTTGACATGTCATTTTTTTTTTCTGTAACGATAAACAATTACATCTGCTTTATGCCGCAGAATTACATTCATATTTGGCTGACTGCAGGCAGCGCCACTTCCCTCCCCATATTCCAAGATTAAGATAGTATGAAGTGCTTTTTGTATAGGCTACTATCATAAAAAAAATAGTTAAAACTTAATAGCTATTTGCAATTTGACAAAACACTGGTCCTCATTTTTGCGAATGCGAGGACGATATGAGCCTGTTGCATTTAGTTAGATGTCCGAAGTCACGATAATGTTTGAAAACCACTGGCTCGTAATCACAATAATTTAACACACGACAGTTGGATAACCTACTTCATCATGTCCCCATGCCTACATTTTTGTGAGTAGCATAGAGATCGTTAAAAACAATAAAGTTAAGGCTCTCCGTTTGGGACATCGAAAACTTATATTTTTAATAGACTACCGTCGAAGATGCCGACTTGCAAAAGCCTCGGGATAACACGTTATCTTCACTATCATCAGTCATGCCCCTTGATCAAAGTGGGGAATGAAATAAAAGTTTGATAACCACTGGTTTAACAAGTTACTTGCAGTCCAGAACACAGAATCTGTTGCAATATTCTGATGATCGGCGATGATATCGGCAAATGTTTGTTTTCCAAAGTAAGAATTTCACTTCACCATGCACCTTCGACAATACCTGGCCTACCTGGTATCATTACAAACATTATTCTGTGTCCTAAAACTGGCATATTTTATGGCATTGTGTCATGTAAGTTCGTTGCAAAATCTAGAGAAATGTGTGAGGTGGTCAGCGGGGGACAATTGAGACACACATTGGATTGTGTTATTACTTGAACATTCCACACTATCCACAGCTGTGGTAGGCCTATCAGGGGCAGGAGGATTACTGTCAGCGCAGGCTTTATATAAAATTCTTCAACAGAAGGCCTCGAATGTTGTCTTGTTTGTGGAGCGCTTTGCTTCGCTTCTATAATTTCGGCTTCATTGAAAATGAGGGCTTCCCTCAATGACCCTCCGAGAATAAAGGTTGAATGAATGAATGAATGCAGGCTTGCCCAAAATAAAGGCATGTGGTTAGCGCAGCCTACAGTAAATAACAGACCCGCCAGAATGTGCGTTATGATGCTTTTTACGAAAGCAAGATGTTTTGGTACCCACGCGACACTGCATGTTCTTAAATAACATTGATCATCAGTAATATTCGACCATTAATTTCGGTAAATGGGCAAGCGTGACCACCTTGATTGGCTGATTGGCTGATGATTGTAACGCGGGCATGATTCCAAACACCTCCCTTACGATGATGAGTGACAGGTCTCAGAATGCGCGCGCACACAAGGACGGAAGATGATGAATAACTGGGGCCGTAGGCTATTCACAAAGGCTTTTATCTTACTACTAGGAGTAGGCTACTCCTAAATCGCACTTAAAGATTTTAGATTGGAGTTTTCTCTTAAAAGTTATTCACAAAGCCTTTCAGACAACTCCTAAACTAGGAGTGAGTCTTCGTGGCTCCTGTTGCGCATAGGCTATTTCAAAACATCGCAACGTAAAATGCCACAAAAAAGCTGTTTATGAATAGGTCTTAGTGAGTTAGGAGTCCTCTCGACTTAAGCTGTCCCATACTTACGTGCTACTTTTAGGTCTAAAATGCTTCGTGAATTACTTTTTGTGAAAAAATTAGGAGTCCTAAAGTTAGGAGTGACACGCCCATTATTTTTAGGAGTTGCTCCTAAATTCGCCAGTTAGGAGCTACTTTTAGCCTTAAAATTCTTTGTGAATATGGCCCCTGAATAAAAAGGCCTAGCCTAAATGAATCAAGGCAAAACAAATAGCCTATAGTAGCCCAATGAAACATACGGATTGATGTAGTATCTTGTAACATTATTAAATTATTCTGTTACTATGCCTACGTTTGCAAAAGAGAACATTTTAATTTGATTCACAATAATGTTACATTTAATTTACACGTTGACAATGATTAGCCTAGTTTTGGTTGTTGTTGGCGGCGTTATTGCATGTTAGTTATGCCTACAATGCAAAATTGATTCCTCGCGATTGGAAGCTCCTGTAGCTGCATAGGATTTCAAAACCGCAGGTTTGTGAATAGTTCTGTGAGTAAGGAGTCCTCTTGACTTCTTTTAAGCTGTCAGAGGTGGGAAGGTGTGATTTTTGGGGGGAAGGGCCGGATTAACTGGGCACAATTGTCTGATGGCCCCCTTCCCCAGCCAACGGAATCGGGTGGTTAGTTAATAGGCCTATCGTGAAGATTTTTCCTGCCATCTAAGGCACGAAGCGCATCTGTGAGGCCAAGCCTCACCAAGTAGCTCGTTTGTTTACAACTAACATTCCATTGAATTAAACTGCTTTATAGGCTATGCGAAATAGTTTTCAACATTTTGAATATTAGTGTCGGGTGAATTGAAATGTTCTCAAAGTAGCCTTATGGCTGAAAGCTGCTTGGGGGACCCCCCAAGCAATATAACCATACAAACGCTTCCTGTACTCATTGTTTCAAAAGGAGTAATTTTGGCTTTGTCAGAACTGAAGAGCTGTGGACTGCACGGCACGGTATGCCCAATGAAAATAAATTAACATAACGCAACACAACACAACACAGACCCCTTCTCTCGGCCAGTCACTGACATGAACGAAACACAGAACCCGCTTCTCTCTCACGGCAGTCACTGACAGTAACCTAGAATAAATGCATGGGGAAAAACACTTCCCCATGACAAAGACATCGTAAAACACTGAAAGTTAATATTTTGTCACTAGCAACATTCATCTGTCCTTTGTCAAATTATGTTCCAAGTACCCTATGCGTAATTCTGCTTCATAAAGTTGAACAAATAAATTTGCTTATTTCACAGAAAAATATAAAAAGCCAGTCTACAGTGCAGAGTTGGTAAGTTATGGTAGGCCAACTTGCAGTGAACATACAAAGAGTGGAAATTATTTCTTTTGCAGCTGAGTAGCCTCAGGTGCGCACGTAGACATATATGGCCGAACATGCAAGCCAATGAATCGCGGCTCTCCGACAATCACGCCGTTAAACTTAAATAGGTTAACATCACTCTAAGTTCACCTTCAAGCAAGGAAAACGATGATTTGAAGACATCTGTTTCGTTGGAAGGGCAAGGGGTAGCATCAGGGCAACACAGAGACAGGCCCGATGGCAGGGCTGTTATGAGAGTATTAAAATATGGGATATTCTACGGAAAACATTAAAACGGCAAGACAGGGGGAAAGTTAAAATACGTGGATAAACACGGAAAACGTTGGCATACATTGTTTCGGTTCCGTGCACAGGGATTATTTGTCATACTATTAATCACATATGATTATTTGTGAAATTGTGCAAACAGGCTAAAAACACATTTGAAAAGGAAGGACTGGTAGCATGCAAGCTCACGGGAAAGATTGATTTAAGAATGTTATCACAAAGTGTGTGGCTGTGGCGCCGGGCGGAAGACAATTGGCAGGGGAGGGTCATGTCTTTTTTAACAATTCTGTCGGAGGGTCATTGAACAATTTCTAGCAGGCAAGAGAGGGTCATGCAACTTCCAACTGAAGCACTTAAAATTCCTCCGGTGGCCCCTTCAATAAATAACGATCAGTCCCTAGATTGCTGCTGGGCTATATGTCTTGGTTCTGTGAACAACTCATTGTCAAACGATAGCCTATCTCATGCGGTTGCATCCATTACAAACAAACATGCAATGTGAACGTCTGGGATTGGGGAGAGCACTAAATGCTCTACCGAATGAGCACGAAGTCAAACCTTTAAATGAAAAACACTCTTTAATAATCCAAAAAAATAAACCGCTAATGAAGTAAACTTGTGACCATCAAAAATCGTTTATATTTCGTAACTCCGTGATACCAGGGCGTGAACTGGAAGGCATTTGGCTGAGCAACGGAGGTTAATATGCTCCATGTTTTGTCCAAATGATGACTGTCTATCATCGTTGCACTCGGAGAATACATTATTTCTAAACCAGTCTGCTAAAGTCTGCAGTGAAGTCTGTGTAGAGTTTTCCAGGCTTCATTTCTTTTTACGAGACACCCTGCTCACTTGAGCCATCTACCGGTTGTTTGGGTTGTTGCAGCGTCTCACTGGAAAAATACAAATTATTTTTCCAGCGGACCGCGAGTGAAGCTGGCCAAGTCGAAGCACTGCCCACTGTACATTTTGTCCACTCACACTGGTATATTTCTCCTAGATTCACCAAAAGTCAGGAATCTAACGTCACATGCACTATTGCGACCATGATCCGAAACATATCATGTCCAGTACCATTGGAAAGCTCTGTCTTTGCTGCATTATGCTATGCAATCCAAATATGGACAATTCATTTCTATCAGCAACCAATCGCAAAAGTTAAAAGGCGGTCCTGGCTGAGAATGGAATATCATTGGCTGTGTTTCCAGGCTGTTTTCTCAAAATGAGTTTCCTCTCCCACTCAGAGAATGAAATCTCCACTTCAGAAGCACTTACATACAGCAAACTTTCCAGTCTTATACCTAACCATATTTAGAAGACTTTTACAGGGGGGTTTGTTGATATATAAGTATAAGTATATATACTCTTTTGATCCCGTGAGGGAAATTTGGTCTCTGCATTTATCCGAATCCGTGAATTAGTGAAACACACTCAGCACACAGTGAACACACAGTGTGGTGAAGCACACACTAATCCCGGCGCAGTGAGCTGCCTGCAACATCAGCGGCGCTCAGGGAGCAGTGAGGGGTTAGGTGCCTTGCTCAAGGGCACTTCAGCCGGTTCCTACTGGTTGGGGTTCGAACCGGCAACCCTCCGGTTACAAGTCCGAAGCGCTAACGAGTAGGCCACGGCTGCCCCGTATATATTATTCCTGGCCTGATTTTACCCTATTTTACCCTATAATATATTATTCCTGGCCTGATTTTACCCTATTCACCTGTAGAGTCTTGCCTTAATGGATGTTGATAGGCAGATAGTTTAATGGATGTTGATAGATAGTTCAGATGGATGGATTAATGGTTTGAAGTAGATGAATGGAGAGAAAGTTGGATGGAAGGTGCCTTGTATCCTTGTTGAATGGAAAGAGACACAGAGAGAAAGGGGGCCTAGAAACAATTGAGCAGATGGCAGTTGGAACATGTGCAACTCAGATTAATTACAACATTATGTTGATAAACAAATACTTTAATGGATGTGCATAGGTAGATAATTTAATGGATGTTGTTGATAGACAGATAGTTTAATGGATGAATAAATGGTTTGAAGTAGATGGATGACAGACAGTTGGATGGAAGGTGCCTTGCATTTGTGTTGAATAGAGAGAGAGACAGGGATAAATGGAGCCTAGTTGAGCAGATGGCAGTTGTATAGTATAAGTAAGTATACTCTTTTGATCCTGTGAGGGAAATTTGGTCTCTGCATTTATCCCAATCCATAAATTGCCCATCCCCGCCCATCTCCTTATATGGTCTGCACTTCCTGTCTCGTTAGTTTCCCTCCGTTTCTGCTTGCACCTGTTTCCCGTTATTGTCTTGTTGGTCTCGTCCAGTCCTCTGTCTTTCTGTTAATTAGTCTGTGTATTTCTACCCCCCTGTTCCTCTGTCCTTTGTCGGTTTGTCTCTCTGTTTATCCTGTCCGAGTCTTGTCTGTAGTAAGTTTGTAAATTTGTAAGTTTGTAATTTAGCAATAAAGTGTGTTTGTTTGAACATCTGAGCCTTGTGCTTGGGTCCTCCTGTCATCCTGACACTTTGGATAACAGAACAGTGCATTTCCATGCACTGTAATAATATAGATATTTGCAGTGTATTAACAGTAACATTATAAAAACAGAATAAATATGGATATTCAGTATGAACTGTAGACAGGTAGTAAATAAGAAATGAGCTAGTGTTGTGATAATGCCAAATCTCATGGCAGTAGATTTTAACAGAATGTGTATACAATGTTTTTTTCAATCATTCAAACAGGCATAACACATGCAGTAAGAGAGGCAGGGCATCTACCTGGCTGTCCAGACCAAGAAGAAGGACCATGAAGAAGAAGAGCACAGACCAGAACTGAGCAGCTGGGAGAAGAGCTAATGCCTTGGGATAAGCAATAAAGGCAAGTCCAGGACCTAATGGGAAACAGTAACTCAGCATCAGGGACTCTTTGTAACTGTACTCACCACAACAAAGCAGTGCAGTGTATAATAAAAGCTAATCTAAGGCATATCACAAGAGGTGATTGTGTGTCACCTTTGCTTGAGGAAATTTTCTGTAACTGGACCTCGCACCCCTGATATACAGTGATATACAGTACAGTGCTTAAAAGGAAAAGATATACCACTCATAACAACATGGGCCATGTCAACGCCCAGCTGGTGAGCCATGAAACCCAGCACAGAGAAGACGGCAAATCCAGCGAAAATACTTGTGCAGCTGTTGAGTATGCAAAGGCCAATGCAGTCTCTGTTGAAAAAAGTAAAACATCACAAGCGGGGTGTAGCAATACACAACACAAGAAACAAACATCCTAACACAAGAAACAAACACGACATTAAGTTCTGCCAAAATCGGTTGAGTTAACACTCTTAACAGTCTTAACACTCATACATCTTGGTAATGCCTCTGGGCAGTTCTTTTAGACGAACAAATTCATGCTCTTATTCAAATGAATGGGGAGGCATACCTACTGGCGCTTCAAAGGTGAATAAAGATTTTTTACATTGTTATAAAACCTTTAAAATATCTAAACAATCACAAGTAGGGCAGTAGTTCATCACAGTCCTTCCATTGCAACTGGACTGATGAAAGGTGCACATGTAGGCTACATTGTATTTGGGAAAAGCAGAAGCAGCATAATGTATTTATTTATTTATTATTAAACAAAACAATCCCTGTCAGTTCCATGCAGTTTTCAACAGCTATCAAGAAGAGAGGTCATGTCATGGATTTTTGTGAATGTTTCTTCTTCTACATATGCATAAGTTTAGTCATCTAGTTCATATGATATTCAGCTTTATTGTCAATGCACAAATTAAATACCAGTAGTCTAAAACACAATGCCGTTTTACCCAGTGGTGCAAATAACTGACATGTCCAAAAGGGCCTTCATGAAATGCGTTGCTAGACTGTTCATACACATTTTAACGGGCCAAGTTGAAGAGCTACTGTCCGTTATTGTTTGTTTGTGCAAATAATATGCTGATTCATGTTCCCTTGCATTTTGCAACTATGAGGTCCATGGTTAGTCTGGCTTTCGCCAGACCAAGCTCAATCTTTTAATAGTTAATAGTTTTGCATATCAGTAGTTAGTGATGGGGACGAGACCGCCTATGCCGAGTCCGAGACAAGACCGAGTCTTTGAAGGGTCGAGACCGAGTCGAGACCGAGTCCGTTGGTTTTCAAATACAGTCGAGTCCCGAGTCAAGACCGAAGTCTTTGAGGAAGCAAGTCGAAGTCGAGACCAAGACCATAAAACATGTCAGTTTTCATATTCATGATTTAATATCACCCCAATTAATAATCAACAGTTAGGCCCAGGCTTGGAATTTCACCATTTTAGGGGCAAGGCCACTTGGCCTTCAGTTGGGCATATTTGGTGGGGGGCACAAAGGCCACATGTCAGGGCACCAAGGCCAAAGTAGTGGGCTATAAAAATAATCAAAGTTGTATTCAGCCTATTCACAGCAGTAGACCTGCATCACTGTATGAAACATTACAAAAACATGAAACATGACATATTACATATAACTGTAAATCATCTGATCATCTAATATTTAGATGTCTAGGCTATATTTAATATTTAGATATTTTTTATATTTGGCCTGTTATGGAATCATGTATTGAACAATTTAAGCACAGCTCAGCTTTAAGAAACTCAAATAGCCTAGATGCATGCTTAGCATTTTTTGATCATTAAGACTCCTTTCACAAACTCTTCCTCAGCTGTATATCCTCTGATTTTAATATTTACCTATATCTAGGCAATATTTGTAACATTTATTTTGTATTTGGCCTGTTATAAAATCATGAAGAACGATTTAAACACATTTTGAAACCTAAAGACCAAAGTTGGAGACATGAATGTAGACCTTGCTGCAGATTACATTTTTAATTTAACCGGAATATACTCTGGAACGGCTTACTGTACAGGGGACTGCTTTATTTCTGGTAAGGTCTGCTGTTTATTCTGATATATGGTTTGTCATGTGTTGAACTAAGGGTTCGTGAAGTATTCCACCGAGATGAATGGGTAGGGGAGATGGGTATAGCACCTTATGTAGATGTGTCTGTGTGATGAGTAGGCTTAATGATTGCGAGTATTTCAACTGAGAAGAATGGGTGAGTTTGGACTTGCCATGCTCTGTCATTTTCTCCACTGTGTAAGACTGAATTAGTTTGCGCTGTGATGCTAAGATTATTTTGACAGGCTATAGGCTAAATAAAAATCGCTATTAAACGGACACAAAGCAGAATATTGAAAGAAGGGGGCACCAAGGCCAACGCAAGGGGCAAAGACGTGGCTGCCGTGAAATTTCATTTTCATTTTTTTTTAAATATGAACATAAAAAAATGCGCTGGTCTCGAGGACTCGGTCTGAAATTACGAGTCCTTCTCCTCCCACTGTGGTCCGAGACCGAGTCAAGACCGAGTCTTTGAAGGAACAAGTCCGAGTCGAGTCCGAGAAAGCAGAAATCGGTCTCGAGACCGGACTCGAGTACTACATCACTGTCAGTAGTAATACATGTCACGCAGCAGTGTGAATCACGGAAAGCGACACTTCTAAATGGAACCCAACCCACTGTACAGTAGCTCAAGGTCTATGGCTAAAGCAGCCATAATGAAAGCGTTATCATCGTTTGGATACTTCACACACACATGTTTTTTAATTGCATAGACTACTACTACCAAGCTGGAATCAAAGCACATCGACTCCCCTCTAACACCCTAAACAAGCACTTCGAACAAACAAAAAATGTCTCAGTCTCACGGTATAGCCATAGGCAAAACTGTATTGGACCGGTGTAACGTTGGTACTAAATCATCCATCGCAAAGAATGATTTTTTGTAGCGTGCAACAAATATGTGTAGGTACAGCCCTGCCCTGGATACATCTCTCAACGTGCGCTCTAAAACATTTGGTTTAAATGGAGATGTAGATCACGGGTGCGTTAATAAATCTACATTGCGGAGTTGACACAAATTATTCACTTTGACGAATTTATGTAGTTTCAGTCCTAGTTACTTTACTTTGAGCCATGCTCTTCCTTACTTGAATCACCTTTGAAAATAGAGGATTGAAGTAGCCTATATGGGTGTTTGGGAATGAACGTTGACTCAGATGCTTCTTGAGACTTTGAGCTAAATGTCCCAGCCCGGTGTTTGATGCATCATCAGGTTATCTTTCAGGTAGCCTATATTTTCCATTAGAAAACCATCACGTAGCGAACGTGTTGTGGCTAACTCACTTAGCTCCTGTTAGTAGCCTAGGTTATGGTTATAAGCAAATGAGATGACAGTGCAATTAGTGCTGTTATCAATTTTCTTGGTAGCCTATAACCGCATTTATGGTTTTCTACAAATCCACCAATAATCAAATTGGCCTCTATCACTCAACCAATGCTAACGGTAACATTATTTTACCTACTCTAGGCTATTGATATAACTTAAGATTAACGTACCCTACCTGCAGTAAAATCCAAGCATTCCCGATAAACATTCGCAGATTTATGTCGGCTTCAAGAAGAAATGGGAATTACATGTCATGCAGAAATCATCCTACCCTTATTAGACGTTCTCTGCGGTAAACTACAGTCTTGTCCTTGTAGGAAGCGTAGTGTCTTTCCAACCCACTTTAGATTAACTTCCAACAAAATTACGTCTCACTGCAATGATGCGCCATCTGGTGGACAAACGACTATGTGACGCCAATACTGGAAATGCAGCCAAATTATTATGTTGAATATTTGGTTTTCCTTTAATCCTACTGAATTTGTAATTATGTATTGGCCGTTGTAATTGCCGATACTGATGGTATGTGCGTACTTGTGTGTGTGTGTGTGCGTGTGTATATGTGTGCACCACCATCTACAGGCCAATGAGTGTACAGTCACTAAATGTACACATAACTTAATTTTTTTAGACCCCCCCCATGGATGAAATTCTACAAAACTTGGCATACCCCCAGAGAATGTCAGGTTAATCATACACATAAAATTTGGTGCAGTTCTGAACATCTTAACTGAAGAGAGGGGCGATTAAAGCAGAATGATATTGCATTTTCATTTTTTACCGGGGTGCAAATCACAAATGAGTGATTATGGGCTAGGTTGATGTGGGCCCTTGAGACCAACATACCATAAACATTTCTTTATCCTCGGTGCCACGGTTCAGGTAGTTATTTAGGAAAAACTGCATTTTTTGGGTTTCGGGGGGCCCAGTGCAGTGGTGGAGTGGCCCCCGGGGACCAAACAAAATGTTTCCGTAAAAGTCTAGTGGGGCTACATACCCACCAAATTTCATGTGCCCCAGTGGTTCGGTGTCCCGGGTATCGTTGAACCAAAATTCAGGAAGTAGATGACGGGGACTTTGACTTTGACAATCCCTATATGATGATTAAGCTAGCGGCGGTCATAATAATATACAAAATACTAAAAGATTTCTATAGTTACTAGAAGTAGTACTAAAAGAGAACACTGACAAGACTTGCAAAGACTTAATAATCCTAATCCTCTCTTGAGCCATCGCTGACTGGATGTGAATGTTGCATAATACCATGGAATTCTAAAAGCAGATGTACGCACTGCGTCCTCTCTCCGCCCTTCCTCTCCAGTAGCATTTGATCAGTGCTTAACTTGTGATCATTAAATAATCAAACAATCATCAAACAATATTCAAACCTAAACTCTAGGTTAGTCTAAACTCTAGACTATGTTATGACCCTTTTCTTTTTTTTACCAGATACGTCATTAGTCCTTTAAGGCCTAGGCTATTTTCAGTGTAATTTTACTATTGAGCTCTTTGGTCATTGTAAGGGCCATCTATAGTTAGGGCTATGCTATATTGTTTTCAAGACAGTGGCTACCCATATCTATGAAAATATGATGTGATCATACTTGATATGCTATGTCAAGGAAAAATACTTTGTGTCTCATGATTGTTACATTCATGTTACCTGAAGCATGATGGTAGAAATATCTATTCAAAAGCACAGTTGATCTGTTCATGCTATGATCAACTTTTGATTCTTTGATATGGAAACCAAGTTAATTCTTTTGGGCTATAAAATTAGAATTTCAGCTCAAACTTGGATACCATGTACCAGTTATTTATTTGCTGAAATTTCAAAACTCAGGAACGACTTAGCCTACTGTACAGAAGAATGATTCATATCATAAAATATATATATATTTATGTAAGGGATAAGTAGGTCCCGACCGGACCGGAAGGGACCTATTTCCCGATAATGACCGGCTTTCTATACACTATTCCGCTTATTACAAGGCTACTTGCCAAAATGAAACAATAAACTCCCCACGATATGACTTAACCTACATAGCCTAGGCTATAGCCTATTTGTTACCGTTTAATCGTGGCTTTTGCTGAGAAACAAATAGTTGCGACAACACGCTGAACTTGAATCAAAGATTCTTTAGAACACAGCTGACCAACCGTCTGCTTTCACTTTTGAATGAAGTTCCAGTCCTTGCGTAGTGATATGAAAGATGTGAATTAGAAGCACAAAACCCATTTTCCTTGACAGCGGTCTGTTATACTTAGCAACGGTCTGTTATCGAGAAATAGCAGACCACCGAACGTTGGGAAGGCCCATTCAAGTGAATATAGCATTCTTCAGCATTATGAAGAGCCGTGTAATAAGATTAGAAAATTAGAATTAGGCCTAAATAACTGTGCCAGAGTCCTGCAACGAGTTGGGTAAAATTTGCTCAAACAGGTGGATTGTGACATTCCTAAAATTCACGGGCGGGGGTGTGGGTGGATAAGGAACTCCTTGCGGGCGGGTAGCGGATGAGAACCAAAACAGTATTTTAGTTTGCTGAAATAAAACATAAATGAAATATATGTGCAATATTTGTACGTCTAAATTACAATTACCACATCACAAATATGTGTTTTAGTCAACGATAGCCTACAACCTTTGACCATCACGTCACTACTGTGACTTTGATTTCTTTGATGCATCTCGTAGTTGGAGGGTTGCCAGCATAGGCATAGGCCTACATATAGCTATTGTTTGTGATGCTCAGGTTGTATTTTTTCAAAAGTCTATTTGTGCAATGTTCTGATGCAGCAAGCTTTGGGTTATGGTTTAGCCCTATTGCAAAATGTTAGAGAAAAATGCACGAGTTATCAGGTTCCATAGCCTAGGCCTATTTAAAGGTGCCGATGGTAGGCTACTTGAATCGCGCAAATGAAAGCACACTTTAGGCTATATTTCATTAGTTCATTAGCTTAAGATTTTTAGCCTAAGATTTGTTAGGCTGTTTCATAGAGAGCCTATATTGTGATGTTGCGAGGTGCGAGATAAAAATATAGTACTTTGATTGGAATGATTTCAGCTCGTGTGTGATTTATCGCTGGCATGGTTCAGGTAACGGGCCAAATATTAACGGGTCTGGGCGGGTCCAGATTTAATTTTGATATTATCACGGGTGACGGGTAACCTGACCTTAGCCAGATTAATTTTGTTCCGCTTAGCTCCGCCTAGCTTCACTCACATCCATCTGGGACCTCTTCCATTGATAGTGATTTCTGCAACCGACTTTATGGTTCAGCCAATCAGGACGCAGGGCGGGAGTTTCATAGATGTGACATAGCGTAGAAGCGACTGTGAGACTGTTATTAGCGTCACGGGTTGGCTTCGATGTGAGTGTTTGAAGTAGCACGTCAATAGATGACGGACAAGTGGCTTATTCAATCATATGCAAGAATTTTTTGATTGGGCCCAGCCTTCTGAAGCAAGACTTCAATGGATCGGTTCCAGATGGATGAGTGGAGCTAGGCGGAGCGAAATTCATCTGGCTAGGGTCAGGTTAGGTGACGGGTCAGATCTGGTGCTGAACTTTACGAACCTGTGCAAGACTCTGAACTGTGCTTTCGCAGACTGGTTCTTGTTTTCCATAACATTTTGTTTTTGTATGGGCCTCTATAAAGTCACTGGTTCTACTAACCTGTAGCAGTTGTTGTTGTATTTATTGTAGCTCCCAAGAGCAGTGAGGACACCCTGGCAAACAGCATAAGAGAAAAATACCTGTGTCCCCGCATCAACCCATACCTAAAGAGGTAGAATGAAAAAGAAGGGTAGGAAAGTATTTTTAAAAGACAATAACTTTTTAAAAATAACACACACTAGTACTGTATTATGTGACTCCGCCCTCATGCTGCCCTGTCATTCTAGCTAATTGCATTTTTATGTAACATTTCCATACTCTGACCTCTTTTAATTTTGTTGTTGTGGGTAAGCCTATGTGTGACTAAATTAGATTTTAGACACATTATAACAGTGTACAACTGGTAGTAAAATGTAAAGCTGGTTAATTCCATGACTATGCAAAAATGGAAAAGAATATGAATTGTACAGATAAAAGATTAATAATAGTAATTGATAATGATCAAATAAAAAAATAAAAAAATGAATAAGTATAGATTAAATACAAATAAATGATAATGTTGTAATAATAATAATAATAATAATAATAATAATAAAGGGACATTGGCAATGACTGGAAATGACAACAGTTGGAACCTCCACATCAATTAAGTCCAGGGTTTTCACTGAAGTGGTGGGCATGTCTCTGTGTTGAGGAGTCTAATGGCCTGAGGGAAATAGCTCTTCCTTAGGGCCCTATCATGACAGTCAAAAGTGCATTGTCACTCACTAGTCAAACGCTTATTCAAATTTAGTAGGATGTCCAGTCCACATTGGGAGGGTTTTCATTATCAAACGTCGAGCGCATGGCGCAACAAGGTGTTCCTAGGTTTCTTAATCAGTCATGGGTGTGTTTGGGGCGTAACATCATTTAAACCAATGAGAATGATATCTGTCATTCCCTTTAACGGCGCAAAGCGCGATGTCAAAGAATGCATTGGTATTTTGACATCCAACGGCGCATTTGAAGGAGGCTGCTTGCAAGACCATATGGAATAGTCATTCCACTAAACCATGCTTTACTAAAACCTAGCATAGCCTTCACGCATTTGCACTCGTCTATTATTTGAACTCATTGGCAAAGTGAAACTAACTTCACCATGGTGTCAGTCAACCGCAAGACAGTTATATGCAGTTACTTTCACTATTGACTGACAATGGGTTACCATCGAAAACATAGGCTGGAAAAAGCAACACTTACCCTAATATTGCTCAAATGACTGAATCAAAAAGCATTTATCCTGCAGAGGAGTTGCTTATATCTTGTGACAGTGCGTCTTCAGCTGTGCTCCATACGTACGTGTCTCTCACCTCTCCCCTAATCACTTTTAACCGTCATTACCAATTTGCAAATGATGGTGAATAACTACTCATCATGAGATGTAAAGTATTTCGTAATATCTTTATTCTAATTATGTTTCCCATTGTAATCGTGCACCCGCCAATATGACTGTTGACAATGCGCTCTTAAAATAACATATAAACAACTCGCCATAGACTTCTGACCCCTATCATGACAGTCTAAAGCGCATCGTTACTCGTCAAAAGCTTATTCAAATTTAGTAGGATGTCCAGTCCACATTGAAAGGGTTTTCGTTATCAAACGTCGAGCGCATGGCGCAACAAGGTGTTCCTAGATTTCTACCTGAATAGAAGGATGGTGCGTGCACCCGCCAATATGACTGTTGACAATGCGCTCTTAAAATAACCTATAAACAACTCACCATAGACTTCTGACCAGGGGCCGTATTCACAAAGAATTTTAAGGCTAAAAGTAGCTCCTAAGTGGCGAATTTAGGAGCAACTCCTAAAAATAATGGGCGTGTCACTCCTAACTTTAGGACTCCTAATTTTTTTCACTAAAAGTAATTCACTTCTGGGACAGCCTAAAAGAAGTCGAGAGGACTCCTAACTCACTAAGACCTATTCACAAACAGCTTTTTGTGGCATTTCACGTTGCGATGTTTTGAAATGGGTATGCGCAACAGGAGCTTCCAATCGCGAGGGAACAATTTTGCATTGTAGGCATAAAAGGGATGCTATAACGCCACCAACAACAACCAAAACTACTCATTGTCAACATGTACATTAAATGTAACGTTTCATTGTGAATCAAATTAAAATGTTCTCCTCTTTGCAAACGTAGGCATATGGTGACAGATTAATTTAATAATGTTGCAAAGATAGCCTAGCCTACTGCATCAATCCGTAGGCCTATGTTTTATTAGGCTACTAGGCTATTTGTTTTGCCTTACTCTTTATTCATTTGGGCTAGGCCTTTTTATTCAATTATTCATCATCTTCCGTCCTTCGCACTACTTGTGTAGCGCACACATTCTCAGACCTGTCACCTGTCACTCTTCATCGTAAGGGAGGTGTTTGGAATCATTCCCGCGTTACAATCATCAGCCAATCAAGGTGGTCACTTCAGTCAAGCTCGTGCATGAGTAATGACGTCATCCATAGCAAACTAAGACTCACTCTTAGTTTAGGAGTTGTCATTTTTCCTTACTAAGAGTAGGTCTGAAAGGCTTTGTGAATAACTTTTAAGAGAAAACTCCTAGCTAAAATCTTTTAGTGCGATTTAGGAGTACTCCTAGTGGTAAGATAAAAGGCTTTGTGAATACGGCCCCTGGTGTACAATAGCGATTTTTAGACAATTTTTAGACAATGTTGCCACACCCCTGGGCGCATGGTCAGTGATGCAAACACATGTGAGGTGAAAAAACAGAGAAACATGACCAACCAACCCCCCTAAAAAAAAAAAAAACAGTCTAAGATAGTTCCAGAAATGTATCTTTATGGATATATAAAACCATTATCATTGTTATGGTCTTGTTGTTGCACAATTGAAACTAAAGCATTAAGTGAAAACATGCACATCGGTGGACTGCTTTACTAATGCAAAATTGCAAACTATTACAATGATTTCATTGCATTACTCAGCATGGTTGATAGATAGATAGATAGATAGATAGATAGATAGATAGATAGATACTTTATTGATCCCCAAGGGGAAATTCAGGTTGCACAGTGCTTGCATGAGAAGTACTTCCCAAAAACCTTCCCTAATTGTATGGATGCCATATAGGGGTGTAAATCACAAGTTTCATCACAATTCGATACAATATTGATTCTTTAAGCCAATGATTGGATTATTTTCGATCCTTCAAAATGTTTAGCAATTCCATGTGTTACTGGGGTCTGTTGAATAGGAAATGATAGATTTTGATTAATTTTCATGGATTCAAAAATGCCAAATCTGTCTTAATTATAGGCCAAATACTGAACACTGACTGTGGAATCAGCTAACACACTTTTTTCTCTTTTCCTCCCCTAAAACCTCCTGTCACTTGCCAGATGCTTTTGAATTGAACATGGTTTAACTCATATGTTGCATATATTAGGCAAAACTCATATATTAGGCTTATATCTTGAGTGATGGCTGTCCCTTTAAATGTCTGGGACTTTAAATTAGGCCTACGTTTTGACTCTGTGCTGTTTTTGTTGATGGACGGCGCCGTCTTTCATTCAGTTTTCCTACCGTTTTAATTAATGACACACGCAATTCCGTGGTTGAAATAAGGAATTGTTTTTACCCGTATTCTTGCAATTCCCACATAGCATTAAATACTAGGCCTAGGTCACTGACAGGAATAATTTTATTATTGTACGGTTCTGGATGATCAGTCAGATGGCAGCGTGTTGCGTGTTAAAACTTCCACCTGAAGTAGCCTAGCTATACTGCGGAGGTAAGAGCGCGAACTGAGAGAGTTGCCTCCTAACGTAGCCTATATTTTCTTAGCTGCTCCTTTGCTACATGATCAAAGATGAGTGGAGGTTATCAGAAGCACATTAACCAGCAGGCCCATATGAGAAATGCTCTGGTTCCTCTTGTAGCCTGCGGTAGATGACGTGAAAAAGTCGCCGGAAAGCATCCTTGATGATCAGACCCCCATTAAAAAAAACTCTTCGGATCTGCACGATTCACACAAGTCACCCAAACTGACGTGAAAAAAGCGGGAGGCGCCGAAAAGCACTGTGTTTGCATCCCTGATTGTTTAAAAAATAAGCGTGCAAAATAAGAAAATACACTTTGCGCCGGGTGGAAAACGAGTTTTACGCCATGCGCCATGGTGCAAAATATGGCCCTCTGTCTTTCAGTTTTGGTCATCAAAATACAGCAGTGCTTGCTTGATTTCAACAGGCAGTTACTGGGATGGGTGGATTCATTTATCATTTTAATGACTCTAGTCCTGCATCGGCTGATTTATACATCATGCAGGGAGGGGAGAGGAGTCCTAGAGATGTGCTCAGCTGAACGCACCATTCTCTGCAAGGCATTGCAGTCTTTAACGAAACATTTAAACACTGAGTCAACATGCTCTCTATAGCCCCTCTGTAAAAAGTTTTTAGAATCATTGGGAGGATCCTGAATTTCCAGAGTTGTCTTAGGTGGTATATCCGTTGTCTAGCCTTTTTAAACTGAGCTTGGATGTGAGTAGCCCAGGTCAGGTACTCAGAGACCTGGGTTCTACCTGGGTTCTGTCAATCATAAGTCCCCATAACAATTACCATGGTTCCATGTGATCATGTAAACATTATGCATTCAAATCTCAACACCTGCACCCAATGACTCATCTGAACTGGATGAGTCTATTTTTAATTACAGCATCACTAATGTTTGCTTCTTTCTTAATTGTTCCTTTCCTCGCTCACCCTATGCCGCATTTTACAGGTATCCCTGCCCAATTGGCATCATGCATTTTCTCACTCTCTCTCTCTCTCTCTCTTGGCTGCTCTGGATGCACCAGAGTGAAAACAACTTTATTGCATGATGTTAGTTCAGGAATGGATAACTATTCTATGAACAATTTCTGATATGAATGGCAAAGTTGAATATTAGGGGGGTAAGAAGTATATAGTCTTGAGGCAACTCGGGGAAACTGTTAGTAAATTAAGATTGTTAAACTTTAAGGAGCAAGCTACAGTGTGAAATAGATAGGCCTAAATCGGTGCCTGACTATGCATACATGTATGAGTGTGAAAATTTAGCCATGAGTAAGGGAAGTAACATAATTAGGGGGTGATGTGAGATACTACATTATCACCACCTGTCAAACACCAGTATTTTATTTATCTTCAGGGCTTACCTGAATGTGTCTAAGTTTTGCCAGGTCTGGGTAGAGGTAATATTTAATTCCATTCATAGCACCTGGCAAAGTCACGCCACGAATTAGGAGGATGAATAACATCAGATAAGGGAAAGTAGCTGTGAAGTACACAACCTGTGACACACAAAACAACATTAATTTAATCTGATTGTTGAAGGGGTATTGACATACTTACATGATAAACATTGAAAATGTATAAAACAATGCAAAATGAGCAAATTTACAAAGAAGCTGCACATGTAATGGAAAAATAAATCTTGTTATTAGCAGATATATTTTATTTTCACGTCACTCAATTGTGTCCTCCTTAGCAATACACTTCCCAAGTGTTTTTGTTTCCTCATGTACTTTCTGTTTATCTATGTCTTCTTGTCTCCATCCCTCACATGTCACTTTTCCTCTATGTTTACTGTCTCACCTGGGTTGTTTTCAACCAAGTCAAAACGTAGCAAAATGTTTGTTTCGACCTTAACAGTGGTGCAGGCATAACCCTGTTGTGTTGAGCAAGCGCAACTGAGCTTGACTGAGCGCAAATCAAGCTTACATGCTCACCTTGCCCGTGGATTTGATCCCCTTCCAGATGCAGAAATAGCAGATGATCCAAACAAGCAAGAGACAAAGAGCCAGGTCACTGTTTATATAACCCAGATCTGTGTCTTTCTGCCGTAACAATCGAAATCTGAAGAAACACATATGCTATACTTCAGGGAAAAAAGACAACTCTCCAAAAACACATACAGTTATGTGCAGAATAATAGCAGTGTGTTTAAAAAAATTGAATAAAGCTCAAAATCCTTAGAATAGCTGTTAATTCCTTAATATCTCTGCATTGGGAACACTGCACATTAAATTTCAAATCTAAACATAACCAAAATTCTTTACACACTCAAACATTCACTGTATAAACTAAAAAATGTCTCAAGATTTTGCTTTACTTTGAATCACTGCACTAATATCTAGTTGCATTACCATTATTTCTGAGAATTGCTTCACATCTGTGTTGCATGGAGTCGACCAACTACTGGCACCTGTGAACAGGTATTTCAGCCCAGGACGATTGAACTACATACCACAATTCCTCTGCATTTCTGGGTTTTGCCTAAGAATCAGCATTTTTGATGTCACCCCACAGCTATTCTACGGATTTTGAGCTTTATTAAATTTTTTAAAACACACTGCTATTATTCTGCACATAACTGTATGACACCCACACCAGAGCTAGTGAGCGGAGCTGAGCGGTGCGAATATCCCGCTCCTCGCTCAGGTGGCTGTTCACTCGACCGCTATTTGTAGGAATAGTACGCTTGTAAGCCCTATGACTTTCAGTTTCCTTTCTAAAATATTTAGCGACTTCATCCCCAACGAACTTACTGTAACGTTGGCACGCTGGACTATGTGCTACGGACTTTGGGACAATGCATTCTGGGATACGGGGGAGAACTCTGGGGGTTGTTTGTGTGTGTTAATGCCTTTATTCACTGTTTTAATGTCCGTATTTTAGTGTAGCATGTTACCCTTTTAGGTCTTCCTCGTGTGTGATCCTTTTTGTGTGGGGGGCTGCGTCCACCCCTGTATGTGTAGTGTATGTGTGTGTGTTTGACATGCCTATTGTGTGCTGTTTTCCTGGTCTGCGTCTCTGCCCCTGTTTCTGAATGCTAGCCAATAAAAGCGGCTTCCGCACCTAGCTCTGGCTAAGCCAAATCCGTACTATGGCAAGTATCTTTGTTTTGAAATGTAACGGTCTTGGTTTCATTATGAAGACGTGAGTTCTGGGTGGATTTGGGCATGCCTCAGACTCGTGGTGTGAGCGGTATCGGAGCGAAATTGGAGCGGAACAGATCGGCCGCTCCGGTCTCTGAATTAAAAAGCGCTCCGCGCTCTAACAAAATTCCATCCACTCCGCTCCTCGCTCGCTCGCACTCCACTCACTAGCTCTGACCCAAACCCATAGTGACTCCCCAAAGGAAGAGCCTTGTAGCCAGGTGCACTAGTTGGGATCGTTTGTGTCTTGAAAATCTGATGAAGGCCTTATAGGCTGTAGTTGAGTAAAGACTTGTCATATTGTGCCAGAGTGTGTTACCATTTCAACTTGTTGCCAGTGGCTAGCACCTCCCTTAAAATCAGTTGGTGTGCATTACTAATACTTTTCATTGTAAAGATAGTAGCCTACACCTAATATAATAATCAAACCTAGATATAAGGGTCACGCTTTACTTCGATAGTCCACCCACAGACTAACTACACCTACAAATACAAATAATCTGTTGACAATTACAATTTGTGTTTAAGGTTTAAGTTTATGGTAAGGGGTTGGATTTGTTGCTCAGTCAACAACATGATGCTCAGTCAACAACAAGTTTAACAAGTTAACATGTTAAATTAAAAAAGATCAAAGAAAATAGATAAATAAAATAATAATCCTACTCCACCAGTTTCAAACTTTTCGAAATAATAATCAAAATTTCAACATACCGCCAGAATTCTTCTTCGGGACTGACTGCACCAAACATACTGTCATTGCTTTAAAGAGAACAAACATGTTAAACAACAGTTTAAAATGGTTAATAGTTGAAAGTGTGATTTAAAAACGTTACCTATAGCCATCAAAGTCTGTGACATTTGAGTCATAATGCAGAAGAGTAGTTCTGGAAACATTCAAAGTGGTACAATTTTCTGGCAAAAAAGAAAAACATGATACCCATGCTGTTTTATAATATTTCAATACAACATTATTAATCAATCAACTTTACATAGCTAAACTGACCATTGTTCATATTAAAGAGGAAGAAACAATAATGAGTATAAATTCTTTGACAATGTTTTTGCTCATTGTGTTTTAAAAGGTTTATTAATTATGTGGCACCATACCTGTATTCCAGAGGTTGTCACAGTTATCCCAGGGTAGAGAACTCTTGAAGGAGTTGAATAGGTAGATGACAGCCCAAGCTAGTACCACAATATAATAAATATTGAGGTATGACACAATCACCTGAGATGCAATTCCTATCCCTAAACATAAAAACTGAGAGTAAACACAGAGGAAAACACAGAAAGAGTCACACATCATAGCCTGAAAACCACCACCTTTCCCACCTTCAAACATGGGGCAAATTTTGCGCCAGGCAGTGATTCCACCCTCACTGGTATACTGCCCTAAGGCTGTCTCCAGGAAGAATATGGGAATTCCACAGAACAAGAGGAATACAAAGTATGGGATAAAGAAAACTCCTGAGAGAGAGAGAAATATGAGAAATAGAACATTTGTGAAATACAGACATGCTAGTTCCATAGCCTGTATATGTAATGACCATGTTTAGCTGAAGTAGGCCTATGCATGCAATTTGAGAGCTTTCTTGGCAGTTGGGACATTGATAATCTTCTTACCTCCGCCATTTTTATAACAGAGGTATGGGAAGCGCCATACATTGCCCAACCCAATTATCTCCCCAGCCATGGCAAACAGAAACTCAGACTTGTTAGCCCATTTGCCCCTGGGCTGCTGTGTGCTGCAACGGACACTCTTCGAGATGTCAGAGTTTATCATCCCCCCAAAAGAGGCTCCTGTGTGCAATGTATTCATGGGCTCCTCCCTCTCTTCCTGTTGAATCCCTTCTCCATTGATCATGTTTGTGGTTTAAATCACTTCCAAATTCCAAAAACGCATACAGTAAACTATAACAATTCCTGGCCAATGAATCATGCAAACAGGTTTTAAGTTACAGAAAAAACACATAACTTTAAACTTTTTGCACATGTTTGCTGATCGGCATCTCGTGCAAATTTCATTACACAACATCAAAACGGCCAGATTCTACATTTAAACATTACGCACCAATGCTGGGTAGGCTAATTCAGTGCGAATGCACTGTTAACAGTAAATAGCTTAACGCCAAGGAACCTCTGATATAGCAGATGGTGGCACTGAAGACATATAATCTACCACAGAATTATTTGATTATCAGTAGTTTCTGTAAACTACCATATGATGACTAGGACCACAACAAAGACACTGGCAAGAAATGCAGAAGTTTGATCACAGATTAGGCTAGTCGTTCCCATGATGTGTTAGGCTATAAATCGCCCCTCAAAAACAGTTATTTCATTTAGGGTCTTTGTTTTGATTAACATTTTGCACATATAAGCGCGCCCCATGCGATTGTCTTATTTTGTTTATTTTCCTATGCCCCCACCACGCATATGGAACTGTAAAAGGTAATTTGAAGAAGTAACCTACCCTCCAAGTCCTTGTCTGAATTGTCTCAAACTAAATTTCAAGCAAGGGGTGGTGCCCTTCTTTCGCAAGATTTACTGAGGGTTGAAAAAAAGACCCAAGTGGTGGTAGCCTACTTGACACACACACACTGATGAAAACGGAACAGATTCCGATTCAAATAGGCTAAATAACCCCAATTTGATGCAAAATATATGAGAAAAGTGGTGTTTTTCCATGATTGTTAGATTGTTACAATGCTTTGTTATTTGTCTAGCTAACACAGCCAATTTAATAGGCCCTACAATTCATGAAAACAGCTAACCTTTTTAATATCTTTAGGCTACCTACTAAAGGCATCAGAAACCCACCTCTTGAATTTTCATACTTAATACATAATGTGATTACCATTTCTAAATGAAGTCATATTTCCATTATAACTATTTGTTAATAATAGGCTATACTGTAGGCCTATTAGTTGTTGTTTAAATACTTAGATCTAGTGTTACATCTGGTTGAGATCTAATAGCTACATTCAGAAAACTCTCCACACTGTGATAGATATAGATAGATAGAGAGATAGGTTACTTATCCTGAGGGAAATTGTAGGCATCCAGTAGCTTATACCAGTGTTTTTCAACCACTGTGTCGGCCACTGTGAGAGATCATCAGGTGTGCCGCAGAAAATTACCCAAATGTCACTCACTGGTCCAGAAAAGCAACTGTTACATCAAAGAATTTATAACCACATGCTCTCATTGATCGTATGATTGCACTATTTGTGGTATGCAGGCATTGTACAAAGGGGGCCCCATATCCAGTATTCACAGAATAATCACATATCCAATTCATAACAACAATTAGATTAGATATAGTCACCTACAAATGAAACAGAGGGCGCTTGTTTTATTGAGCAGGTCTTGCATAGAAGCCATAATAAGGCCATATCTGTGTATTATTTGAATGGTATATATGGCTATGGTATATTTTTTCTTCACACAGGATGTTAGTGTGCCGTGGGACATTTTAAGTGTCAAAAGTGTGCCGTGGCACAAAGAAGGTTGAAAAACACTGGCTTATACAACCACAACACAAAAACACACTACACACATATCTCACATACATAAAAAAATCACTCACAGAAATGTATAAAATTAAGGAGCATGTGAATTGATTACAAAGGTATGGACTGACCACGTGACGCATTGACCATGTTAAGGTGCTATGAAGTGTGTGTAATGGTGGTAGTACAAAAGTGAACAGTGCAATAACTTTACTTAGTTGCACTGTGGCACTGAACTAATGTACCACCACAGCTCACATGCTACTTACTTATAGGAATTCCCATTATAATGCAAAACACTGTCCACATTCGGCCGATACGACTACGGCGCAAAATGAGTTCGAGATCAAGCACAACAAGACTTTTCTCCTCAGTGGTTCATCGTTTTAATAAGGGTTTAGTCTCACCCATCCAGCCTGCATTTAATTACTTAATTCTCTTACAGTGTGTATGCTTATGGTTCAACCAACCCTTTAACTGACCGCTCAACCGTTTGGTAGAGCACATTTCTTACCATTTCTTTGGTAGAGCACATCATATCTTACCAAAAATCTAACTGTTATGAATTCAACCATATAGAGCCATATATTCCACTTGAGTAGCCTACTACATGTTAGGCACAAATAATTTGCTCAGTATCCCTGTAATGTCAAAGGCCACACTTTCTAAGCATACACCGTTTTAGAATTGATCATATGCGATTTAAGCCATATTTTGTGGAATCACATCTATTTCAAAGGTTTTCAAAGGTAAAACCTTTTTTCTTTATGTTCAAATGAAGTCCAATAACACATTCATTCACAATGGCAATGGTGTGTGGAAGGGGGGTGTTGGCACTTTCTGATTTTTACATGTGGTTTTGAATATTTTTTCACCATGTGTATGTTCCTATTACAATGAAATATTGTAACTGTTGGATTGAAATACTCTCTCATTCTCCTTTCCAATAAAAGGCAGTTTTTGGAAAAAATATCTCTTTTCTTTCAGTAAAACACAACAAACCCATGGCAAAGTCTGGTAACTGACATTTACCAAAAACGGCGCCTCAACCGTGGTAGAGGCTCATAAAAAACAAATGTGGGTGGTGGTAGGGGGTCATTGGGAAAAATAATCATTGATTTGTCATACTAACTACAGCCTAATAGAGCAAGATAAAACAAAAATATTTTTTCCAACACCTTTTTCATTATTGATATTTAATATTGTTATTGATATTGTTTTTTTCAACTTTAATTTCAATTATTAAGTCTGTCTAGTCTGTCACTATAATAGCTGAGCACTACAATAAAATAAACATAAAAGCCATGTCTGTGTGCTCCGGTGAACTTTCTCCCTCTCCACATGATTGATCCCGCCGTGAAGCACCAGACGTGACTTCAGAAGCGCGGTGGAACAACCTTTTGTAATTCACTGCGAGTCTCTTTGGAAAAAGTGTCTACAAAATACCATAACCATAAATGGCTACAGTCAAATCTGAAATAGTAATTACTGCATTGCTCCAACCATTTTAACCAATAACAAATAACACTTCATTCACAAATCTTTCCCTCAAATCACCCACTTTTTTCACAAATTGAGTTTTGGTGGTGGTTTAATGAGTGAATGACCGTGCTTGTCCCTGGTGAGTAGATGGATGTATAACTGGGTATGTACACATTCCCAACAGATCAAACCACAGCCTATCTAAAGATTTTCTGGTCACACTCACAAGATGATACCAACTTTTTTGTGTATCTGTAAATGACAAACGGCACCAGTGTACTTTGATGTGAATTACATTCCTTGTATGCAAAATGCAAATACCATTAGCACATACGATATGTTACAAAAAAGATTGAATATTTTTCTCTTAATTTATTTCAAGAAGAAATAACAATATTTTAAAAGATAAAATATACAAAACAATAGCAGCAACAATGGAAATAATATAACTATTTTTTAAAACTTAATCAAAGAGCTGATGAATATATATAACGTTCATTAGTCCAGTTGAGGCAACATGCCTGCCAGTTAAAGCATTACATACAACTTATTAGGTATGTAATAACTTAGACCTATATGTCATAAAGACTTGATGTCAGTCTTTAGTGCAACCAGTCCATAACATCTTGGTGACTTGAGTGGATCAAAAAGTTGCACCAGGGCACAGAAGGAAACATTCTCCTACAAAAGAAAGGGAGGTTGTCAGGGACACTTGACTTTAATCATATCCATTCTTCATACTTAATTATGCACACAAAAATAAAATAAAAAAGTAAAAAACAGGTTGAATAGAATCATAGAACCCCCTTTCAGATTATAGTGAAGCTATATCACATTCAATTACAATAAAACATTTTAATAACAAACTCATGAACACAACTTGGGTAAACTGTCAGTTCTACCTGCTCTTTCAAGTAGCATAGCCGGTCAAGGAGAATAAGACCTTCAATACAGGGGGCCAATGTCACCTTCAGCTGCAGAATACAACATTGTTATAAAAAATCTAGCACATTCTCACAATATTATTACATTATAATCCAACTCGTTAAGAGAACAACTAATCAACTTACCCTGTTGAAAGCCAACATCTCACATATCCTGTGTTTATATTGATCATGATATTCCTGAATGTCTCCATCGGAGAGCTGCATACATAAATAAAAAAGAGTGTAAGGGTATTTCTGTTACCCCTTCATTTCAAATACGTTCGCGGAAATTCTCACTTTTAAGGGGTATCTACTCCTTACCCTTACCCCTACCCCTTGATCCAACAGAGAATTGGGATAACCCTTCCTCTCACATGAACGCGCAAAACTAAGGGTAAAGGGTATCTGTGTGTGTGTGTGAGAGAGGGTCACTTCTTATGTCTGTAATGAATGTCAAAGTAATACTTCCTTTAGCCCCACCAACCTGGGACATCGATGTTCTAGTATTGAGATCTCACATTAAATGAGCTGTATTTATAATTGCATTCACATTTATTCAACCCTCTGGACATTTTGGTGATGTGAGTATATGGTAAAAATTCATGGAGACTAGATAACACCTACAGTACTGAGCAGAGGTTCCAACTAATCACTCTCAGGGAGAAAATGAGAACACAGGCCTTCTATGCCCAGTGTCCAGTCTCTTGAGACTAAGATGGATGTTGGATGGATGTTAGAGCTTGGATAGAACGTTTTCAGATGCATTCTATGTGTCACTGGTTGCACTGGTTGTAACATTGGTTACTCCTCTTGTAGTATGCAGTCCCACCAGTGGAGTATCCTCTACTGTTTCCTTGGACAGAACAGAGCCTAGAAAGCCCATAGGTGGAGGAAGAGTGGTAGACTTTCAACTTGCCCATTAACCCTTAGAACCCTAGACTGTTTTAAGGGCATTTTCACTACCTTTAGTTAGAAGTAAGTAAGTAAGTGCCATACACACATGCTATATATTGGTTTTTTAGGCTACCCAAATCTCCCACAATTTCATGTATTAATACTTGCATTGATTTCATTTTGAGTTTTAAATAATAAAAATATAAAAAGTGTATTATAAAAATTCTTATATTTTGACATGTATCTCACCACTGCAAGCTGGCAGCTCGACTTGCCTTTCATGTGTGTGTAGGGCAGACTGTCCTGAATCTGGCGATATCATTGCCATGGTGGAGGATTCTCTGGGGCTGAGCAATTTACAGACATATGCGGTGTGGGCCTTACAGAAATAAATGCCATTTTTTTATTTAGTGATTAAAAATGACCTTTCTGCACTCCATATCTGTGACACGAACTGATCTGACCTTACTTGACCCGAGTTTACGTGTTAGCCTGTGTGTGCACTCATAATGACTCTCTACAACTTTTTACTGCATTTCCATGAGCAAAGTAAAGGCAAAAACGGTGTTCCTTTGTCGAACAAATTGGGATGCAATGTGAGCCTTGAATTGGATACCATGCAGGAATTTGCTAGGATCTCAAAACCGGATTATGAACGTTCTTTGCCATAGAGAAACACACAATAGTTGGATTATAAACATGCTTTGCCACAAAACAGACAAAAAAACTATATGAAATTATTATTTTGGGGTACTTCATCTGTTTTATAACCCAGGCTATATGAAGTTATTATTTTGCTGTCAGCTTTGGTTTTGTCTGTTTTATAACCCAGAAGGATGCACTGGGTATCAAATAATAGCTCTGTGTCTCCTCTTTCATCTGACATGCGTGGCATATCTATGCGATCACAGGTTCGCGAGTAATTCAAACGAGAGTAATGGCTGCGCAGGTGAATGCAGAGAAGTATAGACTGTAAATATGATGCAATTTGATTTAATTTCATGATTTTTTTAATTTTCATACTTGATCGTACAGACAAGTGAGTAGGCTCGCTGGAAAGCCCCACTTCTGCTCTGTCGTGCAATAAAGGTTTCATCTCGCTGCGATGAAAAGTTCCGGAGCAATGTAACAGAGAAGAAAGGGTGTGTTTTTTGACGCACTTTGCGTCAATCAGGTTCTAAGGGTTAAGCATTTATTTATTTTAATTTAATTTATTCTTTAACTTAAGAATAATGTTGAACAAAATTAGATGAAATGTGCCGACTTTGGTAGAGCATGCACTACAAACAAAAAACATTTTTATTCATATATTTCCAGCATTGCTAACCTTTGACTCATCCAGCTCAAGCTTCCTGAGGGCTCTCCTGATGTAGTCCACAAAAGAGGAAGCTTTGGAATAAACGTTGCCCACACGCTTCTCACTGTTACATCCATAAACACAGAAAGTTCAGAGAAACATAGACTCATTTACAATTGAAACCTGTACCTAAGGTAACTGTAGCCAAATTACCAAATGATATTTCAGATAGAAGATATATTTTTTTTAAACATTTCTTGAAGACATCATTTCTTGAAAACCCTATTTAATCTGGAATCTCTTTCTCCCTCTTCCTTCACACACACACACACACACACACACACACACACACACACCCTTTGTCTCCTCTCCTCTCTCTTGGCTTTGTTTTGATTTCTTTACATTTGATGCATTTATGGTTTATCTGGTTGATCTGCCATCCAACTTGTTCTGGGTTAGGGTTAGCCTAACAAAGACTCTGTGAGTCGAAACGCGTCGGTGCGTCAGTGTCCGCTCAATAAATGACATTTTTTATCAGCAGAGTGCCTCGGGATCTACCTTCATCTGTTTCAACTCTTTCTGCCCACTTCCCTTGAAGAGCACCTGAAACATTTTCATTCACTAGTGACCCACTGCAGCGCTCTCCCATCTTTTTCTCTTGTTCATCTCATGGTTTATTGGCTTTATTTGGTTATCTAAGCTTTCTTTGTTTAACTGCCATCTACGTTGTGAATGGTTTTCTGTATTTTCACTGTTGTCATGCTCTTGAATGAAACAAACCCATAATTTTGATCCATATCACATGATCACATGTTAGTGAATAGTAGGGATGCAACGGTACAGTGTACCTACGCTTCGGTATGCATCACGTTTTTTGGGCCACGGTAATGGTATGGTTTTGGTATCTTAGTATGTATACTTTATATATTCAGAAAAATCGCTTTATGCCTAATAAGGTCTGGTTTCTACAGCAGGCCTATGTACTGTACTACAGTGGGGTAGCTTGCAATTGGCCTGCACGATTCAGGGAAAAATATGAATCATGATTTGTTAGCTTAGACTTGATATCACGATTCTCTGCCACAATTTTTTTTCTCACAGAGTGCATTGTTTATTGTACACATGAATCATGGCAAAACAAAACAAATTGGCAGTACCAAACATATTTTTGGCACCTATAGCAGATTGCGCATCGCCACAAGCCTTTTAACATAGAGGCTTCAATGAATAAATGAATACTGGCCATTTAAGTACAGGAGGCTCCCAAAAATGGTACATATAACACATTGAACTAAATGTGGTCCTGATACAGGCTCTATCTGAACTCCTTGAACGTGTCTTTGCATAATTAAAACATGCCAATCAACATGCTGTAGCTACAGCTTCAGTCTCTTTCTAGAGAAATGGACTTTCTCACTTGCCAATTTAAGTACATTATCAAAATCAGAATGATTTCTTAGCACAATCTTGAACTACTTGCTTTGTAGAGAATTAACATTCAACTGGTCATTCGGTTCGGTTTGAGACTGAGTGGTTGGCTGATTCTCGTCACTGTGAACCCAATGTTTTTTGCAGTAGCCTACCCTAGGCTACAGATTATTTCTTAAAAGTAATTTATCCACTACTGGCTCATTTTATCAAACGGGTGCTTTCTCTACGCAAATTAAGCCACAGGTACTTCGGTAGAGAGACATTTGAATAAATTAGTGTGCTCTACCCTGCTCACTACAATGAAATAATGTATCTAGGTTCATTTATATTTTAAATAAGCAGTCACTGCATGCTGCTATGAAAACAATAAGTCAATGTACCGTATTTTCCGGACTACAAGTCACACTTTTTTTCATAGTTTGGCTGGTCCTGCGACTTATAGCCAGGTGCGACTTATATATGTAAAAAAATATAATTGAACATGTTTTTAAATGTTAATTCATATTAACTGACATGAACCCTACATGAAACATTACCGTCTACAGCTCAAAGTAGCTCCACACTTCATTGGTAGACTTCACAGGGCCTTGACATTTAAAACGAGACATTGAGAACTTTGAAAAAGCACTGGTAGTTTATTTACAAGACAATTTATACTATAGACAGTAAAAGATATGGACAGAGTCATCACGTAGACGTCAATCGAGGTGGGTGAAGCAAATTTCAACCGTTTCCTGTTGGTCGACGAGGCTTTCTGCGCAGGCTCAGGGGACGTAAATGTAACATAGGCACGTAGTCTGACTCGTGTAACTCTTGTGATAGCTGCACCGAGAGATTGGGTATGTAGCCACTTACTTTGTTACCACCATGTCTACATTAATGTTCTAAATGTCCTAGTTGTTCGTAGATAAATGTGATTTAATATAAACAGCACTCGCCACATTCATAGCCTAGGCTACTGTCAATCCATCAAAACTTCGCTGAAATGTTGTGCTCCGATGCTTTCGTTCTTATCCAGAGAATACGGTTATTTTGCTCCTGTGCGACGCTTTCACCCTGCTCTGGTTGTATGCTTATTACGTCACTTTAGCATTGATTTCGGAAAAAAGTTTATTACTCAGCCGGTAAGTCAGTTACGAGGTTATGACGCCAATCACACAATGTTGTATTACTCCGAAAATAGAAAAAGTTCATATAAAGGCTTAAAACACTTCAGCTGTAATGTTATTTGATGTCAAAGTGGCGCCAAAATTGAATGGGGTTCAATGGGGATGGCTAGGTGAACTGGTCTACTATTTAGCCTCAGATCCGCCATAGTGTCTACGCTCTCCGAACGTTCGCCTGCCCCCTTGATTTATACAGACAGTACCTTCAAGAAATTTTACTGTTCACCGCCCTCTTGAATTTAGTCACGATAAATTCGTCGGCCGATTTCTGCGAATGAACAGGTATGATAAGGGATCAGATTCCAAAAATAATTCCGTGGAAATGCATGGATTCCAGTTGCTGCTACTGGAAGCAACTGGAATCCATGCATTTCCACGGAATCTGATCCCTTATCATACCTGTTCATAAACCACTTCGTTTGCCTCGAATTTGGATCGCGGACTAAATTCAAGATGGCGGCGAATGTTAAACTTCCTAAAGGTACTGTCTGTATAAATCGTCTTGTAAATAAACGACCAGTGCTTTTTCAAAGTTCTCAATATCTCGTTTTAAGGCGAGACACGGCAGGTGAAAACAACATAGTTTTTTCATGCACTGGTCAATTTCGAGATTTTGAGCTAGTATGTTACCTTAGCATGTATCCTATCACACTACTACAACAAAAAAGTCAGATTTACACATTTAGGTGTTTATTTCATTATATTGTGTCTACTCGCGCCTTATTTCTCCTAAATTCAGCAAAAGTTAGCATTCTAACCTTGCATGCACTCCCGTGACCGTGGACCAAAACATATCATGTGTACTACCGTTGGAAAGCTCTGTTTTTCCTGTATCACGCTATGTGATCCATATATGGACACTTCCTTTGTATCAGCAACCAATCGCGAAAGTTCAAAGGAGAGTCTAGGCTGAGAACGGAATCTCATTGGCTGTCTTTGAAGGCTGTTTTCTCAAAATGAGTTTCCTCTCACACTCTGAGCTCAAAAACTCCACTTCAGAAGCACGTACATACACCAAACTTTCTAGACTTATGCCTAACTATATGTCGAAGATTTCTACACAGGGGTTTGTTGATATATTATTCCTAGCCTGACTTACATGACATTTTATGCCTAAAAACATGGAAAACATCGATTTTTTTAGGGCTAGTGACATAATTTTCTGATTTACAGGATAACAAAAGTAGATATTCATAAATCCCTCTGTAAATGTTTCCCCATCTAATATCTGAACACAATGAAAACATAATTTTGAACCTGGCTGTATCCAATGCTCAGGTTTTTAGGTTAAAGCATTATGCAAAAGCGATATTTAATTAGATAATGCCTAATTTGCATGTTAAATTACAGCAAACTTGTAATACATTTTTTCTCATATTAATGTAAGTAATCAACTGGGGAAGTTTCATAGTGATATCTGCTTGTTAAAAATTGTACCCTATTCACCTGTAGTGTCTCGCCTTAAATGTCAAGGCCCTCGGAAGTCTACCAATGAAGTATGGAGCTACTTTGAGCCTCGTAAATGGTGTTAAAAAGTGATTTATTTGCATGGCTAGGCTGATGCCCGAGGCACCCCCATCGAAAAAGTGTTGGTAGCATCGGCTAAATAGCGCCAGATTTCTGAGTGCAGGGGACAAGCTCAGATGAGCTATGAGACACACACGTTCACACTTGGTATCATGTTTCAACACACTTTAGGTCTATATCACACCGGAATTCCCCTTTAATGTCATGATTCCAGGATTTCATTACCCCAAGTTACATCTAGTTTCTTTACTATCCACCCTCAACCCAGCTAGCATTTCATATACTTAAGTTGTGTATATCCTACAGTCACAGGGTAGATATGCTTTAAGCTTAAAACTATACTGTCAAATATGTTTGACAATTTTGTCAACTCTTGTCATTCATACCTCTTGTGTGCACCAAAGTGATCCTGAAGGATGACGTGTAGAACTGCACGGTAGAACAGTGACTCCACTGGAAGCTGACGAGCAGAAAGCCAGTCAGTGTTAAACCAGACATCCCCAAAATGGCAGTAATGTTATAAGTTGATTTCAGTGCCACTGTAGAGCTGTGGTTGTGAGCAAATAGCATATTTCCCATTTTTTCTCTAGTGAAAACGCAATGAAATACCATATTTTGATGTAGCCTTATATTTTTCAACGTATGCCTCAGATGAATGATTTAACATTTTCTATTAGTTATGCTTCATCATATCAAGGAATATAATATCAGTAAGAATTGAAAATCCCCTTCAGTATGACTTACCCCACCACCAACTGTCACTCTCTCCAAGGCCTTAGAAGAATAGAAACGATGAAAATTATGATGCAGGAATAAAAATGAATGAAGAATAATGCATAATGTACAAAACAATCTCAATAATGGCATATTGTAATCAAATTGTGCTGTATTGTACTGTATATAGAGTATTTGGATTTCCAAGCCACACTTTAAGAAGCTTTATTTCATTGTAGTAAATTATAAACAGTCAAAGCAAATGGTGGAACAATTATGCAGTTTAACATATAAGTGGGAATGAAGAGCATTAAAGGAAAAATCCGGCCAATTTTTAAATAGATCTGGATCGCTAGACGTCACCGAGTACTGTCGATAGGAAAAATAGCAACCAAAATCAGTGCTACCGAACTGGTGTAGCTGCAGCTAATGGCCAGTACTCCCGTTAACCTACAATGCTAGATCTGGGGGCATCATCAAAACGTGCCTTTTTTGCCTCTTAACAGGCTCAAAATGTCATTAGGTCTGTACTATATGAACAGAGTTCTTACGTGACAAAACAATGTATTTTCGAGCGATGACTACGAATGAACATGTATGATAAGGGATCAGATTCCAAAATTAATTCTGTGGGAATGCATGGATTCCAGTTGCTGAATCCATGCATTTCCACAGAATTCCATGGAATCTGATATCTGATCCCTTATCATACCTGTTCATTCGTACTCGTCGCTCGACTTATCGTGACTGAATTCAAGATGGCGGCAAACGGTAAACTTTCTGAAGGTACTGTCTGTATAAATTGTCTTGTAAATAAACTACCAGTGCTTTTTCAATGTTCTCAATGTATCGTTTTAAATGTCAAGGCCCTTGGAAGTCTACCAATGAAGTGTGGAGCTACTTTGAGCCTCGTAAATGGTGTAAAACAATTATTTATTTGCATGGCTAGGCCGATGCCCGAGGCACCCCCATCGAAAAACTGTTGGTAGCATCGGCTAACTAGCGCCAGATTTCTGAGTGCAGAGGACAAGCCGAGATGAGCTATGAGGCATACACTCACACTCGGTATCATGTTTCAACACACTTTAGGTCAATATCACACCAGAATTCTCCTTTAATGTAGTCTTACCAACTTGTTAAACTGTTTAATGTTAAAATTTAACTTTGTATTGTTTTTATATGTATGTCACTGGACAAAAGTGTCTACTAAATACCATAACCACAACAGCAATAAAAGAGGAAAATATCCAAGGGGGTGAATACTTTTTATAGGCATTGTAATGGCAAGATACATGAATATTCTTGTAGATGCACTAAAATGAAAGACCTGCAGCACATGGTTAAGTGAGTGCTTAGGTAAATAAAAGAGGGAGAGAACACTAATTTTGTACACCAATGCCTTTCCAGGAGGAAATTACTCTTCTCACACCTACAACTTGAAACAAAATGCATGAGATCATCTGACCCATGGGTTCTATATTAATCCTAGTGATCACAATATTCTAAGTATAATAACTGAGCAGGACCCACCAGGCATGCAGACATCCTGGCATTTCGGCCACAGAAGTAATTCTGATCCCTTAGATACTGGCTCATGGGAAAACCACAAACTTCAGTCACCACCACTATACCAGCAGGGAAAAGGAAACACTGTAAGCAAACACTGTAGTTTCCAGTTAATCATTTCAGCAAGGTTACTTTTTTACATACGTTTGCAATTTCAAATGAATAAAAATGGAAAAGGCCCAGAAATTTTAGGCCTATGTGGTCTGGCCTCTACAGGCCCCCACCACTATAATTGAATTATTAGAGCCCAATTTAATCTTCAGAGCAATGGGCTGAACGCATTTTGGAAATAGAATTTAAGACTGTGACTGGAAAGATTTCACATACACAACTACTCCACATCCCCTACCTCCCACCTAGTGCTGGGCGGTATGACCAAAAATGTATATCACGGTATTTTTCAAAATTCTTACGGTTTCACGGTATATGACGGTATTTTTTTTTCCATGTATAATCAGATGTTCACAGCATTTTCTACAAGTTGGGAGAGGAATTGCTGCAGTAGGCCTACATTGAGTAAGGATGGTCTATTTTACGGTCATGATGTAGAATAACTCCACACTGACTAGTGGTAATGCAGTTTTGCATGGCCCCAGAAAATGATGCTGTTTACAAAGAGCCACTCATGATTCTAATGAAGAATCTAATCAGAATGCAAAGACAATTGCAGTCAAAATACAGAACTTTTACTGTGCAAATTTCACAAACATTTTGTATAAAACCAATACAAAAAGTAGTGCAACTTGCAATAATTATACTTTTTTGAAAATTATACAATTTAAAATAAAACCTCTCTGCTAATATGCTTACTCTGTCAAATAGGCCTATCAGAAACATGCCTTATTGTTATTGTGTGGTTTACATGACGTTAGTGGTAGGCTAACGTTAACTTCATGTGGATGTGGATGTCTTGTTAGCCTGCCATGAGCTTCGGTTCGGTTCGCTAGGCAAAACATCGTTAAATAGTTTTGGTTCACTGATGACAGTCAGGATCATTTTTAACTAGCCAGCTAGTATTGCTCAGTGCATGTCTATAACATGCTTTACTTGCTACCTGGATAATTTCAGCGAATATTCTTAAGGTGAGATGAATGATAAGAACATTAAACTTCGGTGGGTTGCTAACTAACATCACCTACTAGCCAGCTAGTTACAGCTGTTAAACAATCTCAATAGAATTTTCGTGACGGTAAATCCCTTTCAATGCAGTATCCCTTAACATGTTTTTCTTAACTAAAGAAACAATTGAAGGTATTCTGTGCAACACCCTTAAATAAACCCCCTACCTAAGAAGAAATTAAGCCTTAAGGGTCATACTTCAGGGGAAAAACTTAAGGTGTTTTGTGTTCACCCTCACTATGCCTCGCATTGGCACCATGCGTGCGTGTGAAGAAAATCCTGTCTGAAACACTGTCGCGGTATGGCGTTCCAAGCGTTATTGTAATCAAATACACCGATATGGCGGTATATTAAAAATTCATATCATAACGAAAATATACACCGGTATACGGTGTGAACCGGTATACCGCCCAGCACTACTCCCACCTCTTCTATCCATTCTGTACAAATGATAATCATTAACCCTTTGGTGACGTACCATTCAAATATTGGTTGCGGTATTTATGATGACAAAATATACCTCTAGAAAGCAAAATATGCTTTTGACAAGCTTACTTTACATTATATAATACACAGGACTAGATGTACCGCATAGCGGTACAAAATATGACCGCCGCTCAGTCCTGTACATCCATTCCGCGAAAATAAATCACACTTCAATTTGTCTCCATATTTTACTCCATCCCCACTCTTGAAACTTTTGTGTATGCTTGTTTGGCATGCCTGAGTGTGTGTGTAATGCTGCACAGAAAGTAGCCTACT
The DNA here is from genome assembly GCF_017589495.1 of Alosa alosa. Taxonomy (NCBI): domain Eukaryota; kingdom Metazoa; phylum Chordata; class Actinopteri; order Clupeiformes; family Clupeidae; genus Alosa; species Alosa alosa. Next base: position 30,917,424 of record NC_063205.1, on the reverse strand, counting down.
TGTGCTGAAAAGGTGAATAGATTGTAGAATAGCCAAAGAAGATGTAGAATTGTTATAAAACCTTTAAAATCTCTAAACAATCACAAGTAGGGCAGTTCATCACAGTTCATCCATTGCAACTGGATTGATGAAAGGTCACTTACACCTGTAGGCTACATTGTATTTGGGAAAAGCAAAAGGTATCAGCATAATGTTATTTATTTATTTATTTTTATGTATTTATAAACAAAAACATCTCTGTCAGTTCCATGCCGTTTTCAACAGCTATCAAAAACAAAGGTCATTTTTGGATGGATGGATTTTTTGTGAATGTTTCTTCTTCTACATAAGATTTTAGTCATCTTTAGTTCATGTAATACTTTATTGTCAATGCACAAATTAAGTAACAGTAGTCTGAAACGTTATTGTTAATGCACAAATTAAGTAACAGTAGCCTAGTCTGAAACGAAGTGCTGTTTTACATCTAACCAGTGGTGCAAATAACTGACATGTCCAAATGGGCCTTGATGAAATGCGTCGGCTAGACTGTTCATACACATTTTAGCGGGCCAGCGTTGAAGAGCTTTTGTCCGTTATTGTTAGTGCAAATATAGGCTGATTCATGTTCCCTTGCATTGTTTAACTGAGGTCCATGGCTAGTCTGGCTTTCATCAGACCAAGCTCAATCTTTTAAGAAATCAAAAAATAAATAGCGGGCAGATCAGGCTGGGTTCACCCAGCCTAGTCCATAGGCACCGATATTGTTTAATTTTCCGATTGAGATATACACGCTCTGGCTATTCTAAATGCAAAATGCATCAGGGAGTTATGACAAAGCGGTAACTAACAAACTAGATCCTAATAGAAAGTTGTTAGCTTCCCTAAGCTACAGGTAGGATTATAAGGTAGGCCTATTGACAACATAAATTGTCAATAGGCTATGCTAGCGACACAAATAAAATCTCAATGGCTTCGCCTTACAGTATCAAGCGGACTTAAATTGTCATATCATTGGCGAAAAGTTGTAATAACATTCACGCAGCTCCATGAATCAAGGAAAGCGAATGAAGTAGCCACTTCTAAATGGGACCCACTACACAGTAGCTTAAGGTGTGTTGCTAAAGCAGCCATAATGAAATGAAGGTGTCATTGTTTGGATACTTCACACACCGCGTGCTTTTTAATTTCACAGACTACAACTACCAAGCTGTAATCAAAGCACATCGATTCCCCTCTCACACCCTGCACGCACTTAAAACAAAATAAACAGAAGCCTCAGTCTCACGCATGCATAGGCAAAACTGTATCAGACCGGGTATAGCGTTGGTAAATCTTCCATTGCACAGAATGATTTTTGTAGCCGCGTGCAATAAATGACAGTCGAAAGATACAAACAGTGCTGCTATACATTTGCTTGGTATAACCACATTTATAGTTTTCTACAAATGCAATAAATCAAATGCCTCCATCACTCAACCAACGCTTAACGGTAACATTACCTAGGTCCTTATTGATATTACAAGATTAACATTGCCTGCAGTAAAACCAAGCATGTCCGATAAACATCCTCAGATTTATTTCGGCTTCAAGAAGAAATGGGAATTACACTTCATGTGAACATCGTCCTATCCTTATTAGATGTTAAGCTGCGGTAAATTACAGTCCTTGTATGGGCGTCCATTGTTTTTTCCAACCCCTTTTAACTTCCAACAAAATTACGTCTCACTGCAACGATCGCCATCTAGTGGACAAGCGACTACTTCTAGCCAATACTGAAAATGCAGCCATGATGATGATGATGATGAATATTTATTTTGGCTTTCTTTTAATCCTACTGATTTTCATTTTTTTACCGGGGGCAAATCACAAATGAGTGATTATGAGCCAGGTTTATGTGGGCCCTTGAGACCAACATACCATAAAAGATTCACAGAGAACTGTGTCGCCCTACCCTCCTTTCGGGGGTCCAGTCCAGCGGGGGCTGCAGATGAAAACGAAAAATGCCGGTTCCATGCTATCCATGTGGGGTACATGCTCACCAAGTTTTGTGTACCCGGTCTTTCAGTGTCCGGGAATCCTTGTTGGTGTACGTCACTAAATGTACACATAAATTATTTTATTGTAAGGCCCCCATGAACGAAAGTACACAAAACTTGGCATGCATTCAGAGGGTGTCATAATGATCCTACACTTTTAATTTTGTGCAGTTTTGACCTTGTCAGCCAGAGATATTGAGATGAAAACACCTAATTTTATGCTTTTTAATTTTTAACTAGGTGGCTATACATGAAATAAGTGGTAATGGGATGGGTTGACATGCCCCTTAAGACCAACATACAAAAAAGGTGGACCTCCTAGGCCCTACGGTTCTAGAGATATTCACAGAAAACTGTCTCCGGCCACCTACAGGCCAGTTGGTGTATAGTAACATAAATTAATTTATTGTGTGGCCCCCCATGAACGGAATTCCACAAAACTTGGCGTGCATACAGAGGGTGTCATAATGATCCTACACTTCCAATTTAGATTGCAGTTTTGACTATGTTAGGTCACAGATACCTTCAATTACACCACCTCATTTTTACTTTTTGTGTTTAACTAGGTGGCTATACATGAAATGAGTGGTTATGGAATGCGTTGACATGGCCCCTTGAGATCAACATACAAAAAAATAATGGTCCTCCTAAACCTTACGGTTCTCGAGATATTCACAGAAAACTGTGTCTGCCCTACCCTCCTTTCGGGGGGTGCAGTCCAGCGTGGGGGCTACAGATCAAAACGAAAAACGATGGTTCCATGCTATCCATATGGGGTTACATGCCCACCAAGTTTTGTCTACCCCGGTCTTTCAGTGTCCGGGGAATCATTGACGGAAATTTGGACATGCGAAAAAAAAAAAAAAAAACTAAACCTATATGACCGCCCCGCTTAAGCTCTTGCGGCGGTCATAATTAGATGTTAAAATCCCTTGTGCCAAAATCCAAGGTAGAAACACATTCAGAAGCCCCTCCTCAAATTAACTTTAAAAAGCACGCTACCCACAAATCCGCCAACAAATGGTCACAAACACAAGACAAATGGCCCATCCAACAGCAGTATATAGTATGCGGCATGTCATTGGGGTTATTAAGTGGGCACCCTCATTCACGATGTTTCGTTAAGTTAGGCCCACGATACCTCATGAAGGCTTAACAGTGAAACCAGCGTCCTGGAGACACTCCCCTCCATGCTGCCACCATATTACCACATTGAAATATCCAATACCCAAAATACCAGCCTAGGCATGGTCAAGGTTGGCTAGGTTGGTCTGTCCCGTTGATGTGGACTAAACATTATAGCCAATCACTTTTCTTTGTGATTGGTTGTTTTTTCCTGTCAATATAATTAAGCACCGCCCACATCAGCTGAGCACGCACAAAGTTGATTCAACATGATGTCACCTTGTAGGCAAACACACACATACGGAGCAAATCTTATCTCATGAATGGTCAAAGTGGCGATGAAAGTAAGGCAAACATCGAAACTATCAATCTTTCCAGGTCAGAAGAATTTGGTTTAGGTCACGGATTACTAGAAGAAAGTGATCTTGGGCCCTATTTTGGCGATCAGAAATGGATGGTCAGAGTTTATAGACATTAAAGGTGTGGGCAGTCCACATTCACTAATTTAATGGCACGATTTTGTGATCAAACACCGGGCGCAAAAGGGTTGTACTTATGTTTCTTAAAATCAGTCATGGGTATGTTTTGGGTGTAACATCCTTTAAACCAATGAGAATGACATCGGTCTTTCCTTTAACAGCAAGCAGCGCAACTTCAAACAGCACGTCAGTATTTTGGTAGTCAGCGGTGCATTTGAAGGAATCTGCTTGCACGTGAGGCTGTATGTAAATTGCTGTAGGCTGTATGTGAGATTCCACTAAACCTTGCTTTACTAAAACCGGTTTGTGAGTATAGCCTACATGCATCTCCACCCACCTATTATTTGAACTCATAGGCAAAGTGAAACTAACTTCACCGTGGTCTCATGGTCAAAACAGTTCTACACGGTTAATTACTTTCACTATTGACTGACAAAGGGTTACCATCGAAAACATAGTCTGAAAAAAGCAACACTGTAATCCAATATTGTTTGAATGACTGAATAAAAATCCTAATGATATTTATCCTGCAGAGGAGTTGCTGCTTACATCTCTTCACAGTGCATCTTCAGCGCACATTATATGCGCCTTTCACTATAGACCAGGTTTTTCTTGGTCAGTGGCGTAATGCTTTTTAGAGGGTGTAAGATAGCGATTTTTGGATCATGTGCCAGACCACACGTTATGTTGTTAATTGTACAGCAAAAAGAATACATACTCAAATAGTGATTGCATAAACACTATCTGTCTCATCATGGCCAATCATGAAGTTATTCCACTGCACAGACCATCACGAGACAGTGTGGTAGAAATTTTGGATTACTAAACAAATCGTATTACATAGAGGTGATTAACAATACATTTTCATATATTATGTGTATGCTTTTCTATACATTCAATACTGTGCATCAACTTTGCTTTCTCTGTCATTTGCTCTCTCCATGTTCCGACTTTCCAATAAAGGTCATCTGACCTCTTTTGTCACGAGTTAAGGATATTCTACCTGAGGCAGTAATATTAAGAATATCCTGACAGGAAATAGACTATGGCAAGAAAATGCTGAAGGATGTATATGTATTGTATTGACCAATTATCTTACTAACTTGGAGGAGCCACATGACTTGTGTATGGTGTATGGATCACATGCTATGTCCAAGAAGTGTACATGTATTGTTGTATTTCTGCATATATAGGGATTTTTGGAAAAGAGCATTGTACTCATGTGATTTGTATTACTACAATGTAACGAACGTGTATAAGCTTGGGCCTTGCTCTAGAGAACTTTGAGTAGTGTTACTGGAACTTGTTGTTGCTAGTGACTTGCTCCCGGTATCGTAAATAAACCTGCAGTGATTTCTCACACCTGAGTGTGCCTGGAGATTTTTGACCACAACAGACAAACAGACCAACACATATTAGCCTATGTAGACTGACTGATATGTAGCCCATTTCTGAACGATTAACATACAAATTCAATAAGGTACAACTTTTTGAATGGCTCATATAGGGTCATTCCACGTCAATTCAACCAGGGACCACGCACTTAGGTCTCAAAATTCTGAAAAAATTACCAGGTGTACCTATGTTACCCAGGAGACACACTGTAAAATTACTCTTATGTAAGATCAATACTTTCCAAGATACAGCCAGTTTTACAGGGGGAGGGGGGTGTCAATTTTGTTCGGCCTCTTTTTTTTTGTCAAAGTTCACAAGCCCACAGCGCAAGAACTAAACCATGTAGGTGGCTCAAATTTTGCATTCTGGTACATAAATAGGAATAGTATGTAGCAAAATTGTCACGTTTGGTCTGGATAATCCTGCATGGTCATAGCTGTCCCTCAAAGTTGATCAAAATTTTATTGGAGTTTTTGGCTGGGCTATTTATCCCAATCCGTGAATTAGTGAAACACACACAGCGATCACACAGTGAGGTGAAGCACAAACTAATCCCGGCGCAGTGAGCTGCCTGCAACAACAGCGGTGCTCAGGGAGCAGTGAGGGGTTAGGTGCCTTGCTCAAGGACACTTCAGCCGTGCCTACTGGTCGGGGTTCAAACCGGCAACCCTCCGGTTCCGAAGCACTAACCAGTAGGCCACGACTGCCCAAACATAACTGAATTGTGGAAAACTAATAGGGTCTGAACTTTCCAATTGCACTTTAATCTTTCCATTTTATAGGGATATTTCCTAGTGTCTGGAAATTGGCTCATGTGACTCCTTACACAAAGGGAGGTGATTACTGTCCAATCTCCAAATTAACCTGTTTATCAATCATTTTTGGATCATTGGTTAATAACCAACTCAAGGGTCCAGTTATCATCACAATATCTATATTAATGATATTGTCTCTTCTTTGCATGGTTGTCAAGTCCAAATGTATTTCTAAATGTATTGCTGACTCTATTCAATTTGCCATTGAGAATCTGCAACTTTATCTGCAAAGTTCTTTATGAAGCTCTCATTTGTCTCGAGTGGTGAATGTTAAGAAAACTCCCCTTCCTGTTAGGATGGACCCCATCAGGGTAGGAATTTCACAATGCCATGGCCGTCTTAGCCCCTTGCATGGGCCGTGAGGCCCCTTTGAAAATCAGAGGTTTACAGGCCACGGTGGCCTTGGTGCCCCCTTCTTTCAATATTCTGCTTTGCGTCCTACTAATAGCTATTTTTATTTAGCCTGTGGCCTGTCAAAATAATCTTAGCATTTACAGCGCAAATTAATTTAGTCTTTTACGCAGTGGAGAAAGTGACAGCGCAAGAAAGAAAGTGCATCCAAATTCACCCATTCTCAGTTGAACTACTCGCAAAGTAGAATATTCATCACACAGACATCACAAGTATCACATGAAAGAGCTTTTTCTCAGCTTTTAAACGATGTTAGCCGATAATTGCTGTGTTGAACGGTTCGCGAGAAAAGTAAATAATATAATTCAATTTAATCATACATTCTACTGAAAGTTTTGCGTCCCATAATCTCCCTACCCATTCATCTCAGTGGAATACTTTACGAACCCTTCTTTTAACACATGACAAACCATATATCCGAATAAACAGGAGACCTTACCGAACACAAAGGTGTAAAGCAGTCCCCTGTACAGTTAGCCGTTCCAGAGTAATCTAGTTTTGAATTTGCAGTAAAGTTCGACATACATGGATGTCTCCAAATTTGGGCTTTAAGTTTTACAATGTGTTTACATTGTTCCACATGATTTCATAACGGGCCAAATACAAAATAAAATGTTACAAATATCGCCCAGATATTGGTAAATCAGAGGACAGCTGACTAAGAGTTTGTGAAAGTAGCCTTAATGATCACAAAATGCTAAGCATGCATCTAGGCTATTTGAGTTTCTTAAAGCTGAGCTATGCTTAAATTGTTCAATACATGATTTCATAACAGGCCAAATATAAAATAAATGTTATAGGATATATAGCATAGATATCTGTAAATATTAGATGATCAGATGATTTACAGTTCTATGTAATATGTCATGTTTCATGTTTTTGTAATGTTTCATACAGTGATGCAGGTCTACTGCAGTGAATAGGCTAAATACAACTTTGATCATTTTTATAGCCTACTACTGTATAGTTAACTTTGGCCTTGGTGCCCCGACATGTGGCCTTTGTGCCCCCCACCGAATGGTGAAATTCCAAGCCTGGACCCCATCCAATTTAAACATATTAAATTTAGACCAAAAGATGTCAAAATGGTTTATGTAGCCTAGCCTTGGCTAGTTGCAGTACAAACATTTCAAAGCCACGAAAGTGCTCATTGCCATGTCTCAGTGTTGGAATGGGGCCAGACAAAATTCATGTTTTGCCTAGATTCTCAAGTACCGTAATTTCACAACTATTAGCCGCGGCTTATACATTGATTTTGCAAATTTTCTTCAGCCATGAGGTTAATACAAGGGAGCAGTCAATATGGTATTAATATGGTTTTGTTTCTTTTAACTTGCATAAAATACTGTCCTGTGGCTTATACACAATGCGGCTAATACACAGGAAATTACTGTATAGTTCTCTTTCTATTCTGGTTACAGCCAGTTTACACTCCAGGACACAGTGGTGTATGAAATCTTCCTGAAAGCCCTCATTCCTCAGAACAATGAATTAACACATTTCAGAAGAATTTTTTTTGTGAGTGGGATTGTCACTTGCCTGGACTGGACTGCATTTGGTCTTTAATCAGGCTAGGTGTGTGATGCCCTCTTTTCTGGTCAAATTCTTCTGAAAGAAGATGGTAGCAACACCCCACACTGCAAATGGCACGTAGCTCCCGTTTGCTTGCAAACATGTGCAGTGTGCTTGAAGCCAAGTCTCCACATGTGTGTAGCCCAACCATGACCGCATCCTACATTATAAAAACAAAAGTGATTAGTACATAGTAGTTGACATAAGAGGTTAAATTTAGATTTGTTATGTGGTAAGGCTTGGATGGGGGGGTTATATTCTTACTATTATAGGCAATCTTCATGAGCCGGAGGCCCACTATTGAGCCAGGGCAATATTCAAGCCTACAGGTGATAATGGCCGAGCTTCAAGCACCGAGACTCATTGACCAAGTGGGTAAGTGAATGTTCGGAAAGCGTACCACCTATGGGAGGCTTTGAGGCTAATAAGGGCCCACCTTAGTGTTAGCATTCCATTGATCCCCGTTCATTTTGCAGTCACTTTAACAGTGAATATCTTTTTTTATCTGAAACATTTTAAGCCTTTATATGACACTGGCGTCATAACCTTGTATCTCACTTTATGGCTCCTAGCATTCAGGAGGCTGAAAGTTGTGGGTTAAATTCCTGGCTTCCTCCGTTGTGCCCTTGAGCAAAGCACTTAACCCCGGGCTCCGGGGACAATGTAATCCCTTGTAATATAGTTTACATATGTAAGTCACTTTGGACAACAGTGTCTGCTAAATGAATTAATGTAAATGTAATGCTTGAGCTAACAAAAAAAGGTAAACATTGAATGTGGTGTACTTTACGAGATTAGGTCTTGCTTCTCTCTAGAAAACAGAATGACCATTGTTCAAGCAACTATGTTAGACTATGGTGAAATTGTGTATATGCAAACAGCCCCTTACACACTGAAATCACTTGATGCAGTTTACCACAGTTCACTATGTTTTATAACTGGGGATGGGTTTAGAACACACTACTATAAACTACACCAAAATGTAGGATCGTCTTCCCTCTATGACAGGAGGGAAAAACACTGCCTCCTTTTTGTTTATAAGGCATTACTGGGAAAGTTATCTTTTATTAGGGCTGTCAGCATCATTAAAGTGTTATGCTTGCCGCCAAGATTTTTAATTTTACACCGTCACTTGTTCTGCTATCAACAATTATCTTTGGTTGCTACTATTTTGACCCTTTGATGCACCGTTTCTTGTCCTCAAACTGCTACAGAAACTTCCTAGTATGTTTCTGCCTGCCTTCCTCCTGTAGCCTAGTCATGAAGATAATAAACACCAATGCAGTTCTGAACTCCCGATCGGCTGAATCGGCGTTTTACTTAAAACAAACAAAAACAAAAAAATTAAATTATCATCGAAACACCTCAAGTTTAAGCTATATTCTACGACATTAGTTGGCAACAGATGGCTAAAGCTGGCCCGCCACCGAAATGATTTGGCCCAGCCAAATTATTCTGGCAGTCAGATTTTTAAAATCTTTTATTTTACCATATTGATTTACAAATAGCCTATTCACCAATCAGGCAGGTGCTTAAACAAATATGGGAAAGAACACCAGAATGCACTAGGATCCTGCTTGCCAAGATCAAGATACACGGCTAAGAATTGCTTTACATTGTTAATATGGACTTCTGGAAAGTTCTGAAATGCAAAATCATCAATCAATCATGTGATAAAATATTAAATTAATCACAATTAACTATAGAACTTCAGCTATTAATTGTGATTAAGAAAAAAATATTGTTTGACAGCCTAAATAGAATTTTGCGTCTAATAGATAGAAAAAATTGCAAGAAGTCCAATCATTTTTAGAGCATGAGTATACTGGGTGTTTGGGCATTGAGATTATAGAATTGTGAAAAAACTGTAAAAGAATTGAAATTGCAGTATGGACCGATATACTGGATGTAAGTACCAGTAATGACTAAGCTCTCTACTTGGCTTGGTAGATCTCGGGACACTGTCAACTTTAAAAGTAGATCTTAGGTCAAACATGGTTGGGCACCCCTGCCCTAGACTAGGGATGTTAACCGATGACCGTTTGACCGATGGTTGACCGTATCAACGTTAACAGATCAAAGTTGTCTATAGTCGGTAATAAAAAAAAATCTCTAAATTAGGCTATTATAGACAGTGGACTTAACGCTACTACAGTTAGCCATCTCATTCCAAGACCTTTTTGTGTGAAGTGTATCCCTCACACTCATAACTCGCCTGTTTGTATTTAATAAACCAATAAAAACATTTGGCTCGAGGTCACAGCGTTTGGGTTCGCGCACTCACAAGGTTTGCGAAAAGTAAAGGCTACAGGCTAAAACACTCAAGGTTAGAGCCTTGACACTTGTCTTTTTGAAAAAAAAAAATAATAATATTAATAATACAAGAGAGTTGTTCTGTCCATTATGAGAAGGTACACAGTGAGTTAGACCTGCCTTGGCCGGTGCGACTTTTACGCATTCTAAAGGTGCCTGTTTTATCCATTGGTTTTATCGTGTTGCAGTCTATTAGGCAACATTCCCACATGGGCTTAGTTTTAAAAATACATTACATCTACATTTCAGGAAGGATCATCAATGGTAACAGATAAGGTGATGATCATCATCTTTCTTTATTGTTAGCGCTACCTCAAACTAAAGCGCCGTCTCTTCGGAGCTGTCATTTTCTTAAATGATCCCTGGCAAAATGAGCTCTAACTCTAGACAAACGCCTTTATTTTCAACGTGATCACCTTGTACCCAAACCATTGCGAAATTGCAGGCGCAGCTCGAAATGGCTGTTATTTCAAATAGCATAGCATATTTTAAACTAATCGGTTAACTGGTTTCAACCGGCTAATGTGGTCGGTGAAGAAAATGTTTTGTTTTCACCATCCCTACCCTAGACTAACATAAAAATATAAAAAGGTATGGTAAACACTATTTCAGTCCAGAAGTACCATCGAAAGGTGAGGGTTGAGGGATTATGCTAAGTTAATTGGTTTTCCGATCCATTAAGTAGAACCAACGTTATTGCCATTTTAAAAACATGTAATTTTTTACCGCGACCGGAATGTGTCAAAGATGTTTGCGGAAATATAATAGCGGGGGAAAACTCACAAAACATTGTTTTATCAAAATTTTTTGACCATCAAACCAACCAGGAAGCAAACTGACATGACCAGGGGATGTTTCTATGGAACTCTACGTATTTGTGTTCTTTGCCAATCATTTGGGGCGTGCCACGACGAAATGAGTCCTGTGTAGTGGAAATCCATTTCGAGATATAGTGATTTGAATACAAAGAGGGTTGGAAAATGACTTAATTATGTATTTTCTAATTTCACCACGAACACATTCCTTAACCTCATATCTATCACTCATTGACATATCTTACTGTAAAACAACCTAGGAATATTTTTTGGAGGCCAAATGTGTAGGCTGCCGATTAAAGTTTGGATACAAAAATTGACGATTTTCTTCCTCGTTCAGATGCTTCCTGTGTGAGAACAGGAAAGTTTCCATTATCTTTGGTCTTTGTGTTTTGGCTTTTGGCCGTTGGCCTCTTCAAGAAGGAGGAGAAACAGCAACCTAGCCTAAATATACTGTTGTTGCTGACCAGATTCCTCACAGAGATTGCACCTGATTGGTCCGATTCAATATGTTTTGCAGTTGGCGGCCTATTTAAAAACAAAAACATTAGGCTATGCATTAACCATTAGGCTATTGTTGTCCTCGTCGTCTGCAGAAGTTGATTGAACATTGTAGGCTACCTCACAAGTTATAGTTAACTACGAATGCCTCACGAGTTTTACCGCCTGCATGAATGGAGCATTTAGAAGGTGTGCTGTGTAGTTCGGATCTATTCGGATTCTGAAGCAATTAAATCTTTGGCTACGGATTTCTTTGGAGAACGGACAACAGAGATTGACAGCGACAGCAATGGGTCTATTTTAATTCCAAAGGTATAGGGTACTCTATCAGGATACATAGTCTTGTGGTGAATGGTTGAGAGAAAATATACATAATATGCTCATTTACACTTCACAGACTTTAATCCAATTTCAGACTTTAATCCAACTATAATCCAATTTAGTAGTTTTTAATTAATAGTTTAAAAAGTATAAAAGTTACAAAGTTGAAAATAACATAGCTGAAGTCACATAAGTAAGACCTACGCAACGCAGTTTGAATGAAGTTTCTACGTTAAACAGTTTAAGCTGTATTAAACGCACAAAAAGCGTTAGAAGAAGTATTTTAAGAATAAAATGCCTAGGAAGAACAGTACAGTGCATTTTCATGCACTGTAATAATAGGAAAAGATAGAAACACAATGGGTGCCTTCGCAGCTTCGCTGCTTGGCCCCCAAAAAGAAATATTTTGATGTTTTTTGTGTATATAATAGTTGGTTAAAATTAAATGACAATACTTAATAGTTGGTTAAAATGACAATACTTAATCATATTGTCTAGGTTGTGCTGAAAAAAGGATATAAGAGTCAGTATTGCACTTTCCTGAGACCTCTATAAAGTCATTAAAACATAGTAATGCAAAATACCTGCAAAAAAAAGCAAGGAAAGGCCTATTTCTACAAAATGAAGTTCATAATTCTGTTGGTCCCAGGTCATTTCAGTTAATATTAGCTGATTTCTAAGCAACCTAAAGAAAGCATTTACCTTTTAACTCTTCACAGACATTTTTTTTGTCCATTGCAGAATTGAAAGTTGGTAAAATAGTGCAACTCTCTCTCTCTTTAATGGCTCAATAATGTTCATAATGTCTCGGATAAAGTCTGAAATTAAATCCTTTACCTTCAGTTCAGGGATGACCTCTCGGAGTTCTGTTTCTGCAGTGACATAGGAGGTAAGTGGTAAGAACAGGCTGCTGCTGCTTTCTCTATTACATGACTTTTTCTCCAGATTCTCCTTCATCCTCCTTTCCCTTTCCTCCTTGCTCAGCTGACTGGGAGGGACCCGGGCAGAGATAGGTTCCACAGCATTCAAAGACAGGGCGCTAAGAAAAGGATCAGTCATGCCTTCTTCTCCAACTGCACATTCCACAGGTTCTCCAAGCTGATTGCTGACATCCACAGGCACCTCTGCAACAGCACTCAACTGAGTGTCTTGCAACTGTGTAGAATTCTTTTCAGTTGCAACACATTCTCCCATACCACTCTCCCTATGCTCTTTTTTCTTTCCAGTTCCTGGTAACCGTTCAATCTCCTTGGCATCTTTCTTGAGTTTCTGAATTACTCTTGAGTATCTCTTCAGTTTACGACTCCTCTCCTGTGCTCCATGTGTATTGGTGCTGGAAGAGTCAATGCCAAACACTTGCAACTCATACAGCATGGAGAGATGTGTGCTTAAATAACCCTTTCCAGATCCCACATCTATGACCTGAAAAAGATAGAAAGAGAGAGAGAGAGAGAGAGAGAGAAGAGAGATAGATAGATAGAGAGAGAGAGAGAGAGAGGTAAAAGCAGTGAATGGGACATCACTAGGCTTAGGCCCAGTGAGAACCAGAAGTAATGTTAAAAAACAGGGGCAATTGCACAAAACACTTGAAGTTAAGAATTTCCTCAAAATAAAAAAAGGTTCCACAAAACACCCTTAATTCTTCTCGTGAAAAGTTTCCTTAAATATTCACTTAGATATTTCAGGTCTCCCTGTCTTAGAATAATACTTAAAGGAATAGTTCTATTTTGGGATGATGACGAGTGTAAACTTTTGTTGGGGACTAAAATAAATGTTAAAGCAGTGTTTCCTCTACGTTGATTTAAGGATGGCAGCCCACCACGGCAAAATTAATGCCGCCATGGTATCAGAATTAGGGCAGACGCACAATGTAGTTACGTTTGCCTTTTAAATAATCCTGCCGATGTATATCCTCTCCTGCTGGCTGCCGCTCAATTTAACAATAAGTAAAACTAGAATGTGTAGAAAAATCAGAGATTATTATGGCCCGTCCAGTTTCACTTCACATTACATATTTTGTTGATGTAGCCTATTTAAAACATTAACTTTCTTCCGCAGTGTTTCCTCTTCATTTTGTAGTGGTGGCCACTGCTTCAGAATTAGGACAGAAGCACAATATTGTCTGGGTGCATGGTAGGCTATAAATGTCCTCCACTGGCTGCAGAGAATTGTAGTTTAACAATAAACAGCAATGCCAATCCGAGGTACCTGTTTAGTGTTATTTCATAAACATATTGTTTTTATAGACATTAGTGGGATGCACATTAGCCAGCGGCAAGCGGCAGGTTTCCTATTGTTCTCTATGGTTCGGCAGCGGAACAGTGGCAACGCTGGCGTAACGCTAGCGTTGAGCAAGCTGAGCATTGAACTTGGTTCAACTTTCAAAGCGCAACGTGAGCGTATTCAATTGTCAGTTAAGGCAAACGGTTTGTGTTACCATAAGAGCGAGATAGAACTTATTATGGTCTGAGCGTTGCGTTATGCTTTATGTGATCCCCGACTTAAAAGCTTCCATGTACTACGCATGTTTGTCAACATTGAAAAACTACGGGTAGCCTATAATTTTCGCACAACTTGGTTGAATGGTGTAGCACAGGCTAAGAAAAATCCATTAATATCTGGACCTGATCCTATTCAAAGGGAACTTCAAAGTATTTCCTATATCGTACCTCGCAGCAACAGCGAAAATGAGAGTGGATGTCTCACCGAGGAGACTCTGCTGTTACATTAGATGCGCACCCATTCGCGATTCGAAATGAAGTAACGAAGATAAATGAGATTAATATAATATAAAGCAATTTTGCTATGTGGGGACGGCACACAACTTGAGCAAAAACATTGTATGCATTTGTGGTGATAGTCCGCGATTCACATTAACTAGGCCAGGGTTTCCTGCAGAAAATTGGTTAGTCAAGGTGGGGTTTGACGGGGGGTGGGGGGGTTATATTTCAAATTATTACACGGCTCTTTATAGGCTAATGCTGAAGAATGCTCCATTCACTTGAATGGGCCTTCTCAACATTCGGCAGTCTGCTATTTCTCAATAACAGACTGTTGCTAAGTATAACAGACCGCTGTCAAGGAAAATGGGCTTTGTGCTTCTAAGTCAATTCTTTCATATCACTACGCGAAGATTGAAACTTCATTCAAAAGGGAAAACAGACGGTTGATCAGCTGTGTTCTAAAGAATGTTTGATTCAAGTTCAGCGTGTGTTGTTGCTAACTACAGTAGGCTATTTGTTTCTCAGCAAATGCCACGATGAACGGTAACAAATAGGCTAGGCTATGTAGGCTAAAGTCATATTGTGGGGAGTTTATTATTTCGTTTTGGCAAGTAGCCGTGTAATAAGTGGGATAATGTATAGAACGCCGGTCATTATTGGGAAAATAAGTCCCTTCAGGGCGGAACAAGACCCCTCCGCTGCGCGTTGGGGTCCGGTTTATTTTCCCAATAATGACCGGCGTTCTATAGATTATCCCTTAAATAACAGTTGCAATGTATAATGTGCAATTTTAATTTATAATAGGCCTATACAACACTATACAAATATTTACAAATAAATGTGTTTAAAAAGTGCTAAACAACATAACAACTGAAACAATGAATTTCTTGAATTTCCCCTGGGGATCAATAAAGTATCTATCTATCTAACAACAACAGTGAATTAATGTGTGCAAATTAACAAACACTAGGCTATACAAACTATACAACACTGAAGTGCAAAAGAAAGTGCAACACAACAAGGGCCCTAATTGCACTCTTTTACAAGTGCGGACCATTTATTCTTATTTTCATGCAGGCTGTCAGACTGTTGCCCTGCAGACTGTTCCGCAAGTCTGTCTTGATCTAGCCTATACACGGAAAGTGAATGAAGTTGAGAGTAGCCTATTAGATTTACAATTTTGATTAGAATGTTTGGCGAACGATGATAGATAGTGCGATGACATTCAACCACCAGATGCTGCTGTTTAGACGCATCACACGATTCGGAGGCATATCCTACCCGTAAATCCTCAAATTATGGCCTGGATGATAATTGCCAGTAGGCCTAGTCCACGAGCACTAAAAGACATTGTTTCGATTTAACTCAATGAAATTAAAGAGCTCTTCTTAATATTTGATATTGTTGGTTGGTTTAATACTGTTGCCAATGAAAAGTCGTTGTCCTAACACATCTCAACACATCGCTCTCAAGCTGACATCGCTTGTCATTCTTTTCTACAGTAAGCTTTACAAGCCACTACATTTAAACACTATTGTTGCCGCGAGGCATTCCAGCCTACGAATTTAATAAAATAAAAAAGTAGGCTAAATCATGCATAATTAAAAAAATATATAACTCAATTTAGGCTATAGGCGTACTTGGCTATACGTAGTAAAGTTTCCATTACAGCACAGCGCAGCACACGTTCAATGACTGAATTAAGTGACTGCCTGGCTCCAAACACAGCGGGTGGACACTCTTTCAACTATAAAACCTAATAGTGATCCATCAAATACCCCCCAGAGTTCAGTGTCTATCAGTTCCAACATTTAGCAATATAATCAAACAGTAAATTAAATCCCAAACCAAACCGAAAATCATATGCTTTTGATAACCTACCGCTGGTATGCCGCTCCAAACAAAATGCATGCCTCACAATAAAACGTAGAAATAAAGACCTGTCTCGATTAAGGCTTTGTGCAGCCTAAGTAAATAATAGAACCCGGTCATAATTTGAGCATTTACGGCATTTAAAAATTGTAAAAACTTCCAATTCATAGCACGTTTTATTATTATTTTGTATGCGTTCTGAAGAGGGAGACTGGTGTTGGTCACAGTTTGAAATGAAAGGGAGAAAACAGTAGCCTAGCCTAGAGTAACACGGCGGACATCGCTCATATAGGCATACACTATATATATATATATATATATTAAGGCAGCAGGCGTGCGTTGTTAAGTGCGTTGTTAAGGTGACACCCCCCAACCCCTGTGTTATTATTATTAGGCTATATGTTCAAATTAAGCTATAGGCTATAGATCCTATGTGTCTAAGCCATAGTAAAAAAAAGCCTAATTAGTCAAAGAACCATTGTATTGTGTGTAAATATAGAGGTTAGGAAAGTTATTGTTTTTTGTTAATGAAATGGCAGTTTTTTGGTATTGTAGCCTTATATGTACTGTAACCTTCTGATAATGTTTAAATTATGTTAATCAGAGGGCTATTGAGCTAGACCGTTGTCTGCATTAGCAACACAATGGCTTATTTGTAGCAGCGGGCACTGAGAAATGTCAAAATAAATCACTATTTTCAAACCACTGCCTAGGCTCAAAATATCCTTACACTTTGAGGGCTATATCTTGCACTTTAACGCAATTGACTGCGCAAATCGCTTTGTGGGCGGATCTTGGGCGCTGTCTCTATTTTACCGGTGGAATATTGACTGTTGCGCCCGACGCAAATCTAAAATGGGGTGGTCTGTAGCAGCTACATTATTCATGGGTGTGGTTTGGGCGTAACGTGCAATAAACCAATCAGAGCGTCATCTCACATTCCCTTTAACAACAGGCACGCTTGTTCCATAGCGGATTGCTATTATGATGGCGGATTTGCCAGGCGCAACCAGGAACGGTTCACAGTGCTATAGTCAATTGTGAACAGTTTGCTATTGATTTTTCCTCTTGACAAAATGTAATAGGCCTACAAAAATGTCACTTTCCGATGTTTTGGGATCACTCTCACTGAATCACGAGCTTGTGAATGCATGGTGATATTTTTGCAATGTAATCTAACATTACCTCACTATAGACAATGCAGATCTGTCAGATAAGCTCTCCTCTCCCGTGCTGCTGCTGGGGCATTTGGGTTAAATGGAATCGGCATGCAGTTCGTCTCATTAAGTCCTCTAATATTTCCTAATTTATGTCATCAACACATCCGTGATTTGTGGAAATGTGTTCGCAAGACAGGCGCCCAAGCAAGTGCTCCTGCAGGTGTAAGCTGTACCTTACCAACAGGCAACTAGAAACACTTTCCAAGTTGACCTAACTTTCCAACTCTGCACAGTATCCCATTAACTGCATGACAGTGGGCTATTTATAATATTTATTTTATGTAAAGTAGAGTTTGTAAACACGTTATCATCAACTTAATGCACGCACAACTTTTGTTTGAGCAGGAGAGAATAACAATGAATGGAGACAGCAACTACAGAAATTGTAGCGAAGGCTACTTGCTGCTTTCTTTTACTGTCTATGGTTGCTGGTTAACAGCACATAATAAGCTTATTTAAGCAAATTCACAAACTCGAGACTTCAAGGCCATCATGGATATAAAAAGTTTTTTGAAAACAACGAAAGGATGGAGGGAACATAGCAAAGTTTTGGAGTTATTTCAGATGGGCTACAACAAGGTAGGCAAATTTGTGGTGCTTGTCAAAACCTTAGCGCAGTTGGAGTAATGCTTATAGGCTGTGAGGCTTAAAGCCATACACAACGGTAAATTGGAACAAAACTAAAGGTAACTTTAGCCTTTATAGGGCTGTATAAAGTTGTCCAAATTAATAGGTCGTAATTAGTCGTTGTTGTTGTAAAGATATTGCATGTAGATGTACTATATAGGCTTGTTACGACCCTGTGGGTCTTGTGTATTATGTGTGTTTGTTACTTCTATTGTGTGCTTCCAGGCAGATTGGCTGCAGCTGAGGGGTGGTGTGAAACCCTATGACGTCAGGGTAGCCCGGCCCTTTAAAAGGGGGCTGACGTCATTGAGCTCTCTCTTGCTAGCTGTGGGGATCGTTCGTTGCCACCGTCGCTGCCGCGCATCGCTGCCGCACATCGCTGCCACTAGGGCCAGCCTCGGGCCTTGCCCGTGCAACTCGCCGTCATCTTTCTCACTCCCTGGGGTGAGAGACCAGGAGTGAGCGCCTGGCCGCCGAGGCCTACTTTGTAGGCCGTGTTTTTCTTAGTTTAGAAATTTTTCCATACTGTTTTTTTTTTGTATTAATAAATACACCATTTTATTAAGTTTTGTGTCTGCCCGTTTTTGTTATATCCCACAAGCCCTAGACCGGGATGTAACAGGTTACTAAATTTTTAGTTGACCAATGCACGAACAAAGCCGGGAAACGGACAAATATTATCAAGGCTTTGAATGTTTCCATCTGTGCACAGGGTGTCTGTAGATCGGTGTGCATAGCATTAATTTCTGTAGGCCTGTGGCCATGTATGCGCCCTTAAAATAGCATCTGAATTCGCGCCACTGACTTTAGACCAGGAGGTTCCTGGTCTGTGGCGGAATTGTTTTCTGAAACTGCAAAATATCAACAGGGACCGTTTGCGTCGGAACACGCCCCCTCTTTTCGCTGAAACGCCCCCGTGGGCGCACATGTACCTGTGGAGGGAAAATTCCAATAATGCGCTGACTGCAAAATAGGAAAGACAAAAGCGTGAGTATACTAAGTCAATTGCGCTGGTGTGCAAAATAGAGCCCTGAATGCTTAATTGGAATGATGATTTTCCCCATCATCCTTTTTTTAAAGCAGGCATACCTGCGGGCATGTAATTGGGCTATGCGTTTCTACAGGAATAGCATATTTGGGCACTGCACTAGTTATACAAATGACTCATCAGATGAGAACAAGTGAGTCACAGCCAGGAGACTTGAGTTCAATGTGAGATGTCTATTACCAAAGTAATGAACAATAATATAGAAATCTAATTTTCTGTGACCTCTCCTTTTGTAAACATCAATACTGGAAGATTTGTTATTTTTTAACAAACACTACACTAATAAGCCATAGCTTAAAACATTACAATGACAAACACAATGTTTTAGTGCAATTGAAATTTATACAATGACTACTGTAGATAGATATTATGCCATTAAGTCTCCATCTGTATGACTATACTACATCCTACACAACCTGGATAATGTTAGTAAGTTTAGCTTATTATTGCCAACAGTTTCTAAGGAAAGTAGTAGTAGAGATAGTAGTAGTAATAGTAGTCATAGTTCTTCTGTATGTCTATTGCTCTTATCACCTGTTTAACTCTGCAGTGTTGGGCCAGGAGAGCAACCACCTCAGACATGGCCTGGACCTCATGTGCCTTCTTACAGTTCATAAACTCATCGGTGTCCAAATCTAGAAAATATAAGGACAAAGTCAAAAATGTATTGAGAACAGTGCCATTAGAAAATGCAATCATTAGATTTGATTTGTGAATTGTAAAATGGGTGCAAATGGTGATATAAGCCAAATACAGAGAATTTCTAGGTGGCCATGAAATATTTTCTTGAAATCACACATCAAAGTCTAGGGCTGAGGAAAATAACTTTTAAACTGATTCATCACAACATGAGGCATGCAAGGTTCTGCGTTGATTCTGCATTGATGCAGGGAAATTAAATCATAGATTTTATTAGATTTATTTGTGGACTTTTGTACCCTTTATTGATAAAACAATGGACAGGAAATGAGGATGTGGACAGGACAGATTGGGGAGTGGGGTCGAGAAATGACCTCAGGCCTGACTTGTATCTAGGTCCTCTTGAGCACTGGACCGGAGCTGATTGGCCACAGCTCCCCCATTATATGTACAGTATGCCACCAAAATGGATTAACTTACATGATACAGTATGTAGTTCTAATGATGAATAAAAAAAGGAAATGTACACAACAGCAGAAATACAGTGTCCTCCAGAATTTATGGCACCCCTAGTATAGTTAACAGATAATTAGAAAGATTATTAAAAAATAATAATCTTTTGGTGATTTACCGTCATTTTACAATGAAAGAAATGAGGAACTCATAAATAAATTAATATTTTTTTAACAAAAAGACATGTGCCACAATTATCGGCATCTTATACAAAATGTAGCAGATGCATTTTTTCATTTATATTCAACATTTATTCAAAGGCGCTCTAAGCGATGCTGGATAACGTCACTTCTGTTGACTTTCAAACAGAACTAGCTCGCTACTTCCTCCCCCTCCCTCCCGTGCTGCTCCCGTGCAATTGAAACTCTCCTAAACGTGCATCTCCTCTGTGATTTGCTGGAACAGTTTGTTATGTTTTTATGGGCTAGGTTGTTTTTGTTGCCGTTTTTGGAGCCTGGACTGTCCACAGAGATCGCAATTTTTTACAGTGTATTCAGGACACAGACAGCTAGCGTTGGGTTAGGTGATGTTTGCTGTAGTAACATACAATTTTTTAGCCCAAAAAATGTGTGGCATCACTTAGAGCAGCGGTCCCCAACCACCGGGCCGCAGGACATTCCTAACCGGGCCGTAGCCTACGACATGAGTTTAAAAAATGCATGCAAACTAAACTAAATTTAAATTCTTACGTCTGTCTGTCCTGCCTTCAACACTTTTACATACAGTATTGCCTTCAGCGCTGCGCAGCCTCAGGTCAGCTCACTTCACTTGATCAGTTCTTGGCGAACGGTAGTTTCTCACGAAGTTAGCTAAACTGCTAGAATGAGCAACAAAAAAACAAGCATCTTTAGCAGGTCACTGGCCAGAGTGTTTGAGTTGCGAGAGCCGCTGCAGAGATTTCTTACAGAAAAAAAAGTCACCGTTAGCTGCACATTTTAGTTATGAGGACTGGGTGTCAAAACTCGCTTACCTGTGTGACATATTCAGGTTGCTTAATGACCTCAACCTGTCACTCCAGGGGAGACTGACGACTGTTTTTAAACTGGCAGATAAAGTCGCTGCATTTAAAGCCAAGCTTGATTTGTGGGGACGACGAGTGGACGGGGTGTATTTGATATGTTCCAAACAGTAGTGGGGGTTTTGGGAGAGACTGAGGCAGGGCCCTTTCTCTCACCGCAGCTGGTGCGATCACCTTGTTGGGCGCTTTCAAATGAGTTTGGCGTTACTTCCCATCCTCCAAAGATCCACAGCAAACCAATGAGTGGGTCCATAACCCATTTGTCAATATCCCGAATAGTCCTAACTTGTCAGCGCAGGAGGAAGAGCAGTTGATCGAAATTGCAAATGGCGGTGGTCTTAAGAGTGTGTATAAGGAAACCCCTCTGGTGGGTTTTTGGATCAAACCAAAGCAGAATATCCCGAGATAGCCGTAGCGCTGAAAACGTTTCCCACCACGTATCTATGCGAGGCGGGTTTTCGCAATGACTGCAACTAAGACCAAATTGCGCTAATCAACTGGACATTTCAAACACACTGAGGGTGTCACTGTCTTCCATCACCCCCAGATGGAAGCTTCTTGTTGCAGGGCTCCCACTGATTATATTAAGTAATGCACGCTTTTTGTTCCCATTTGTTCCATGTTGTTATGCATGTTCACACTTACAGATGTAGCTTCAAGTTGTTCAATATTCATAGTTCATATTGTTCAATTTTCACTTCTTCAAGTTCACGTTTTTCACAAGAGATCGTTACCTTCACTGTTCATCCATAACTGGAGCTAGTTCATTTCAAGTAATGCATGCACAACACATATGGAATATGGAATATGGAAAGAACCCCTGCCGGTCCGTGAAAAAAAAAAATAGGAATCAAACCGGTCCATTGTACATAAAAGGTTGGGGACCCCTGACTTAGAGCACCTTTAATCAGAGTATCTGTGAACTTTCAGCAGTAGTTCATGACTTTGTTTTTCATTAAGGTATGAAAATAAAGTAGCATAGAGGTCTAATCCCCTTGTCATTTTTCAACATGGAAAAGACAGGAGAATATCCTCAATTTAAATAAAAGGAAAGTGTGTTGACCTTTGTAAGTCAGGAAATTGCTATACAAACTTGAAAATGCCCATATTTATAGGTTCTAATCAACTGGAAATGTGACAAACTTGTTTGGATAAAAACTCATGTTTATCTTGCCCCCATACACAGTGAGGAGAATAGTACGAGAAGCAACTTCTGGAAAGTTACAGAAAAAAGTATCATCTTGGGGTTACCAAGTCTCCATTCAGATCTTCAAAAGTGACCTCAGTGCTAATGGATTATTTAGAGGGCAAGACATGTAAAAGGGTCATTCCACGTCAATTCAACCAGGGCCCACCATGGCCGGATCTAGAATAGGGCTGGGAGGGGCAATGCCCCTCCAAATATTTCTTCTGCCCCACCTAATTGGTCAATTTTAATTGACAGCTATTGAATCTGCCAATCACAGTTTTCTAATTCGTCCCGTCTGAATTTCGAGGGTGCTGATTTGCTGGTTGGATAGTATAAATAAGCTACCGGAGCAGCAGCGACGCGTTCCCCTACCATTCCACACTGAGTGAATCACTTGCTGTTTCATACTTCAGTAGAGAGGGCTTAGTTTTATTTCCATAAAGGTTATAGGCTACCAAATGTAATATAGATTCTTGTTGCTGGTTTAAATAAAGACCTTTTTTGTATTATTCTCGTTTGAATAAGGTTTGTTTTTAGCTAATGTGCATGTTAGCTTTCTAAGGTGATCTAGCCAGTTAGTTTGTTAACATTGGTCATTCCTTAACTGTGTTATAAGCAGGGTGGGAATTTTACCGCGGCCACGTCGTTGCCCCTTGTGTTGGCCGTAATGTCCCTTTGAAAATCGGAGGTTCACAGGCCACTGTGGCCTTTGTGCCCATTTCTTTCTATATTCTGCTTTGCATCCGACCAGCGATTTTTATTTAGCCTATGGCCTGATTAAGCTTAACATTCACAACGCAAATTAATTTAGCCTACAGTATGTATTTTGCGCAGTGGAGAATGTGACAGCGCACGGCAAGAAAGAAAGTGTGTCCGAATTCACCCATTCTTTGCTGAAATAGCCTATACTCCGATAGCCTACTCTTCACAAAGATATTACAATTATCACATCACACAGAGCTTTTTCTCAGCTTTTAAACATCACAAAGAGCTTTTTCTCAGCTTTTAAACGATGTTGGCCGCAAGTTGTGGTAAACGGTTCGCGAGAAAAGTAACTTTAATGTATCATGTTACATTCTGAGCCCATCTCCCTACCCATTCATCTCGGTGGAATACTTCACAAATTTTTCCGAAACACATGACAAACCATATATTAGAAGAAACAGCAGACTTTACCGAATAAAAAGGTGTAAAGCATTCCTCTGCACAGTTAGCCATTCCAGAGTAATCCGTTTTACATTTGCAGCAATGTCTAAATGCATGTCTACAACTTTGGGCTTCAGGTTTCACAGTGTGTATAAATTGTCCAATACATGATTTCATAACAGGCCAAATACAAAATAAATGTTACAAATATCGCCTAGATATCTGTAAATATTAAAATCAGCTGACTAAGAGTTTGTCAAAGTAGCCTTAATGATGACAAAATGCTAAGCATGCATGTAAACTATTTGAGTTTCTTAAAGCTGAACTGTGCTTTAATTGTTCAATACATGATTTCATAACAGGCCACATAGAAAATAAATGTTAAATATAGCCTAGATATCTGTAAATATTAAAATCAGGTTTATGATTAACAGCTCTATGTAATATGTCATGTTTGTTATTAGATACGGGTTTTAAGGTAAAAAGTAAGGCATTTGTAGGTGAAATTGGGGGGGGTGTATTCATTGTGCCCACCCCAAATTTCTATTTGCCCCCCCAATCTGAGCAGCCTAGATCCGGGCCTGGGGCCCACGCACTTAGGTCTCATAGAGACAGGCAGATTTTTATTTTTAAAGGCCAGTTATTTCATGGATACAGAATACTGTGCATCCTGATAAAGTTACCTTGGCCTTTGGAATTAAAATAGCCCCATATCATCACATACCCTTCACCATACCTAGAGATTGGCATGGGTGTTATTTCAGTTAGCTTATTAGCTGGTTTGATTTGCATTGAGCTCAATGAGCATCAAACCAGCTAATAGGCTAACTGAAATAACATGAAATAACTGGCCTTTAAAAATAAAAATCTGCCTGTCTCTATGGGAATTTAACATAGGGGTGGGAATACTTATGACCCCTGTATTTTAAGGAAGAACATTTATTTATTTATGATACATTATTCATTCACTAAGAAAATTGGTGTCCTTAAAGGTTAGATATTTCCTAATTTTTCACTTAAGGCATTAAGATCAATTTCCAAAAGATGATTTTATATTCTTTTCAGTCAACTTTAACATGGGTGCCAATACTTTTGGCCATCACTGTAAATAGTAATAGTATGTAGCAAATAGTGTTGCACGGTGCACTGATACTACAAAAGTATCGCAATACCCTGAAATTAAAAATGTCACGATGCCTAATTTTATTAAAGGAGAATTCCGGTGTGATATTGACCTAAAGTGTGTTAAAACATGATACCGAGTGTGAACGTATGTCTCATAGCCCATCTCGGCGTGTCCCCTGCACTCCAAAATCTGGAGCTAGTTAGCCGATGCTACCAACAGCTTTTTCAATGGTGGTGCTTCGCATCGGCTAGCCATGCAAATAAATCACTGTTTTACACCATTTACGAGGGCTCAATGTATCTCCACACTTCATTGGTAGACTTCGAGGGCCCCTGACATTTAAAACGAGACATTGAGAACTTTGAAAAAGCACTGGTAGTTTACTTACAAGACGATTTATGCAGACAGTATCTTCCGCGAAGTTTAGCGTTTGCAGCCATCTTGAATTTAGTCACGATAAGTTGGCGACAAGTAAGAATGAACAGGTATGATAAGGGATCAGATTCCAAAAATAATTCAGTGGAAATGCATGGATTCCAGTTTCTTCCAGTAGCAGCAACTGGAATCCATGCATTTCCACGGAATTATTTTAAACTCGGCTGACACCATCAACGTCAAGTTAACGTTAATCAGCTTCCATTGGGCTGATGAGCGCCTTGGGTGGCCTGCCTTATGTCTCTGAAGTCCCTCATCCATCCGTGACGCTGTACATCCAATGTCTGGACGGAGGGATTGCTCAGCAAGAGTGCCTAACGTCAATCAGCTGCGGCTGATATGCGAGCTGCCATGCTACCATCTACCGGTGCCTGGAGTCTGGATTGAGTGCTAAGAAACTCTGATGACAGCGTCAACCAACCAAACAACAAACGGTCACTGTCTAGGACCACCGAGCTGATAATCAGCAGGGTCGCCCATCACAAATTCAGACTGTCTTGTCCTTCCAGTGCTCTCCAGACTGCCAGTGAATTCTCCGGGTTGGTCAGTTATAAAGAACTTTGTTGGTGTTGCATCGTGAAGACACAGCTGTGCGCAGTTTTCACGTGGGTCATCTTTGCCCTTGGCCATTTTCAGCCGGTTGGAAATTGGACTAATTTTATTTTTAATTTGTATTTATTTTATTATGACTGCCGCGCAGCGAAGGTTTAGTCAGATTTTTTTTTTTTTTTTTTTCGAATGCCCAAATTTCTGTCAATGATTCCCGGGACACTGAAAGACCGGGGTACACGAAACTTGGTGGGCATGTAACCCCACATGGATAGCATGGAACCATCGTTTTTTCGTTTTGATCTGTAGCCCCCCGCTGGACTGGACCCCAGAAAGGAGGGGTAGGGCAGACACCGTTTTCTGTGAATATCTTGAAAACCGTAGGGTTTAGGAGGACCATTTTTTTTGTATGTTGATCTATCTCAAGGGGCCATGTCAACCCATTCCATAACCACTCATTTCATGTTTAGCGCCACCTAGTTAAACACAAAAAAGTAAAAATGAGGTGTTGTAATTGAAGGTATCTGTGACCTAACATAGTCATAAAAGTTACCTTAGTTCGTTGTGTTTGTGACTTTAAACAGTGGATGTGCTTTAGTAAATGTGCTTTGTGCTTCATTCAGCATTATAAACCAGTTCTTACGCTAACATTTTAACCAGCAATGTATCTCTCTTGCCTATACCTTGCCTCACCATTTCTGTTTTCGAAAGAAAGATGTATTGTCCATGGCCTTCAAATCTTATTCTAGTGCTCTAATCCTTGGTGGTTGCATGCGTGCTTGCGCTCTTATTCTCATTCTCTCTCCTGCGCAAACATTATGTCCTGCATGCCTACTGCGTGTAGTTCTACTGCATAAAGTTTCGCAAATAAATTAGTTTGTTTTACAGAAATGGCCTACTGTCACACTGCATGCAGGCTATAACTAAAAGCACACATTTTGTAAATAAGCGGGTCGGATCGCGGGTCGGGTATAATTTTGTCCTAATTAATATTCGCGGTCCGAGTTGCGGTCGGGTTGATTAAAATATCGGGCGACTGCGGGCCGCTTGTGACCAAACCTGCGCAACACTGGTGTGGATAATGCAATTTAGTGAGACAGTTAGAATCATATAGGCCTTTCAGCGTGATTTCTTTTTGTGGAAAAAATGTGCTGGACTGGGCGGCGGTCATATTCTGTACCGCTCTGCGGTACATCTAGTTTATTAATTTGTTTGTTGTATGTCTTGTCTGTCTTGGTGTCACGGGTACGCTGGCGACTACGCCGCTCCGTCCAGCATCTATTGTCTTTGTTAGTCTGTGTCAATGACAATGTCTTATAAGTGGAGCGCTTTGGGTTGCACTCTGTGCATGTTAAATGCGCTATACAAATAAATCTGACTTGACTTGATGGTAACACATAATAATAGGCTAATGTCAAGTTGATTTGCTAACTTGCATCTCTCAAGTTTGTGTTGCTAACCTACCTAGGCTGTGGAATTTTGGTCATTTAGGCCTACTATTTGGGTTCAATGTAATTATAGGTTTAGTCAGATTTTTCTTTTTTGCATGTCCAAATTTCCGTCAAGGACTCCCGGGACACTGAAAGACCGGGGTACACGAAACTTGGTGGACATGTAACCCCACATGGATAGCATGGAACCATCATTTTTCGTTTTGATCTGTAGCCCCCCCGCTGGACTGGACCCCCCGAAAGGAGGGTAGGGCAGACACAGTTTTCTGTGATTATCTTGAGAACCGTAGGGTTTAGAAGGACCATTTTTTTTTTTGTATGTTGATCTCAAGGGGCCATGTCAACCCATTCCATAACCACTCATTTCATTTTTATTTTTATATAAAAATAAGGGGTGTTGTAATCGCAGGTATCTGTGACCTAACATAGTCAAAACTGCACAAAATTGGAAGTGTAGGATCATTATGACACTCTGTATGCACGCCAAGTTTCGTGGAATTCCGTTCATGGGGGGCCACACAATAAATTAATTTATGTTACTATACACCAACTGGCCTGTAGGTGGCCGGAGACAGTTTTCTGTGAATATCTCAAGAACCGTAGGGCCTAGGAGGTCCACCTTATTTTTTGTATGTTGGTCTTAAGGGGGCATGTCAACCCATCCAATTACCACTTATTTCATGTATAGCGCCACCTAGTTAAAAATTAAAAAGCAAAAAATTAGGTGTTTTCATCACAATATCTCTGGCTGACATGGTCAAAACTGCACAAAATTGAAAGTGTAGGATCATTATGACACCTTCCGAATGCATGCCAAGTTTTGTGAACTTTCGTTCATGGGGGGCCTTACAATAAAATAATTTATGTGTACATTTAGTGACCGTGACACCAACAAGGATTCCTGGGACACTGAAAGACCAGGGTACACCTAAACTTAGTGGGCATGTAACCCCACATGGATAGCATGGAACCATTGTTTTTCGTTTTGATCTGTAGCCCCAGCTGGACTGGACCCCCAAAGGAGGGTAGGGCAGACACAGTTTTCTGTGAATATCTTGAGAACCGTGGGGCCTAGGATGACCAATTTTTCCGTATGTTTGCCTCCAGGGGTCATGTTAACCCATTCCATGTGCACACATGTGCATAAACAGATACACACGCACACACATACATTCACAGTAATCATAATGCATGACACATACTCACACAGTAGACATATGTACGCATGCATGCACATGCACAAACACACATACGCAGACAAACACACAAGCATGCACACACACACACACACACACACACACACACACACACACACACACACACACATAAACATAAACGCGGTGCATCGCACACATGCACACAATTCAAGAATTTCTCAGAATTATGAACAGGCAAGATGGGGTGGGGTTGTATAAAATTAATTTTACATGTGAAATCTATGAACTAATCATGTTTTGGTACTTGTTGTCTAGCAGATACCAGTGAGAACTGAGTGTGGATAATGCAATTTAGTGAGACAGTTAAAATCATATTGGCCTTTCAGCGTGATTTATTTTTCTGGAAAAAATGTGCTGGACTGGGCGGCGGTCATATTTTGTACCGCTCTACGGTACAAGCAACCATCGCAAACTTTTACATCTAAAGAGAGATCCTTGCTAACTATCCCGCTAGCTCAGGTCACGTTTGACAACAGTGCTCGCTAAAATCATTAATGAACATTGCAAGACACTTATCTCTTCTATGATACATTTGAACATTTATTTTATCTAATGACATATAAAACATAATTAATTGCATCCACATAATCCTTATGCGCTATGTGCAACTTTTATTCACTAGACTAAAACAGTGAGACAAGGCCAATTACTCTCACGTATCTCTTAAAGTGACAGGCACTCAATTACACCTACCGTAAAACTCCAAATAATAGCCCGGGCTTTTTTTCCCCCAAATCACCAAACTGCACCGGCTAGTATTAGAGACAGGCATCTATATGAGACAGGCCTTTAATTCCCTTTACACAAAACTTTTCCTCTGCAAAGATGGAACATATTATCGAATTAATTATTTCAAACACACTGAATGTCTACCTATATGACTAGGCTATCTGATGACAATTACAGATCATCATTCATTTAGTGTTGAGATGTTGTTCATTGAGTGAGATACAGTAAGATCCAAATAGCAGAGATAGCCAGAACAGATGAAACACGTTTTAATTACGTAATTTACAAAGAGATCGTATCACACTGAAAGCTCATATTTTGTCACTAGCAAATAGCCTATATCGGTCCTTTATCAAATACAGTTGCATTATCAGCCCTGACCAAAACCGTTCAGGAATTATTTATGCAAAAGTGGAACGTGCTTAATGTTTAATTCTCCCTCCTTTTCGCATTTAATGAAACAGCATGAGAGCATGAACCATATTGTTTCTCCCGCTTTGTATTTGCCAAATTTGACAACAGTCTACATTCAAATCATAGCCTACTTCCAGGCGCAGCGGGAACATATTTTTGACCAGGGGTGCTGAATAACAAAATAATCATGGATGTCCGACGATTTCTCCCCCAGCACATGATTAGAATATAGACAGCTAAATACGCTATTTCACCGCCATGTATGAGTAGGTCTAAGAGTGAAGTTTTATAATGCCCTGGGCAACCACATTCCACTGCAACTATGTGCAGCACTTGCCACTCCGACTCATCAATAAAAACTGTGCGTGCACACACCAGTCCCATAGAAGCACACTTGACTTTACATCATTAACCTATTTCAGTATATAGCCAGAGAATGTCGTAGGACGGCTCTGATATAGCCTAGTCTAAGGTAAATTCCTTTTCTGACTTCTTTCTCTGTATCGCCATGGCATTTAGAATAAAGAATAACATTCACGAACTGTTCTGGTTTTGTTGCCAGCATAAAAACACGCTTACCATCGGCCTATCCGCAAATTTTGGGATGAATTGAACGATGACAAAGTCGGACATATAGGCATAGTTCATATAGGAAAAAAAGCTATACAATTAGGAACTCTAGCTTTTCACAGCAGTCTTTTAATGCCATAATCACGTGCGGAGTCTGCGCCATACTTAAGCCCAAATCACACCCAAGATTCACAACGAGATGAGCAGCAACTTGATGCAACATTCTAAAACCTTGCAACTGTGACCAGACAAGGTGAATGCTTTGCGACGGCTTGCAACAACGTGCAACATCTAATTCACACTGCTGTAACCTCATTTCTGTAACGGTTTCGTGTCATTGCGAATCTTTAAACAGACGATCTGACGGGTTTTAGAAGATTAAATACAACCCGAAACTAAAACAGACCAGGCCTCTACTGGAGACCGGCCTTTAACCCAAACCTGTAGCCACGCCAGGCGTTTAAAAGAGACAGGCGTCTCTAAGGGACTCGGCGATTATTTGAAGTTTTACGGTACATCCTGCATGGTCATAGCTGTCCCTAAAAGTTGATCAAAATGTTATTGAAGTTTTTGGTGGGCTCTGTTTAGGCCTTCAGAATACATATTTGTACTCAACATAGGCTCTTGATTTATTTCCCTTACTGAGAGAAGTAGAAACACTCTCACAAAAAGCAATGAACAGAAAACAAATCCCTTCAGGGTCTGAACAGCAGACCTCACAAGTCTGAAAAATCATTTTGGTTATCATTTTCAGAGCACCCAAACACCTTGTGGGAATAAACAAATATATTTTTTAATATGTTTTTCTTTATTCTCCATGATCCCTTCTTTTTAAAAACACCAATTTGACTTGTCTTATGCAAATCTTTCTTTTTTATTTTCCACCCTGAACATGGGCAAAATGCCCCATTGACATCAATATGTTTTATATAGAGTTACCACAGTGCCACCTGTGGTTGTATAGAGTAACCTGTGGTAGCTCTATACAAAACATATTGATCTCAATGGTGCATTTTGCCCATTTTGGACATGTTTTAACAATCGATGACATGATTGTTACTTAGTATAGAAAGACTACCAGTCAGTATTCTTCTGGGCTTTTCTAGTTGTGTAAGCTACTGTTCAATACCATTCAACCTCGTCCATAGTCTACATAGGAAGTGCATTTCAATGATGATTTGCCATGTTTTTGTTTCATCTCTTTGTGCCGACGGTCTAAACTACATGCTACTTATTTTCAGATTTGACCACAGAAAGTTTCTTCTCTGGTATATATTGTAACTTTGACATTATCATCACCTACTGATCAGTCATGACAGTTTGAGCACATAGACAGTCAACAGTTTGCAGTGTTTGTGTTCTAGTGTGCATGGAGATTTTTAAAAAAAAAAACAAATGTTGTGTGGACAGCATTATAAATGCAAACAAATTTCTGTTTAAAAAATTACATTAAGATTTGACACTGACAGGAGCCCAGGTTGCATATGACAAAGTACATAGGGGCATGGCTGGATTTGTCTAAGGGTTTCTGCTGTTGAATTTAGTTACGGGTCATTCCACGTCAGTTCAACCAGGGCCCACGCACTTAGGTCTCAAAAAATTCTGAAAAAAATACCAGGTGTACCTATGTTACCCAGGAGACACACTGTAAAATTACTCTTATGTAAGATCAATACTTTCCAAGATACAGCCAGTTTTACAGGGGGAGGGGGGTGTCAATTTTGTTCGGCCTCTTTTTTTTGTCAAAGTTCACAAGCCCACAGCGCAAGAACTAAACCATGTAGGAGGCTCAAATTTTGCATGCTGGTACATAAATAGGAATAGTATGTAGCAAAATCGTCACGTTTGGTCTGGATAATCCTGCATGGTCATAGCTGTCCCTCAAAGTTGATACAAATTGTATTGAAGTTTTTGGCTGGGCTCTGTTTAAGCCTTCAGAAGACATATTTGTACTCAACATAGGCTCTTGATTTATTTTCCTTACTGAGATAAGTAGAAACACTCTCACAAAAAGCAATGAACAGAAGACAAATCCCTTCAGGGTCTGAACAGCAGACCTCACAAGTCTGAAAAATCATTTTGGTTATCATTTTCAGAGCACCCAAACACCTTGTAGGAATATACAAAGATTTTTTTAAATATGTTTTTCTTTATTCTCCATGATCCCTTATTTTTGAAAACACCAATTTGACTTGTTTTATGCAAATCTTTCTTTTTTTATTTTCCACCCTGAACATGGGCAAAATGCACCATTGACATCAATATGTTATATATAAGAGTCACCACACTGCCACCTGTGGTTGTATAGAGTAACCTGTGGTAAGAGTAATTTTACATTGTGTCTCCTGGCTAACATAGGTACACCTGGTAATTTTTTCAGAATTTTTGAGAATTTTTTTTGACGGAAGACCTACACTAAAGGTATTAAATCAGACTGAGGGGTTGGGAGTATGGATAATTATTAAATGGGCCTAAATAAACTTACCTGCATTCCACCGGGTATATCTCTCTGTGTCAATGAACATCTCCACTAACTTTTCAAAGGGCACAGAAACCCTCAGGCTTGGGAGAGAGTGAGTTTCTGCTGCTTTCAGGAAAGCACCTATGTGCACCAGCTTCCCGCTGTCGTGGCTGAAACCAAAGTTGTTTTCCATGTTTCCTACAAAATGACACTGGCACAATTACACTGGCAACTTGAGGTGATGTCATGTATCTCACATGTACATTTTAGAGTTGAAAACTCTTTTAGAAAAGAAACAAATAATAATAATAATAATCATCATTACAATCATCATATCCACCTTATAGAAACAAAGGACACAACCTCTGTGCTCGGGCCCTAAAAATGCTCATTTGTCTGTCTGCTATTTATAGCCTGTAGAATTTTGATGGGTTTAATGAATGCATACAATTGACCCAGCAAATACCCCCCAAAAAATGTGTTACAAAATGCTAAAAATTGAAGGGACTGATTTGACTTCTGCAGATAAACACTTGTATCAACGTGATTTATGTGTCGCATTCTGCAAAATATTGTGAACGCCACCTCGAGATGATGCAGGAAGATGCATGTCTACCCAGCCAATATGTAAAAAAATATGCTAACTTGATTGTGGTCTCTGACATATTCACCCATAGACTGTATATAGAGTCTATGTATCCACCTATCAGGTGATGGGCTATACACGACGACAACTGTGGTAGGCTATACATTTTCCCCTATTTTACTACAAGTAAATAGACTACAATTGTAGACTACAATTGAAAAGCGTAGGCTGTGATAACTTACCCTCTTGAGTGGTCTCATGAGAATTGATGTTACCGTTAAATTGGGATAACACGTCCTCCGGTGTCAGACCTATGAACTCATCCCAAATATTACGCGTGTAAAAGTCCACGGTATGCGCGTTGGCAATACGGAGGGCAATGGCAAGGAAGCGCTGCACACCATCTATTTTTTCCCTTAGAGCAGGCAGTGATAATCCAAAACATTCCATCTCATTTATTTGGTTGAAGTAGGCCTACAAAACAATGCCAAAGTTTCATTGAAAGAAAGACGCTACTAATTCAGTAGATAGTTCTCTACATGTGTGTACGTCCATGAATTTGCGGTTCTTCAGAAGCAACTAATCGAACATATCAAAATGCTGTTAACGAGGGTATATGAGGAAGCCATGTTGATTGTGCCTAATCATATGAAATTTAACTGAAGTTGGAGCTTACTTGCCTCACCAAACATGGATTCTCGACAGAACGAATGTTCATTTTCGATAGAGCTTGCTTTGTAAAGCAGGATGTTCGTCATCAAATCGCGTCTAACTATACATGCGGAGGCCGTGCTGGTGCTGGGTGACTAGAACCAGAGACTGCAAGGGAAGGCTGGAGCAAGATTTTCTTTTACTTTTGTAAAGGGAAAATGGCATCAGTTCATAACGATCAGAAAAATCGTCGAAATATCGTCAGAAATAACGATCGTAAAGCACACCGTTTGGCAGATAGAAAGAAGCAGAAGTGGGTGTCAGAACACAAATTACAGCATGGAAGTTTGAACGAGGGTAAGTATAGGAAAATAGGACTCTTTGTTTTTCCTGTGTGTTTATTATTTCTATTTAATAGAGCGAAACTGTTCCATTACATGAAGGAGACACAGTCTAAAGGCCCATACACGATGCGAAATGACGGTGCGAAAATGCGAAAAATTCGTGTGCGAAATTTGAAAAGTGTACACACCAAGTCCGAACCGATTATTATTATTGTCCCTGTGCGCTGTCATTCTCTCTCCTGCGCAAACAAAATGTGTGCGTTCTATGTAGCCTAGTGCGTAATTCTTCTTCAAGTTGAACAAATGCATTTGGTTATTTTAGGGAAAAATATAAATAGCCTCCCAGATAGCAAAATGTATTTGGCCCGGATCCGGTGAAGCACCCGATTTCGTTCCCCCCCCCCGAATTCCTGTTTCCTTTTACGCTGCTAAACTAAAAGTCTTGCGTAATTGCTAGGTTACCGTACGTACTCACATAAGTAACGTAAGTCGAAACACAACTGGCTGTACGGCAAGCGAAATTTTTCAAACTGTATTTTCTTTCGTTCTGCTGGAAATTGGAAACATCCGTTGCACTTGGCTGTGCTATTTTTCGTAATGTTATTTTTCTAAACCACTGTGATTGCAAATGTATAGGCTATACAACTAGACATTATGTTATGTATATTCGTTTGTTATTTTCAATTTCAACAATATGTTGGGATCCACCCTTAATGCGCCAGCAAGAACATACATTCATGTGACAGATCATTGTCACCTTCACAATTTATCAACTTGGCGCGCTCTGACAATAGATTCCCATTTTTCGCGCACCAGCCCCTATGGGCCGACAAAAAAACAATTAAAAAAAAGTTCCATTCATGAGTCAATATTAGTTTTCAGTTCCACACATTGAATGTTATTGATACAAATAAGCGCTTTAACAAGACAGAATGCCCTATCTCACTTGGAAAATGTTTTTCCCTGTGGTATCCATCCACCACCGTCACATGATTGACAACTCGTTCCCATTATAGTTATTTCATTTATTTTTTCTTTGTAAAATTTAAGTTAAATGGATTAATATAGAGTGGACTATACCATATTAGCCTACAATACCCCCTCCATTGGTTTCAAAAACATTTGAAAGTTATAACAATGACAGGAGATTTAATTACTGACACAATTACGCTATTGCATGCAATTACGCTATTGCAACACATAACGCTATTAATTTTGTCCTATTTCGCTTTCCGTAGACCCAGTTGTGTTTGGTTAGCTCGGGAGGAGGCGTCAATTGCCATGGTTTAGCAAAGGGGAAACAGGAATTCGGTGGGGAACCAAATCGGGTGCTTCACCGGCCCCGGATCTGGGCCGGATCTGCAAAGCGGACCCGGGCCGGTGTCTTTTGGCACAACGGGCCAATACCGTTCCGCATCCGTTTTCATGATCTGGCCCAGCTCTGGGACGGCTCTGAATCGGAAGTGTTTTTTATTTGGCGGATCCGGGCCAAATGTGCAAATTATCGTCATGATCTGGGCCAGATCCGGACCAGATAAGTGTTCGATAGTGGCGATTGCGGCCCTTATTTGGGCCAAATGCGGACCAGCTCATTTTACGTCTGGCACCCATTTGTACTATATAGTCAATGTCACTAACAAATCAAGGAGTTACAGTATTTGTTCAGAATTTCAAGCTTTAAAAAGTTAAGATTGTCAAATGTATAAAGGATTACTAATAAAGCTTTTTAAACAGTAACATCCAATACCCCTAGTTGAACTCAGTAGCCAGTAGTTTGATCATGTATATTGAGTGTTAATTTATTCCAAGATGTTGATAATTTATCTAAAAATCAAAACCTTGTACTAATGTATTTCACCTGTTGAGACAAGAAAGGCAATCAGCACACATGACAATCCTTGGCTAATGCTTCCTGTACAAAAATGACTTGACTCAACATTATCAAGATAGTTAATGATTTGAGTTGAATTTGAGAATAAATGATTTGTGATGCAGTGTGTAATGCTTCCACTAGATTGGAAATGTAAGAATCTTGTTTGAGAAAGATGACAAGTCTTAGTCTTGGAACAAGAAAATTGGAAAAATGTAAAAAGCGTTCCACATTCAGCTTTTAGAGAGACAGTTATCTTTGATTATGAGTGCACCACCCGAATTTCCAAATGACGATTGTCCGTCATACGAATGAGAATTTTAATCCTGATAACACCTTTATGTAATATATTTTGGTAAAACATAGGCTAAACAGTGCAAGATACACTTACCTTACTGAAAGGCAGGATTGCAGACAGGGCACGCCGAATTCACACCAGTCACGCCACCTCAACACCTCGGTCCTGGGGCTGAAGAGACGGGGGAGGAGGGAGAAGGCATGATTAATTCGATACTTGGATACCCGTCTAACAATATAAAATCATTATTTTAACATACAAACACGTATCTCACAACATAGATAGCTCGCCAACATCCCAATTCGTTCCATTGTTAGGGACCTGAAACCAGTCTATACGCCTCTGTAAATTTTCATGGTGGATTACGTAGAATAAGTCGACTAATCGCTGCAGCACTACAAAGAATCTGTCACTGTTTATGTTATAACTAGATTGTAACTCTGTAAAGTGTGTTTTCCATTGCTGCTGCTTCAGTTTTCTCAACCACAATTACCACGAGTTTGAAAATGCTCCCTCCCGCTATGTAGTCAAGATGGCGCACGCTGAGGGCTAAAGATTCTAGAGTGGAGCACGTATCCAGCGTTCCACTTTCAGCTTTTAGAGAGACCTTTATCTTTGATTACGAGTGCACCACCAGGGATTCGAATTTCCAAATGACGATTGTCCGTCGTACAAACGAGAATTTTAATCCCTGATAACACCTTTATGTAATATATTTTGGTTTTTGAGTTTTAAATGTCAGAAACATAGGCTAAACAGTGCTACAAGACTTGACACTTACCTTACTGAAAGGGAGAATTGCAGACAGGGCACGCCAGTCACGCCACCTGAACGCCTCAGTCCTGAGACTGAAGAGACGGGGGCGGAGGGAGGTCGCATCGTGTAAGGCATGATTCATTTGATACTTGGATACACTCCTAACTGTATAAAATCATTATTTTAACATACAAACACGTATCTCACTACATAGAACACATCTCAATTATTTTCTGGCTTACAGAGGATGCGGTAGCAGTTAAGGAATTTGGAAGGAAATTGTGGGTTAAAATCTCAGCCTAAGTTGCTCTAAGGGAGACTAGCCCTGAAGTAACAAGTAAATTGACCAAATTAAGTCGCTTCGGATAAAAAGCGTTGCTAAATTAATTTGTACATGAATAAAATGAACATTTCATTAACCCTTGCTTACCCCAAAAGCTAACGTTATCTAATTGTCCAAGACCAGTTTAAAGTAGCGTAAACGTCAAAAGGAGCCATTAACATTATATGAAAGCAAAAATAATGTATTTCATTCTAATATAGTTGAAGCAAATAGGCTTACCTGAAACAAATCAAACGAACTCTTCTTTTCACTAGCTCTCGTGTTCAGCAACCGCTTTCGTTAATGTCTAACTCCGCTCTGGCGGCGGTAAGGCTGTCGACGAAATCGTTGAACTAAAAATTGCGCTTCCGTTTCACGACGGCTTGCCTTATCAGTTGTGACTGTGCTTCCCGCCCCCTGGTGTCTGATCCGGGTCAATGTCTCCATCACGACAGTAAAACAGGTGACAGTTACACGGATTTGCCAGTTTGAAGGCGGAGTCTGTCCGGAGTCTACTGCTATCTGGGCTGTCATGCAGTTTATGGGCTACAGTGCAGAGTTGGGAAGTTATGGTAGGCCAACTTGGAGTGAATATACAAACAGGGGGAATTCTATCTCTTCTCGTAGCTGAGTAGCCTGATGGTAGGCCGATACACGCAGTGTGTGCGGCGCCACTGACTCGTGCTCTCACGACAACCACGCGTCATCTTAAATAGTCTCACTGTCGCCTTCAAGCAAGCAAAACGATGCTTTGAAAACATCTGTTTCGCAGGAAGGGCGGCCCATACACTGTGCCATCAGTGTCTAATTTATTGAACTTTGGAACTGATAAATATCAATGTATATTTTAAAATCTCACGTACCCCCTGGAGTGCCTTCACGTACCCCCATTTGAGAACCACTGATCTACAGGATGCTAGAAAGTGATGTAGTGTATGCCTGATTCCTGAGTGCATGTGGAGGGAAGACATATGCCATTCTGCGGAATTTGTGTCAGCTGGGTAAGCCGGGAGATAGCTCCCTGACAGACTTATTGACGCTTTTGAGCTCTCACTTCGCACCAAAGCGCAGCGTCATTGTAGAACGTTTTAACCTGATGTGCATATTGGCCTATTTTGGGGATTTTGCCCGAAATGGCACAGAGTCTACTGTAATAGCTCCTGTGTCCTCATACTGTGACCTATCATCAAATGCCTGGTATCCCCTGAAAGCTGAGACCTTGTAGAATTTTTAGAAACTGTCAGAATGACTCTGTTATGTACTATCAAAGTGCTACAGTAGCTGGAATATTGATTTTTCTTTCAGGGCGGTTATGTAAAATCCTGGAAATGGCCACATTTCAGATGTGAAAAGTCCCTTATATTGCCATTGAAACACATCAGGGGCCCACTCCCAGGTGTTGTGAAGATAAATATCAAAGGAAATGTTTGTACAATGAAGTATGACCCCTTTAGAGCCATTTTTGTGTGGAAATGCATATGCGTTTTGCTCAGTGTCCTTTTGGAGACTCCAAAAGGGACCTTTGGTTACCCAAAACGCATACTCCAAATAAAGTCTAATAACAGAAGAACCCCTTGGCCTAGAATCATGATCTTGGTCTCAAATGAAAGCTGACACCCAGGGGGTTGCATCTGGCTCAGTCAGAGATGGCTGTGGTACTGTTTTACAGAGGTATTACTTCACACAAAACTCTACTTTTGCCAAAACGCCTCAAGAATTTCAATAAAAAAAATGACAAACAATGTGATATAGTGCAAATTTGTATTTGTAAAAGTAAATTTGTAATAGTGCAAACATTTGTAAAAGGCAAATATGAAAAAAGGTGAAGAGCAGCAAAATGGCTTCAGTGCAAACATAAGTAAAACAAAATATGAGGGAAACTATTTACATTTGGCACAATAGAATGCAATAAAGTGCACAGTAGAACACACAAAAATAATAATATGAATAGAATAAGAATAGGAATAATAGTGTAGAAAAACTATTTACAAAGGGCTCATAGAAAACTATTTACAAATGGCAGTGTAAACACTTTACACTCCCTCCTCTTGCTCTCTTCCTTGAAGCCGGCTCCCAGTCTTCATCGCTGAATTAGTCATCACTATCACTGAAGAGAACAGAGACAAAACAATCAAACCATATACACACAGGAGCACATTCGATGCACACTACATTTGCATTCCCTCCCCTATGACTGCATGTTCACAATACCACAGGCCCATGCTCTCACTCCACCTCCAGTACAAACTATACCCCACACACACATCAGTCAGCTTAGCCCCCCCCCCCGTCCTTCAGACTAATACAGGACACTCACCTTCCCCCTACTTCTCTCTCTCACACACACACAGGTAGATTGCATCCCCTCCCCCATGACACCTAGGTCTCTGTCACCCCCCATCCCCTGTGTGTGTGTCTCTCTCTCACACACACACACACACAGGTAGATTGCATCCCCTCCCCCATGACAACTAGGTCCCTCTCACCCCCCATCCCCCTGTGTGTGTGTCTTTCTCTTTCTTATACACACACACACACAGGTAGATTGCATCCCCTCCCCCATGGCAATGTACTCAATCAGTGGAGTTGTACAGTCATATTGGCCACTAACCCTAACATCCCAATTATGTAAAGTAAATAATAAATATAAATATATACATAAACATACCATATATCTGTCTTTCTCTTTTCTTATATGCACACACACACACAGGTAGATTGCATCCCTCACCCATGGCAATGTACTCAATCAATGGAGTTGTACAGTCATATTGGCTACTAACCCTAACATCCCAATTATGTAAAGTAAATAATAAATATAAATATATACATAAACATATCATATATCGAGGTTTCTGTTACAAATACATAGTGTTTACTCACCGTTCAAAGCAGGGGTCCTTTCCTTCTAAGAAGTCCATGTATCCTTCAGAGTCTTCTGAAACTTCACTCTCCTCAATGTCACTTATCTCTTCATCACTTTTTTTAGACTTTCACTCAAACTGCTGGTACTTTCCTCAGCTGGTTCGACCTCCACATTCTTCTTCTTTGCCTGTCTTTTTAGGCATGTTTTCTTTATTCTTCTTCCAAAGATCCAACTGTAAAAGTGCGACTGTATTCCTCTGGCCTTCGTTCAGACTAGTAAGCTATCGTTACGCTACAAACGAAGGTGCACTCGATTTCCCAGAGTTCCCCTCACGGAGGGGGTTGTAACATACGTCGTTCGAAAGGTCTACTCATTGGCTACAAGACTATCTTTGAACCATCCCCGTAGCTTGTCATAGGCCAGAGCTATTGTCAGGCCATCCTAAAAAATTTTTTGTTTGCAGTAACAGCCAAAAAAATTAAAAATGGGTCGGTAGGTAGGTCAATATTTTTTTTTTTCAAGATTCAAAGTAAAAAAAAAAGTACAATTTTGGTCATGGTGATTACGTAGGAATGAATTTACACAAATGTGCATATCATTGGTGTAACTGACTGGGTCTTCAACCCGTGCCTTCAGGAAGCACCATTGCAAACCTCATTCTGATGCAGGTTATATAGACCAGCCTTTCTCAAACTTCTTTGACCTGAGGCCCGGTCATGGCAGACTTTTGGGTCATAAGGCTCATCTACATGTACCCAGAAAGAAGGCTACAATAGCTCTTGGCCACAATAGCTCTTGGCCACGTTATATTGAAATTTGACTATACAATACTCAATGCTATACAGTGTATTATACAGTCTCTGCTCTGTTTCTAAGGGCGTTCCAAAAACAACGTCGTTCTATTAAGTTTCGTTAAATAAATAAATAGCCTTCCAACAGGTTGAAGCGGAGCTTTGATACCAACGTTATCGATTAGTTTCAGTTTCTCTCGGCGAGGGGCATTGAATGAATGCTCATACCACCACTTAATTGTAGGGCTCCATGTTTAATGACATCGATAGCAGAAACATTTGTTTTCTTTTACCGTCGATCCAGCGGTTTCTTGATCAACTAAAGCAAATTATCAGATGAAGCACGGGCCTAATTTCCTCCCGACTCCAGCGGACCAGCAGTCTCCATGTTGCGGACCCATATTTTGAGAAATGCTGAATAGACCACAACCAATTTCAATACTCCGACACGGTCACCGTTAGACTAGGGGAGAAGGGATGAGAAAAGATCTGGCCACAGTTCTTCCAGAACCGTGCCAAGTAAAAGCGTTATCAGTTTGTGTGAATGAAGCGGCGTAGGCCATAGTGTGACATCGTAAAACCAATGGTGTAGAGATGGCGCCACAGGTTTTTTTTTAAAGTGAGCCACGTTTGCATGTAGGCAATTTATATTCACAATACTTGGGCCTACTAAAAGAAATATTATTTTATTGCATTTGTATTGGTTGTTTAGAGTAAAAAAAAACCAATTGGTCGGTATTAGCATGAAGTTTACAACCCGGCAAGTCGATTCGGACTAAAAGGGGAAAAAATAAATATTTGGGTCGGTTC
This sequence comes from Alosa alosa, assembly GCF_017589495.1. Lineage (NCBI taxonomy): Eukaryota > Metazoa > Chordata > Actinopteri > Clupeiformes > Clupeidae > Alosa > Alosa alosa. The sequence goes on along the minus strand of NC_063205.1, from coordinate 30,875,421 downwards.
TAAATTGACAGGGTCGGTCGGGTTACGGCAAACGAAAATATTTTTAAGGATGGCCTCAATCAAAGCTAACTTGTCCATTAGGCAGCTCGCATGGCTATCATGCTTCTAACACATGTTTCTCGACAACGGCGTCCACACAAAGTTGTCACTGGTGTCTCGTTACTCAGGAGAACTTCCTGAACGCGCTGAGTGGTGTGAATCGGTGATACATAGGATAAAGTATACGAAATATGTGGTTTTCTGTCAGAAAAAAGTTATCGTTTGTTTTTTAGCAACAAAAGCGGTACTGTTTGGGTGGAATTATGCATCTTATGCAGCGTAATGTCGACAAAAACACGGTGGATATTCGATTCTCTGGCTTCTTATGAACAGTATGAGACCAAGCATGTTGGAGTAGTATGAAGCCGGGATGTACACAAAGGCTGTAAGGTGAGGAGACACGGTGGTGGTGGGGGGCATTTAATGCATTGACTAGTGATACAAGTTGTAGGTTTTAGCCATTCGGGATGGGTTTCATTCAGTCGACCACGGGTCTCAAATGAATCCTGAGGCTCTGGGCTTTCCAATGGTGTATGCCATGACTATGTAGCTAGCACAATGACTGGCCACGATTGACTTTACATTGAGATTAGTGATTGAGCGAGTGATTTGTGTCGGTACCGGAACAAATGATGCACAACAGGTTAAGTTTCATTTGAAAGTCAGACAACAAGGCCAGTCAGTCGCAGCCTTTGTAGCTGAATTGAGGAGACTCACAGAACACTGTGCATTTGAAACATCACTCAATGACATGCTTAGGGATAGACTGGTATGTGGCATAAACAACGACCACATCCAACGCCGTCTGTTAGCAGAACCGGATGATAAACTGACTTTAGCGAGGGCAATGGATTTAGCGACAGCTATGGAAACAGCGATGAAAGATGTAGCTGAGTTGCAGCAGCCTGGAACGGAGGGGCCTGTTCTCAAACTACAGCCTGTGGCCTCAAGTCAGAAACCGTTTACTGCAGGGTGTTTTAGATGTGGCGGAACTCACGAGCCTGCAGACTGCCGTTTTGCAGTTTGTCACAACTGCCGGAAAAAAGGACATCTGGCGAGCAAATGCAGGCAGCCCAGACAGAACAGAGGGAACGCACGGGGTGCAGCCCACATGCTGGAGGAAAATTATAAAATCATGAAGTCGAAGATTGCACTCACATGCTGTATAACCTGAGGGAGGAAAATGGGGTAGAGCCATATAAAGAACAACTCTCAGTAAATGGACATGACCTGACGTTTGAAATTGACAGGTGCAGGTGTGACAATCTTGAATGAGGACACATATAAACCTCTACACTTACACCAGAGACAGAGTAGATGTGTTAGGCAAGATGCATGTACAGGTCAACTACAAGTGGCAGATAAAGCAGTTGCCATTACTGGTGGTTAGAGCCCTGGCCCTGCCCAAACCGAGATTGGCTCAAGGCGATTAGACTAGATTGGACAGCCATTTTCAAACTGCAAGTAAGTCAGCAGCAGGAGTTAAATGCTCTACTCTCACAACATGGGGAAGTGTTTAAAAGTGAGCTGGGCACGTTAGTGGGTGCTACTTCTAAGATCTACGTAGACCCAGAGGCCAAGCCTCGGTACTTTAAAGCTAGGCCCTTGCCATATGCACTAAAGGAGAAGGTTGAAACAGAGTTAACCAGATTACAGAGAGAAGGTATCATAGAGCCTGTGAGTTTTTCGGAGTGGGCAGCCCCAATAGTTCCCATTGTTGGCAGTGCTGGGAGGGGGCCAGAGGTTCACAAAACTAGACATTTCTCAGGCTTACCAGCAACTAATATTGGATGAAAATTCCAAAAGATTCACAACAATAAACACACATCGTGGACTCTACCAGTACACCAGGTTGCCCTATGGGGTCTCATCGGCCCCAGGCATTTTTTAGCGCACTATGGATAACTTACTACAAGGACTTTCTCAAGTAGTGGTAAGAGTATACGACATCCTGGTGACTGGGGACGATGATGCCAGCCACCTGCAGAACTTGGGGACAGTACTGGAAAGACTGACAGCAGCAGGACTCCGTCTCCGTTTCTATTTCATGGCACCAGAAGTTGTGTATCTGGGGTACAGAATTAACCACAAAGGGATTCAACCAGTGGCTGACAAAGTTCAAGCAATTGCAAATGCTCCACCACCAACAAACCCAAGACAGCTGAAGTCCTTCTTGGGAATGCTTAATTATTATCACCGATTCTTGCCAAATGTGTCCACCGTGCTTGAGCCTCTACATGAACCCCTAAGAAAAAAAGGAACACCATGGAAATGGGGAAAAACATCAAAGTCAGGCATTCGCGGCAGCAAAAGCGTGTCTCCAGTCAGAACAACTGCTGGTGCATTTTGATGACACTAAACCCCTCTACCTGTCCTGTGATGCATCACCATATGGTGTGGGAGTAGTTTTATCCCACAGGTTTCCAAACGGCACAGACAGACGGATACATGTCACGGTCACGGTCATCAGCAGAACGGGGGTATTCTCAGTTGGAGAAGGAGGCTCTAGCGATAATGTTCGGCCTAAAGAAATTCCACCAGTACCTGTTTGGAAAGCACTGTACCATTGTCACAGACCACAAGCCGTTGCTTGGCCTGTTGGGTGAAAACAAGGGCATCCCGCAACTGGCGGCTGCCAGGATGCAAAGATGGGCATTGACACTGGCAGCCTACGAATACACCTTGGAGTACAAGGAGGGCTCAAAGCATGGGAATGCAGATGCTCTGAGCAGGCTTCCGCTGCCAAGCACACCCATGGTCACACACAGAGAAGGGGAGGTGGTGATGCTCCTGGAACACATGAATGGCACACCGCTGCAAGTCAAGCAGATACGGGACTGGACTCGGAGAGACCATGTGCTGTCCAGAATACAGCAGTGGCTCATGCAAGGCTCTTGGCCAAATGTGTGCACAGACCCTAAAATGCAGCCCTATGTGAGTCGACAACATGAACTCAGCGTGGAGGATGGGTGCATACTGTGGGGGAGTAGAGTGGTAATACTACCTCAAGGGAGACAGACCATGATTGAAGAGTTGCATGAAGCCCATCCAGGAGTTTCTAGGATGAAAGCATTGGCCCGCAGCTATGTGTGGTGGCCGAACATGGACACAGATCTGGAGACAGCAGTGCGCAGATGTCATGCGTGTCAGTCCAACCAAGCCACCCCAGCATCAGCACCGTTGCATCCGTGGGAGTGGCCTAACCAACCATGGATGAGGCTACATCTGGATTTTTGCAGGCCAGTGTTTCTGATTGTTATTGATGCCTACTCTAAGTGGATTTAGGCCCACTCAATGCATACCATAACGTCAGCCTCGACCATAGAGAAGTTGAGGACTATCTTCGCCACCCATGGAATTCCAGCTGTTGTGGTCAGCGATAATGGGCCAAGCCTGGTCAGTGCTGAGTTCAAACAATTCCTACAGAAAAACGGCATAAAACACGTAACTACAGCACCTTACCACCCATCCTCAAATGGCTGTGCAGAGCGTGCTGTGCGCGTGTTCAAGGACGGAATTAAGAAGATGGGGGAGGGGAGTGTGGAGACCAAGCTATCCAGATTCTTGTTTAAGTATCGATCAACCCCTCGGACCACCACTGGAGTCACACCTGCTGAGCTTCTCATGAACCGGAGAATCAGGACTCAGTTAGATTTAGTGTGGCCATCACTAGCTGACAAAGTCGGACTGAAACAGGCCACACAAAAAGAATATCATGACCAGCATGCCCGATACCGGGCGTTCACGCAGTCGGACCCAGTCTATGTGAGAGGGTACTCGGGCCAAAAGTGGATTCGGGCCATGCTCATGGAGAGGACGGGACCAGTATCATGGAAGGTGAAAACACAGGATAGTAAGCTGGTAAGACGACATCAGGATCAAATTCGTCCACGGTATGATCAGAAACTGACTGAGGCCACCAGTCTCCAAGAAGAAAGTTTACCGGTGGATCCGACGGGCCCACCTCTGGCAGAACCTGAGCATCGGGCACCAGAGACTGTTGAGCAAGCACCCCCTGAACAGTGTCTGGAGGAGGGTGTCCGTCATCAGATGACAGTTAGGAAGGCACCTACTTATCTCAAGGATTATGTCCTTTCTGAAGAGATAAAGAATAAACCCCGTAGGTGCCTCGAGGAGGGTAGTCAACCCCTACCTCGTAGTTAGAGTTTGTTGTTCATTGTTTGAAAGAGAAAAAAAAGGGGAAATAAAAAATGTGTGTCTTTGTGGACTATGGGGGGAGGGAATGTTGCATAGTGAATGTTAGACAGTCAGAACCACTAGGGGGTCCAGTGAGTCAGGTCAGTGAGTGATCTACAGGATGCTAGAAAGTGATGTAGTGTATGCCTGAAGTTGAAAAGGAATAAAAACATTTAAGTTAACCGTGAAGCCTAGTCACTTTATTACAATGACCATAGCCTATCATGTACTGTAGGCTACAACTCTCAAAACCATTTCACACGCGTCACATGCATCAGAAGTCAAGTTATCTGCTAAGGAGTGGAGGGCACAGCCCATCAGAGACCGCCTGTAGAAATGAGCATGGGATAAAATCCCACTGCTGCAACAAGTGGTTAAAAGTGGTTGATCAGCTTGTATGGTGATGATCAACACACAGCAAAAACTAGGCTAATAATGATACCAGTTGTTATCTTACCATTATAAGGTCCACAGAAAGTTTTTCACAGAGTTCCACATTGGGCTACTTCAGTAGAAATATATTTGTCTGTGTAGGTGGGATTGCCTGGAATCTATTATATACATTCATGTATTTGTATTTGGTAAGGTCTGCTGTTTATTTTGATATGGTTTGGGTGAAGAGTTTGTGATATTTCACTGAAATTAATGGGTGGGCAGAGCTGTGCGCAGAATGCAAATATGACTGAATTTCTTGCAAGCGTCAATTTTCTTGTTTAAACTGTTTATCACAGCAACTCGCTAATATCATTAAAACCTTGGGTTTCGTTTGTTCACAGGATATGCGTGTGACAAGTGCTCTGCGTGCAATTCAGAGAGGTAGGAGTGTAAATTTGGATGCAATTTCCATCAGTTGGCCATATAGTTAGGTGGGACAGAAGACACATTTGGAGGGGCATTGCCCCCCAGCCCCATTCTAGATCCGACTATGGTTCAATAGCCGAAAAATTGGACTTGGTGTGTACGTGCCTTAATAATTTAAATAATACTCATCATAACACAATGTTGACAAAGTATTGCTAGTTAACACTCAGAATTGTCATCCCAAATTGCGGCTGTTGTTATGAAGTCCACAAGTTTTGCATTATGATGACCCGGGATAATGGCAAGGTTTTGAATATAAGGACTCACAGATTTGCAAGTTGCTCATTCTTCATTAGCAACATAACAACTTGTAACATAATTTGATGGGGAGCAGTTATCAGATGCAGAGATGGCAAGGTTTTGAAATTGAATGCTCATTTAGTTTTCTATTTTGTCACGCAGGTTTGGGGTTTGCTTTCAAAAGGAGGGAAAAAGTTAAACATGAATACAATAAACTTTGTCGAAAGCAACGTAAAAACAAGGGAGAGGAAACATTTTTAACAGATAAGTATCCAGAACATCTTGAACACCTTTATTTGGCTGAGGAGCAAAGACAAAGAAATGAAGAACTTAAGAAAAGACATGGTCGGACTGAAAGGAAAACCGCTTCAATGGGAAAGGAGGAAGAGGAGGAGGACCGACACAAATTCTGCCCTGACAATGTCAGTATCATCACAGCAGCTGACCAGGCAGTTTGTTCTGACCAGACCAACAATGTCAGTACACAGTTTCCTCCAGCATCAACTCCACAGTCAGACAGGTAACACCATACTTCAACTCTTAAGTTGGCATTTGGAATATTGAACTGAATCTTGACATCGACATTTAAAAAATCATATCGCAATCCGCAATCACAATCAAAATATCTGTCAGAAAAATCACAATTAGATATTTTCCCCAAATAGTAACCATTTGAAAAAAAGAAATTAGCCTGACAAAGCCCTTAGTGATGTTAGAACTGCTACACTTTGTGTTGTGTCAAACAACAATGCCTCTTAGGCCTCAATGTAACCTGGCATAATAATGACCTTCCATATGAAAAAGTCCACATCCCTTGATCATCTTTATTATCATTCTTTATATCTCCCTCTAGGATGAAGAAAAGATGGAAGATGACCTCTTACAGCCAGACCAAGGAGGACTATGAGAAACAGAGAGAGGAGCGTGAGCGAAAAAACGAGGTAGGAAAATGTACTACTATGTACTGTGTTTCACTTGCCAGGGCTTTAGAGTGTGACCAATTTGGTCACACATGCAACCAAAATGTTTTGCAAAAGTAAACATAAAGACTACATTTTTTCCTGGGTTGCACTGGTGCACCTAACGCCTAGACTTTCCTCACATCAGCTGTCTCTCCACAAACTAAGCCTTTGTTCTCTTTTGACTAGTGTTGCACAGTGCATCAATACTACAAAAGTTTTGCAATACCCTGAAATTAGAAACGTTACAATACCAAATTTTATTAGTAGGCTATCGATACTTTTAAGAATGACAGTCGGTGCTTCCCGTAGCCTATGTGTCTTCTCCTCACACACACACACAGCTTTTAACCTGCAGCTATCATGTCATAATATAAGTACTGCGATGCATGGCTGCTAGTTTAAGTGAGGCCTAGGCCAATGTTAAATTGATTTGCTGACTTGCACCTCTAAAGTTTGTGTTGCTAACCTACCTTGGGAATTTAGTTCATTTAAGCCTACTGTTGGGTTTAATGACATTTCCGAAATAAGCTACACAACCTATTGGCAAACTTTTACATCTTGAGAGAATTCCTTCTAGGTAACTAAACCGTTAGCTCATGTGTCATGTCTGTCATTCATGCTTACCAAAATTATACAAAATGATCATTGCAAGACATAGAAAACATAATGAATTGCATCTATTTTCCTCTAGCCTAAAACCGTGACAATGAAAGCTAATTTCACATTCTTCTTAAAGTGACAGCTACTCAGTTAGACCTACAAACCACCACTGTAATGACATTCAAGACTAGTGTAATAGATAAAAAAATCAATATGAATACTAAATATTTGTAGCTATTAGTAATAATGCAGATCATATATACTATAAATTATTAACACAAGTTTATTAATTCCAAAATGTGACCCTGCAAGGCGAAAGCAGTCGCTTTGGTAAAATGTACAAAATTATGTTATTGAACTCACACGAACAGCCATAAACTAAGCTTTCCAACGATATGTATATTGAGGGTATTGCAAAAAGTATCGCTAAGATAACCGCATCCAAAGTTGGCATGGTTCTCCTGTCACGATACGCCAGGAGAAAATCACCTTTTTAAGTAAATTGTCACGTGTGATAGTGTGAGGGCACAGCTATGATTAGCCTTACTGTAGTGTGACTTTGAAGCGGATGACTGACTATGCAGTTTCAACCGTGCAATGAGTCTTTTTTGCCCCCTAGTTAATACCTGGGGCACTATAGAATATAATTAATGCATTTCGGGGGAAGTAAGGGGAGAGGAAGTTCTGTGTACACAGATTGTGTATAGCCTAGCCTACTTTTAAAATGCGCTAGCCTACTTGAATGGAAAACTTCTGCTGGTCCCTAAAATGAAGCCAGGATATTTCATGCTTTTGACCATTCGTGCCCTGAAAGGCAAGTCTTTTCACATTCATATTCAGTTACATCTGCCAAGAACGATATAGAGCTGACACAACGAGTAGCCTAATGAGTAAATTAGCTCTACCGTACCCTACCGTAAAACCTTATCGTGCCGTGGACAAAGGGAATGACTGCTAATTTGTTGAATCTTCACCTAAATAAAGTAAGGGTTTAACAGTCAAAATGTATGTTTGTCCGTGAAATTTGTTCACAATATTAAAGTGTAGACTGTATACTGTCGAACTATGCGAAAATGTGAAATTTGACATTTTAACCTGTACGTTTGTTTATCATGGATTTTCTCAAAATAGCACCGTGCGCAAAACGACTGGTTTCGCCTTATAGATGAATCTAAAGTCACACAGGTGTTTTTTTTCAAAAGAATGCCTTCCCTCTGACTTCAGCTGAAGCCTGGCCTGCCTCGGAAAGGTGCTCAAAGTGGTTAAGCAGAGCCTTGTAGGACCCTGCAAGGACTTTGAGTGCACAATGCATGTGTGGGGTCCACCGAGTGCCATCCACCCGGTTAGGTTTCAGGAACGTGTCTCCCAGGGTAGAGGCAATCTATTGCACTTCCCTCAGTGCTTTGGATGACTTCCTATAGTGTTTGTGGATTTTGCGCCGGGACCTCTTTAACATTCTCAATTAGATTAATGTCCTTTACTGTATCAAGTATGGCAAGCTCTAACCTGTGAGCAACACAGTGCGTGATTATGGCGCATTCTGAGTGCTGTTTGATGCGGGTGGCTACACTGTTGTTTCTGCCCATATTCACAGCTGCTCCATCACATGCCACACCAACAAGCTTCTCCTTCCAATCATCAATGCCGTGATCCGCAAAGGCCTTTTGTATGGCATCATTAAATCCTTGGGCATGGGCGTGTATGACAGGCTGGAGGCTGAAATACAACGTCTTGGCCACTCCATCACATGCATATCTCACATAGATGACTTCCACGTCCTGTGCAGTGTTGTCTGTCGACCCATCAAATTAGATGGATATGCCTGTGGCCTTTCTCAAGCCATTAATGACTGACTGACGGATGCTGTCAGCAATGTATGGTGTAAGTCTGGAAAATAAAAAAACAGGAAAATGAATAAGTGTTATATAGGCCGAAGTTTTTGCTTCTTCAAACATCATAACTGTAGTCTATTTTTACTTTTACTGTAGTGTTGTAATACATTAGACATCCAATAATCATTTTAGAAAACCTTACCTTATTCAACTTTTATTAAACAATGACTTTTAACACAATCATGTTAATACATTTCATTAATGCAATTAGCAATCATGTAGGTCTAAGATAAGTTGTCATATACAGCACTTTGTTTTAATTACATTAAATCACAATTATGCAGTTACTATGAATTGATTAATATATGATTAATATAAGAAATTGTATTTATATTAAACCAGTAGGCCTAGGTCTGGACAGATTGCAATAAATAGAATAAATAAATAGGTAGAATATTGTGTTTGTCCCGGCAGAAAAAAAAAACATAGCCTACCTTCTACATGCTTGATCTGAACCGTAGCTCATCAATTTTGCCAGGTCCCAACCCATTCTTTATTTGAAGTTGAAGTAGGCGTGGCAAGGAGTTGAACGGTCAAATTTGAGTATGTGGTACACCGTGTTGAACAGCTTGCAAAGGATCGAATGGTGCGCGTCACTAATTTTCTGCATGGCGGAATACATTGGCCCTCAATTGGAGTGCCCGCCTCCGCACGTTCTGATTCGATGAATCGCTTTGCAGCTTGACCGTGTGGCCTTGACTGCCAGTGCTTATCTAGTCCTGTCGTCCTATACAACTCGTTTCCCTGGACCAGTGAACTGTTTCTGTCACTTAACGAAGGATATTTTATGCAGGGTCGGCAGAACAGTTTACCTGCTTCCTCGAAAATGCCGGGGCACTTCGCCTGCCATCCCTTAACAAAACATAGCTTCCTTTTTTTCATCGCTTCAGGCTCCGAGTCATCGCCATTGTTAACAACATTGACAACGTTAACGTTGGTTAACGTTGAGCCATCGTGATAGTATAGTGTAGTGTTAAAGTTTCCTTAGATACTTGCTGAAGAGTCCTTTGTAACGAGTGAAAATGTAACAAATTTTGACTGGGAGCGGGAATCATAAAAAAACCTGACACATTCATAAATATCAAGGATTAAATACCATCGATAAAATATCATGTTTGCACAAAGAATAATAATAACAACAACAACAACAATAAAAAAAGCAAAATAATTAGACTTATGTGGGGAAATTTTGTGGTTGTCACTGGGGCAACCAGGGGTGAGAGACTGGTTTGGGCAACCGTTAATATCGGAGCCCTGGTTATACCGCTTCTTGGTGTATTATACAGTGGTATCTGACTAGTTTCTTACCTCCGTTGTTGACCGCTTTCTCAGAGAGCAGCAACACGGCACCTGCCCTACTCCTGACCATTGCCAGTGCTCCATCTGTTGTGACACCAACCATAGATGCCAGGTGCCAGGTTTACTTTGTATGCATCGAGACTGCGACACACAGCATCACGAAATGTCGACTCCCTTTGTTGTGTCTTTCATACTCTCAATGCTTAGCAGCTCCTCGCCAATGTCAAAGTTCTCTGTGACTGTTCGGATGAAAATCAGCAATTGCGCTGTATCGGAAATAAATGTGCTTTCATCCATTGCAATGGAAACGAAACACTGTCACGGAACTTTGTTTTTTGCTCTGGGCATACAATGTTGGCCACTTTCAACATGCAGTCTCGCACAAATTCTCTGTCACTAAATGGCTTGCTCTGCTTAGTTATTTGTTGAGCTACCACGTAGCTAGCCTGTGTTACAGCTTCAGCCGGTTTTAGCCAAATTTGTGAAAACTGACTGCTAGGGGTGGCTAATGTATATGAGAAATCCCATAGAGAACGGTTAGCATAATCGATAAACGTAGTGCGAACTTCAGTCCATTTACAAAAGGGTTACATGAGAAGAGTTCTTTGCTTACAACTGACTATTAAAATAGTAGCCGCACAAAATCCCAAGTAGGCTAGTCTAGCTGCACAAAATAAACATTAGGCGTGTGTGTGACAACGTGGACCCACTAGCGATCATGTGACACGTGCTCTGCAGCAGTCAGGGCTTCTCTCGCATACACCTCCTGGATTTAGTGAATGTATGAGGTTTCAATGCCTGATTTCGAGTGTTATTTCCACATAAGTAATTTAAATACTCGATAATGTAAATTTGCACATCCTGTATCCTCTTTTAAGTTGTTCAACCTTACTGGTGCGCTCCTTGGCACTGAATTTATCGTAGGTTTTACGTTTGGTATCATAATGGCGTTTTATATTGAAGTCCTTGCCCACTGCAATTACCTGCCTGCAGATCAGGCAAACGACTTTATCCGACCTGAGAGGTTCGACAAAGTAATCGTTTGTCCATTTATCTTGAAACTGCCTTTTCTCCTCGCTGACGTAACGTTTTTTCTCTCGAGGGGCCCGGCTCCCGCTCTGGCTCTCGCTCCACCATCTCCATCTTATCTTCACACAACCACAGTTCTGTTGATGGCCTTCTGGGAGTGAGGTCAATTGCGATCGGTCGGTCCCGTGACCGCTTATGCCTATAGATGCCGCTAAACACCACTAAACGGAGATTCATTCTTTCAAAGCAATTTAATGTACACTTTTAACATTTTTACAGATGTTATTGTGGGCTGCCAGAAATGTTTCGGGGGGGCACTTTGAGAACCTATGTTGTATTACCACTAGATGGACAGACCTAGTTACATGACTAGGGCTGTTACATGTCAGAGACTTTCAAATAAGGAGACTCAGCACTCAAAGAATCTCACATAGACATGGATGGGGTGAGTTTGTAATGTAAATATAGCAATCGTCTATACACATCCTGCCCCTTCCACCGCCAAAAGTTGACATTGTGCCATGGTGTGGTATGTTGTGAATACATTGTGCCAATCATGTGTTGTGATCATAAGTGCCCAAAGTGCGTTGCAATATGGCCGCAGAGTGGAGGGACTTGCCTAAAAGGACTCTGACGATATCTCATACCACATTCCACTGTTGCAAGAGTGCATTGATCAAAGGTGTGATCAAATGTACTAAGTGGGCAGAACCAGGCTGACCTGAATAAGTCAAGGGTGTCATTAGAGTCAACTAATAGCATTGTTAAGCAATATCTTTTAACGGAATTCATCGGATTAGATTACAGCCTGAGTAGACAAGAATATCTAATATCTCATCTATTGTAAGCCTATATGACCACAGGAAATAAAGGTTTGTAGATTGATTTGTAGATTGTTCTTATAAGTGATTTATGTTTCGCCACCATTCTCTTTGAAGTAGGCACATTGTGCAGGGATACATGGGTCCCAGTGCTCCTGCTAAGGTTGGAACTTCCGGAAGGTATACTTTTGAATAATATGAGGCTATTGGTATGTGTAGTATACAAATGTAACACTCCCACTAAGCAGACTATTAAAACCATGTATCGTAGCCCACTATCAGGCCTAAGCAATACACACACAGGGAGGCGTTTACATGGGATGCACCAGGCAGGATATGTCTAGGGTTACTCTCTCGCATAGGGTGTCAAAAGGCCTGGGCTAGCCTATGGAAATGGCTACTATAAAAATGTATTATTAAACCTGTTACAGTATTAAACCTCCCTTGCAGTGAATATTATTATAAACAGTGTGAGCCCCCACTTTGAGTTACAACTGAAAGAATTTATTCTAAATAGTGAATGTAAATGTAAAAAGCAATAACTGAATTGTAAATACTACTGACACGGTAGCTACCGTAAAGCCCTTGGCAGGTGTTATATTTAAAAGGCAGAAATTGGCATTTATTCATTCCAACCGGCAATGATTGGCAGTGTAAACGCACACATATAAACAAAAAAAACACCCAGGATTTAAACAAATAATCTGGGGTACCCATTTGTTGGCACGCTTTTAATGAACAAACGTTCTTTCTACTCACATAGCTGTTGAATGGTGGATAGTATTGTCAATGACCAATGCGTCGAGTATAATGAACACTTTACACTAACAATGTGGGACATCCCATTGACAGGGCCTACATGATGAATGGGGAATGCATGAAATATGGGAAATACTTTTGAAACTGAATCATGTTGTTTTCATAGGAATATCAAAAATATACAGCAGCGAAAGAGGAGGCCCTTCGAAAGTATAAAGAGAAGAAAAAGGCAACATATCAACTGCTGAAGAAAAAAAAACCAAGAAAGGCCAACCCAACTTGAATGCACAGATGGAACTGCTGCTTCAGAAGATCCAAGACACAAAAAAATGACAAGGAGAGTATAATCCTTGTTTTGGACAAAATGACAGACACTTGGAAATTAAAGACCATAAGCAACTGTACATACTAGACCAAGTCAAAGTTTTCAGATTGTGTCTATCTTAAACTGTATTTAGAGTGGTTATATTTAATTGATTTGTGGTATACAATTAACAATGATTGTACTGTCCTAATTATATTCATAATCTTCACTGCAGTTTATTATGACTGCCTATTAAGTTTTTGTAAAATTGAGGATTTGTGGAAGATGTCCACATAATGAATAAAGCTTTTCGTAGATCAGAAAGCTGATGGCATTTGTGAAGATTGGTGATTTTAAGGTCTGTTTTCTTGGACTTATAGGAAGCTCCAGTAAATTGGCCAATCCATTGTACAGTTAAAGGTGCTATGTGGCATATTTTTAGTTTAAAATATCCAAAATTACCTTAAAATGCCAACAGAATGTAAATACACAACCTTTTTGTTGGTAACGCCTAAAAACCGTTGTCCAGATATCCGTCGAAGTTGGCATGCAAACCAACTAGTTGCGAGCTGGCTTTTTAAAGGACCTAGTTAATCATCACAGCTTGAGCTGTTCTCAAGGTCCTCTCTGACAACATGCTGAAAGACATCTGAGTAGGCTCTGTGATGTCAAAACGGTATACCGATATATTCATTTCATTGTCAAAATGTGGGTTCTGCACAGCTTTTCTTCAAAGGGGTAGGGGTGGGGTGTGGGGGTCTCCATTTCTTTCAGTTTGTTTTAGTGACACTGGCCAATTACTATAGCTGTTTTCTCAAAATTAATTTACTCAGTGGCAGAAATCTCCACTTCATAGTGCTTGCATCATTCTTCCTTGGTTTATTCCTGCATATAAACAGCCGTGGCCTACTGGTTAGCGCTTCGGACTTGTAACCGGAGGGTTGCCGGTTCGAACCCCGACCAGTAGGCACGGCTGAAGTGCCCTTGAGCAAGGCATCTAACCCCTCACTGCTCCCCGAGCGCCGCTGTTGTTGTAGGCAGCTCACTGCACCAGGATTAGTGTGTGCTTCACCTCACTGTGTGCTGAGTGTTTTACTAATTCACAGATTGGGATAAATGCAGAGACCAAATTTCCCTCACGGGTTTAAAAGAGTATACTTGTAATTATTCTCAAGAGTTTTACAGTTAGTTTTTTTTTCCTGATTAGGCTACTTCCAGTATTGTGATTTATGACATTATAAAACAGATATTCAAATGCAGTCTGTAAAAAATGTTCTACAGTATTTAGGGTACTGTTCGTAAACCTGATTTTTATCCCAGGTTCAGATTACTGTTGGAAATATATGCAATCTAGCCTAATGCATTTGAGTAGATCCTTATTTGCTACACAGCCTACAATTGAAAACATACAACTGGGCATGTTTCATGGTGATAGGCTAGTTAGTAGTTAAAAGAGCCATTCATCTGTTGCTAATGGAGAAAACTATCAAATTTGACAGAAAGGTAGGCTATAAGAACTATGCTAGCCTAAATTAGACAGTTCAATAACTTAAAACAGTTCAACCACTGTCCAAAAATTATAATATTTAAAAATTAGACATTTAAATAGGCAGCCACCCGTCCTCTCCTTCACGAAGCCTTTGACAGTTTTTTGTTTTCAACAGATGTTTTCGCCTCCGTTGCCTGACCACATTCTCTGACCATTTGAAACTTTGAAAAAAAAAAAAACTTAGAAGCGGATTAAGTCTGCTCAGGCGACCACCTCAGGGTATCACATGCCAACTACATGACTTTACAAAGAGTCTAGCAAACGATACATGGAATTCAAATGCGTTCCCTTAAAGCCTGTGTTGCTCCGGTGGAAACTGATGCCCGACCTATGTCCGATTTTAAGGTAGGAACTGGGTCTAGCTGTTAAACATATTTTGCCGCGTGCATTACAAAAGGGTGGGAATTAGGTTAAACAATCTTACTGTTTTAGTGTTAACAAAGCCCGTACACACCAAGTCCGGACGAAATATTTGCCCGAATTTACGCAGGCTATTAAACACATGTAGACCGATTCTAATTAGTCTATTAGCCTACACAGCGAGGGCGAAATTCGTTGCGATGAACAGTGTCGTTTGAAGCGAAATTTCGCACGTTAAGAAGAGCGCCTGACCAATCTAATAAGAATTTTGCAGGGTTCATGGTGTCACAAGTAGAACGACGAGCAGAAAAAGTTGACCTCGCAGCCCATGATGACTAATAGTCTCATTGCTGTGATCTTGCTGCCCATGATGACTATAGTCTCATTAATAGGTCTGTATGCTAAAGTTACAAAGCGTTTACGTTGCAGCAGACTCTCCCAGGTTTTTAAGAGTGCTAACTCCACCACAGACAGCTTTTCCCACTTCTTACCAGTGGCGCCGCCGGCCGTAATCATGTAGCCTACGCACTGTGCGTACAATTTTTCAACGCTTTATTCATGAAATCATTCAATATTACAACAATAAAAATAGCTTGTGTAGGCCTACTGTCTTAATTGAAACATGCTTCACGCACAAATGATACCCTATGTTTAGGGCAAAGAGAATGGACATCTCAACATGGATGGTGTAACTTTGTCACGACATGATAAACTGTTCTGGCGTTTAAAAACGTAAAGTTCCATTCAGTCATAAATCATTCAAGCATAGTGCTCGTCATGAAAAGAAAACAGCAGCTTAATATTTTTCTGGTGTTTAACAGTTAAAAGCGCACGTTCTTATGCCGAAGGCAGTGAGATTATTGCATCCTACAGTCACTCTGTTTGGAACATCGCAAAGTGGGACGATGTTTGACATCTTACACCATATTTTTAACCAAATAGGGGAGAGCGGGGTTAGATGTCACACGGGTAAGTTGTCAAATATGTCATATCTCAGTCACTCAAGGGCACTGGTCAAAACCGTTAATACAGAAATGATCAGAATTAGTGTCAGAGGTCATCTACGCTGGAATTTAAAATGAAAGATTTATTACTTTGATGTGAGACAACTTGAACTGTTTTTCGTGTCTAAAAGTACATTTGAGACATTCAGTCTTTTTCTTCTAACTCATTACACAATGGGTTGACAATAAAATAATTAGTAGGCCTACCATTTAAAAGTATAAAAAGACAGTTACAATTCAGTTACCTTTCATCAGCTACACTAAAACATACTGGTCATCAAAAGAGCTAGCAATGTCAGTTGGGGTTGGTTGTCACATTTTTTGTGGGGTTAGTTGTCACATGTTGGCCTATAGACTCTTCAGTATTTCATTATATCATCATATTACCTTGGTTTCAATAGGGATTTAATCTAAATAGTATAAAAACCAACTTAAATCGTAAAATACTAATGAAAAGAACATACTTGGTGTTTCCTGTTCATGTCCTCAACGCATGAGATATATGTAGTTTTGCATTTCAATGAAATTAAACTTTTTACATTATTTTTAAGAATGTATCCATTTTTCATTTTTATCCCATTGGAATAACATTGGGACAACCAACCTGTGTGACAACCTACCCTGCGATGGGGATAGTTGTCACATTTGCACAAGGTGCATTTGACAGCCCACAGCCTTTTTAACAGACTGATTCAAGCAGATCAAGGCCCCTCCATTTGTACCTGACACATTGGGCTTCTTTTGTGTCCTGAAAGAAAATTCGTGCAGGGCATGGTTTTGGCAGAAATTCCCGCTCTCCCCTACAGTTGTTCATTTAAGATTAGTGAGTGTATGTTTTAACCTTTGTTAAGGCATTCATGTTTTTCACACATTCCGACGGCAGAGCACATGAACACTCACAGTGGTATAAACAACTTAATCATGGGGGCTGTCCCTGATATTTCCAGGTGGCATGAACGGACCATCATGCACGAGTAAATCTTAACGTTGATCTACTTGAGCATCGTGACTGATGTTTTTCCCTATCATCCTATTTTTAAAGCAGGCACCCCTGCAGGCATGTAATTGGGGGTTTGGCATGTTTGAATGGGCACTGCACTAGTTTTCCAAATTTGAATGCATGAAATACTGTCTGAATAACTATCATACAGCAAACTGTATTTCAGTACATTTTATTTCAGTTGATTTGCAGTACCTAGAAATTAGAGGTATTTCCTATTTTTCATGATTTTGTCACATAGGGCTTTAAGGATTAATATATGAAATTGCTGAACGGATATCACTGGGCACCCCCCTACATTTTAAAGAGCTACCCCTAGTCTACAAGATTCAGCAGTTGGTGGTCCAGGAGAGGTCTTCACTGATGTGCACCCCCAGGAATTTGGTGCTGCTCACTCTCTCCACCACAGCACCGTCGATGGTCAGTGGCAGGTGTTGGGTGTGACCTCTCCGGAAGTCAACAACAATCTCCTTGGTCTTGCTGACGTTCAGCAGGAGGTTGTTGTAACTGAGTGAAAGGCTGAGAATTAGTGTATGGTTTTTCAGATTTGGTATTTGGTTAAAAAAAAAAAAAAAGAGCCGGCCCTGGGCAGTCTATCTGAAACATCCACTGTCATATATGATAGTTAAAATGTGCCTGCGCACGTTCTGTGTTATGTACGGTAGTGCCAGAAAACCATGTGTGACACTTTACACTTGTACTTGTTACCAGAGTTGAGAGTAAACCAGTGAACGATAGACTGCCTGCTGCGTTATCATTTTACATGGTGTCAGAAGTGCACGACAAGTGAAGTCATGGCAAAATTCAATCCTCCAACGAACTTTTCGTTCGACAAGCCAGGAGAGTGGCCGGATTGGAAGCAGCGTTTTGTAAGATTCAGAACTGCTACTAAACTTAACAGAGAAAATGGCACAGTGCAGGTGAGCAGCCTGATATATGCTATGGGAAGCGAGTCTAAGAATGTGTTTTGTTCGTTTATATTCACGGATGATGACGAGAAGGAGGATTTTGATGTAGTCCTGGGGAAGTTCGACGAGTACTTTGTACCTAGAAGAAATGTTATACACAAAAGAGCATGTTTCCATCAGCGTGTGCAAAGACCGGGGGAGAAAGCAGAGACATCTATTAGGGCTTTGTATGAACTCTCAGAACACTGTGATTTCGGCGCGAATAGGGAAGAGAACATCCGCGACCGAATTGTTGTGGGAGTAACAGACAAAGACGTCTCGTGGAAATTGCAGCTAATGAAGGACTTGACTCTGGCGGTAACCGTAGAGACAGTGAGGCAGTCGGAGGAGGTCGCTTCACAGATCAGCATGCAAGGAGAGACAACAGGAGTCGTGCACAAAGTCACCCGCAAGCACAGTAAGCAAATTAAACACTACGTTAAGCCTAATAGAGGGAATGGTGGAAATGGAAAATGTGGGAAATGCGGGAAAGCGCGGCATAACAAAGAGGAAAACTGCCCTGCGCCAGAATCCACATGCAAAACGTGTAACAAAATGGGACATTGGAGTTGAGTGTGCAGGAACAGGAGAGCAGTGAGTGAGGTCACTGAGCAGCCGCAGCAGTCATATTTCCTTGGGGCAGTGAACAAAGCCGCTAATGGGTCATCAGAGAAATGGGCTGTCAAGTTGCTGGTGGGCTCCACTCCGGTTGAGTTCAAAATCGACACAGGGGCCGATGTGAACGTGATCTGCGAAGAGACCTACCACTCACTCATACCCAAAAGACCACTTGAGCCTGCAGAAATCCCATTGGATAGCTCAGGGGGAGAGCTGCAATGCGTGGGACAGTTCCAGAGCACAGTAACCTATAAAGGAAAGACCCATCCACTCACTGCATATGTTGTACGCGGAAATGCTGTCAATAATCTTCTCAGTAGGCCGCTTTCTGTGAAGATGAACCTGGTGAGGAGGGTGGAGGAAACTGTATAGCACAGGACATGTACAGGCATATGGTGAGCATGGGACACTAAAGACTGAACCTGTTAGAATACAACTGAAAGACAATGCTCAGCCGTACGCCGTACACACAGCCAGGTGCGTGCCACTCCCCATGCTGTAAAAGGTCAAAGAGGAACTCCAGAGGATGGAGAGAAATGGCATCACCGAGAAGGTGACACAGCCCACCGACTGGTGTGCACCCATGGTGCCAGTCTTGAAAAAAGGTAAAGCTTGCATCTGTGTTGACCTCAAGAGGCTGAATGAGGCTGTTAAAAGAGAACAATACATCCTGCCTACCACAGATGAAATCACAGCGAAACCAAGTGGGGCCACAGTCTTTTCATCACTTGATGCTGCTAGTGTTTTTTTCCAAATACCACTGCACCCAGACAGCTGTAGGCTCACTACTTTTATCACACCATTTGGCAGGTTTCATTTCAAGAGGCTCCCATTTGGAATAACTAGCCTGAAATTTTTCAGAGGAAGATGATGGAGACTCTTCAAGGGTTAGAGGGCGTTGAAGTCTTTATGGACGATATCCTCATCCATGGAGCCACTATGGACGAACATGACCAGCACCTGGAGAAAGTCATGCAGCGCATTGAAACAGCTGGTTTGAAGCTCAACCGCAAGAAGTGCTCCATCAGGAAAAGTCAGCTGTGGTTCCTCGGGCACCTCATTGATGAGTCTGGGATCCGGCCTGACCCAGATAAAATAGAAGCTATACAGCAGCTGCCACCACAAACCAGCGTACATGAGCTGAAAAGGATCCTGGGGATGGTGAATTATCTGGGAAGATATATCCCCAATCTCTCCACTGTGGACATGGAGTCGAGCTCCTGAAGAACAAGAATGCATGGACATGGAGTCACGCGCATGTGCTTTCGAACACATCAAGCAGCTACTAACGACAGCACCAGTTCTGGGAGTGATGTTTACCAACGTTCCACAAGCACAGCTAAGCTAGCTGGCATCCGTTACACTCACCCCCCTAAACCTCACTCCCGATCCGGGTCACGGCACCAATGTAACCTGCGTTGTGTTGAACCTGCGCGATTCAGCCCTGCACCCTCGACTCGCATCCCGCCAAAACAGCAGCACCTCGGATCGGAGGCGCCAGCTTAATAATTGAGCCAATATCCCAGGCTACTGGCTCGCATGCCAGCAGCACTCTTGAGGCGTCGGGGAGTGAGGTTTACCAACGTTCCACAAGCACAGCTAAGCTAGCTGGCATCCGTTACATAAGCGTGTGCTGTATGGTAAATATATGTGCAATGATGTGTGTAATGTCTTTTTTATTATTATTCTGTATTTATGTATGTACATGTATGCTACTGTACACCTTAATTTCCCTCGGGATTAATAAATGATACTCTACTCTACTCTACTCTACCTTCAACCTGAGCCGGTTCCCCAGCCCACCCCAACAGCATCCAGCCAGAACGCAGGGACAGACACCCACTCTGATACATTTAAGACTGTTCCTGCCAGCCAGAGCGATGCAGACCCCATACCCGGTCCAGACTGTGACCAGATCTGGACGGTGTGCAAGCCAGTCGACAGGCTCGACCTGTAGACATGTGCTGACCCTATGGCCTTTGGGGGGATTTAAAAAAAAAGGGGAAAGAGAAATTGAAAAAAAAATCTTGTTATGGCATTAATGTTGATAATGTCAAATTGTCGTTATACAGGAATGTTGTGTTGAGATTAATGTCAACTAGAGTGTCTGGTGTTAATAATACAAGCCCCATTTTAAAGGGGGAGATGTCATATACGGTAGTTAAAATGTGCCTGCGCACGTTCTGTGTTATGTACGGTAGTGCCAGAAAACCATGTGTGACACTTTACACTTGTACTTGTTACCAGAGTTGAGAGTAAACCAGTGAACGATGGACTGCCTCCTGCGTTATCATTTTACATCTACCAAGCCTTCTCTGGGTTTGTATGCATTGCTACTATTACCAGCAATTTTCAAATAGCATTAACCTATTTCATTTCGCTTCTGTGTGCCCAATTCCCAAACCATGTTTGCTGATACTGACTTTAGACAGAAAATGACATGTTTGTGCACATCGTGCGGTTTACCTGTGAGCCTTCCTCCAACTCTAGCCTCGCCCGCTACTTGTTGCCTTCATATTGTCCTTTTCAAATTTGTGATATTCATTCTCAAGTCTTGCTATAGTTAATTAGCAAGCTACTACCAGAAGCCAAAAATCTGACTCTCTCTCTCTCTCGCTCAAAAATGGCATCACAATTCTAAATATTCAACACAGTCGGGGAGATCAGCTGCAGTTGTAACAAAGGGACATTTTGAAAAAGACCTGCTGCGACTATTTTGATAAGCAGCGCCATGAACCGCTCTCATAGGCGTATGGCTACAATGATTTCTTTTTGTTTAGCTTCAAATAGGCTTCAAATTGTCTACTTTTGAAATTACATGCGGGGCTGAAACCCTGGAAAAAATTATATGGCAAATAAAATGCGTGTTTGGTCCTATCTGAAAGCTGTCTGTAGCCAGTGGCACTTGCAGGTGTATGGCCGTATGTGTTGTGCATACCATCAGGCTACTCAGCTAGCCTGGAGGACCAGACCCAGTCCGAAAGATTAAGGGTCTGGGTACGAGTAATGAAAATGGCCCAACTCGGGGCGGCACCAAGCATGCGTTTGAAAATATCACTGCACACAATTAAAAAATATTTTTATAGGCCTTTTATACTGCAACAACCTTATCTGGTTTGACACAGAATGACCCATAGAGCAAAGAATGTTAAAAACCTTTCTTCAGGAAAGACATCAATTTAATGACATTGCCAGCAAACAGTCTGGATCTCAATCCTATTGAAAATTGATAGTGGAAACTGAAGAAAAAAAGGTGCATGACAAGACTCCATCCTGCAAAGCTGATCTGTCAACTGCTATTCGACAATGTTGGAATCTGTTTGATCAAGAATATCTATGTTAGTGAAGTCTATGCCTCAGAGAAAGTGTAAAAAAAAATTATGGTGTTTTAGGTCCATATTTTTTCCTAAATAAATTGCCTTAAATTACTAAATTATTTCTTATTTTTTGAGCTGTTTCACAAAGCCAGAATGTTCATCTGTTACAGAAAAAATATATTTGAAGCACATCTGTGGTTGGTCTAAATAAACAGCTGAAGGAACATCTTCCAAGAGTGGTGATACCCTAATTTTTGCCAGGGGTTGTATGAAAGGATACAGACCTGGTTAACATAACTTGTAGCTCATATTAGACATGTTGCCATAGATACTGCCATTCATTTATGTGGCTTCCAAGGCTAGCATTAACTAGCTTGGTTAACCAACCTATTATTAATTCCATACCTGTGTAGAGATTAAGCCTACTACGTGATTATGGTTAAACTCCAAAAGTTTCCAACCTTCTGCTCTGCTGGTCCCCATCTTTGGAATGCCCTCCCAGACACTGAGGGCTCATCAGTCTACAGACAGTTTTAAAACATTTATTTTTAGCAGGGTATGATTTATTACTTTTTTTAATTAACCTGACTGATGATTTTAACCTTGACAGCTGCTGCCTTTTTGTAATTTTATTACAAAATATTATTATCCTTATTTCTTATTTTTATTTTAAAGGGACACCAGGCAACATTTTCGTGTTAATTACTCATCTTCGTAAGTCGGTATATGGTTAAATGACTCATTACAGGGCGAATGAAGACTCTCTCACCCTCTACTACTGCCTGTGGAAGAATATCCCGCTTGCAAGTTCAGTGTATTGCACCCACCGACCGAAGCAGGATAAGTTTACATCCTGCATCCACAGCAAAGAGGCAGGCTAACGAAACGCTAGCGATTGTTGCAAACGTGTGTATAATGGCAGAGCTGGCGAAGAAGCAGCAAAAACCCTTGACGGAAGATGCAAAGAAAAGGAAAAGAGCTTCAGACTGAGCGAGGGGGAGTTTCGTAGAGAAAAGGCATCAGGCTTGCCTGGTGTCCCTTTAACTAAATGTGATCTTCTGTCTTTTACTGTTAGCACTTTGACATTCCCTGGGCATTACAAATAAAATATATTATTATTATTA
The DNA here is from genome assembly GCF_017589495.1 of Alosa alosa. NCBI lineage: Eukaryota > Metazoa > Chordata > Actinopteri > Clupeiformes > Clupeidae > Alosa > Alosa alosa. The sequence continues at coordinate 30,852,499 of NC_063205.1, read as the reverse complement.
TATGATTAAGTTTTGTCAGATTTCAGAGACTTGACCTTGTTCAGTCTTACTGATTATGAGCAGCAGTGGCCTCATTTTCAGATTTAATTGTAAAACAAAGGCAAACTGCAGTATCTGTCCTTCTTCATGGTGAAACACAGGAAATTTGCAGTAAGTGAAGTTACTGCATTTTGATTTGGTTTCACGCTGCATTTGAGCAGATACTGCAAAATGAAAACCGCTTTATCTCCAGGAAATGTTGCAGGAGATCAATGATATTTGAATAGTCACTTTACAAAGTTAGCACACCCATGCTGAAGTTGACTAAAAAAGAGGAATAGAAAATCATCTTTTGGAAATTGTTCAAGGACACCAATTTTCTTTGTGAATGAATAATGTATTGTTAATAAATAAATGCTCTTCCTTAAAATACAGGGGGCATAAGTAAACACACCCCTATGTTAAATTCCTATAGAGGCAGACAGATTTTTATTTTTAAAGGCCAGTTATTTCATGGATCAAGGATACATCCTAATGAAGTTCCCTTGGCCTTTGGCATTAATATAGCCCATCATCATATACCCTTCACTATACTTAGAGATTGGCATGGGATATTTTCCATAAGATCATCTCTTATTGCAAATCAAACCAGCAATTAGGCTAACTGAAATACAACCATGCCAGTCTTTGTGTGAATAAACAACTGGGGTTTCATGATGATATATGCCATTTCTAAACAGAAGAGAACAGTTCGGGAGGAGCATTTTGAATTTGCCACGCCTACAGCGTCATTCTTGGTCATTTATTCCCAGCCTACCTGTTTAGGCTTTGGCTTTTGGTTTGATCACTCACTTTAAACCCTCCACCTCCCCTAACACCTTCCATCTTGCTAGGTTAGGAATAGCATAGGGGTGTAAGCATGGATCCTGCTTTACTCCTGCGTGCACAGTAGATTCCTGTACGATCCCTGCAAAGCACTCCATGATCCTGACTAGAGATCTCGCCAAACATGTTTTTCGATTGCTTCTTTTTTTGCAAATTTGGAATGTGAACTTGTGAGTCATAAATTAGTTAAAATTTTTACTTTATTCGCTTGTAGTGTAAGCCTGACGAGCCAGACTCACATCAAGATGTAGGGTCTGGGAACTCACCATTGTGCTCAATCTGAGGGACGGGATAAACTGTTGTCAAATTCCCTCTGCATGCAATAGGATAGCACTACAATTCATGAGTCCCATGCGTTTTCCCACCAGCGGAGCTAGTTGATCAAACTTTTGCCAACTTAAAAAAAGCTTAACTCGAGTCGCGATTCAAAGACCGCTGTTCGTCAGCAGCAGCAAGTAGCAGGGAATTCACGCTGAACTGTCGCAACTCTGCCATCATTATGTTAAGCCCGTCCACTGACTCTTTACACGATGTGATTGGCCTGACCGAAGTTTGGTTTTTCCAGCTCGCAAGCTAACGGAGAGTTGCTAGACTACCCTGGCTGCAATTACATTTGCTGCCGCTAGGGTGTGTCTAGATTTCTAGCCTACTGTAGTGTCTCACCTTTAGATCAAATGTATTTTGTGCTCTGTATGAACATTTTCAAAATCTCGGTTGTTGGGCTCCTAGGCTAAAATTATTCAGTGGGTCCTAAAGAAGTTGCATCTAAAATTTAGAATAAGTAGCCTTATTTGGTCGTGGGTCTCACACCTATGGTCGAATTACAGCCGTGGCGATATCCTTTACCTACACCACTTATACTCGTGTCATATTGCTTAATTATTTACCCGGTAATGGTAATTTCACTAAGCCACTCCACTAAAAGGGCTTCCAATGTGCAAATTGGCAACCTCCGCCATTGCTGTATGAGTGTATGTGTGTGAGTGGGTGAATGTGAGGCATGAACTTTTCATTGAACATTGCATTTTTGCAAGTAGATAAAAATATTGCTGTTGCTACAGTATGTGGTAGCTAGATAAGATGGTGTCTGTGTGTGTGTGTGTTTGAGAAATGCCCAGAAGAGATTACATAACTCTCCTTGTTGCAATAGAAAAGGTTGGTTACCAACAGAAATGGAACTGTATAAAATGTAGTTTTAGTTAAAAAAAAATTATGCACCACAGCATATTTGCAAATTGATTTTTCTCCTTATATTTATATATGTTTGTTTTTCATGTTTATGGTTATTTGACTACATTGACACAGTTCCTAACATGATGATGCATCATAAACAGTCAGCAATGTTTTTTCTTGTAGGTTGCTGAAACTGAGGTTAGAAGAATGCTGTCAGAGGAGAAATGAGGTGTGAACCATCATGGAAAAATAATTGTTGGGAGCCTTGTTATTCTTACTTTACAAAGCATAAAGACTAAAGAAGAGAAGACATGGCTGACTTCACACATGTTAGCACAAGGGGCTACCGCAGAGATTCGGATAAAAAGGAGGGGCAGCCAGAAACCCAAGTTAGTGAAGAAAGGGGGGGGTCCAAGTGGGGCTGCATCTCCATGTTGGACAAGACACACGAGTTCTTTCAGACATGTGACATTGAGAGCAAAGGATACATCACACGCACAGACATGAGGGTAAGTCAATTGTGATGAAACATTTCTGAAATTCCTATTGCCATTTTCTAAAGGACTAAACGGTATGTGGGGTAGCTAGAAGGAACATGACAATCAACATGGGAATATTCAGTTTACAATTATGTCAAGTGGCTATGATGTACCATGTTTCTTTTAAGCAGTAGGCCCCTAGAGAACAGCTAAAGGATAAATAGAACATAACCATCATTCTATTTTGTTTCTACTGACCTCCAGAGGCGGTGCTTTCAGCACCTGGATGACTAATACCAACAAAGGCTACGTTCAGACTGCAGGCAAAAGTGGCCCAAATTCTTTGGGGTGAAGTGACCAGGTCAGACTTCTTCAAAGTAGTGTGAACACTCAAATCTTGCCCAGATCTGATTTTTTCAAATCAGATTTAGACCACTTCCATGTGTGGTCCTGAATAAGACCCAGGTCTTATTTTTTTCAATGTGGCCACAGTGTTAACAAACAAGGCGGATTTGATCCGACTTTTACAACTTCAATCTAGCCTACATCAACATTTGTCACAATTATGCGCCTAGACATTCAAATGAAAAACTTCACAGCGATGGAGCAAGTCAGTGAAGGGAAAGTAAGGTGTTAGACCTAAGGGGAATTCAATTAAATTCAAATAAGCTTTATTGGCACGACAAATCATGATGCATTGCCAAAGCAAGAATAATAATAATTACAAAAAAGACATTAAACATTAAAAACATTTTTTACACTTCATCAATACACTGTGTGCATTTGTATTTGTGTGTGTGTGTGTGTGTCTGTGTGTGTCAAGTTATACTTTCTTTCAGCAGTTTGTTTGCTGTGCCAGTGCGTGTGCTATATTTAGCTTGGCTCCGATCAGCTTTGATAAAAGGTAGTTTTGTATGAAAAGATGCGCGTGCGTGCGTGTGTGCGTTTGTGTGTGTGCGTGTGTGCGTGTGTGCGTTTGTGTGTGTGCGTTTGTGTGTGTGCGTGTGTCTGTGCATGTGGATGTGTGTGTCTGTGTGCATGCCTGTGTGGCTGTGCATGTGAATGTGTGTGTGTATGCATGCATATGTGTGTGTGCGCATGTGTGTTTATGTGTGAAAGAGAGAGTGTGTGTGTGTGAGACAGTCCTGCCTTGTAGCTCCTCTCCTCATCCTCCTCTACCAGCAACTCGCTCAACACCACCATCTACAGGCCGATGGGTGTACAGTCACTAAATGTACATGGCATATCCCCAGAGGATGTCAGGTTAATCATGCACATTAAACTTTGTGCAGTTCAGAACACCTCAACTGAAGATTGGGGTGATTAAAGCAGTATAATATTTCATTTGCATTTTTTTTTTGGGGGTGCAAATCACAAATGAGTGGTTATGGGCTAGGTTGATGCGGGCCCTTGAGACCAACATACCATAAAAAAAAGGTAATCGTCAGTGCCACGGTTCAGGTAGTTATTTAGGACAAACTGCATTTTTTGGGTTTTGGGGGGCCCAAACCATTTTTTTTCTCGTAAAAGTCTAGTGGGGCTACATGCCCACCCAGTGTTTCAGTCTCCAGGGAATCATTGACCAAAAATTCAGGAAGTTGATGACCGGAAGAAAAAAAAACGTTGGCAATCCCTATATGACCGCTACGCTAGTGGCGGTCATAATAAACAGAAATCGATAGTTACCACTTAATTAGCTTATCAGCATAATAGTCAACTGAAAGTACATGTACACCCTTCAAAGTAAGTCTCACAGATGACTCACTGGGAGTCTTCCACTGGAACGAACATGTTAGAGCAAGACAATAATAAGCAAAAAAGTTTGCGGAAGGGAATCCTAGCCCGTATCGTAGTCCATTAAACAAAATCACTTAAATTCAAGCGTGGTGTGAGCACTGAAATCAAGCTGACAACAAGTTGACCATGCAGCGTGACCTCTTCATGCAAACAAAATTTACCAATGAGAAAATAGGCTTACCTGTTTTGGATAACATTCAACGTTGAACAGAAAATGCAATAATTTGATTGCGGTTTTTGGAGGGCCAAATTTGCCATCTGGGTAACAAGACTTCCAACGCTGCCAAAAAATGTTTGGAACACTACTAAACCTACTAACTCATGCGAGAAGATGCAAGAAGTCACTTGATTGACCTGCCTTTTGTGCCGGGGCACAGGGCATATGTCACTCAGATCACAGGTGACTTTGTTGATACAAACACTCGATTTGCATGTACGTGTGATGGACATCCAGGTGTTGAAAGCACCACCTCTGGCAGTCAGTAGAAACTAAATAGAACAAGCGGTTTATAAAGAGTTAGGAATTGAGGGGATTTGGGAGGTGTACTTTATATTCCTTGCGCTGTATCTAGTTTAAAGTGTAAATGAAGCACAGAACAATGTCTGTGTTTTTTGGATGCTTCTTTTTTATCTGAGATATGGTTTTACAGTTAAACCTGAAATTCAAGTGGTTTTGCTGAAAAACAAAGTAGAAATTTCAAATTCAGATTTTTACCACCAGGACGCAGCCATCTTTGATCAAGGTATAAGGTGACGTTGCGAGAATTGTTTCACTTTGTGGAGTTATACAGTTACAATAAACCCTCATAATTCACGCAAGATGCATTTATGAAGGCAGAATTTATTGTTTGATATAGATGGTGTTTTACCACTCCATGTCCCTGTGTGGCCGACAAATGCAAAGTGCGTCCAAATTCACACCCATTCTTCTCTGTTGCGTTGTTTACGGACATTTACATCTATCTATGTACTAACTACGATCTATTTATTTAGCAGACCCTTTTACCCAAAGCCACTTACAGAAAGAGAATAACATTCAAGCTACAGTGCAGAAGAGAACTGAATTACTACTGCATCTATCAATGCAGCGAATGGGTGTGATTTGGACACATTTTGTGTTCGTCGGCCACATTGGGATATTCAGAGGTAAAACACCGCCTGTATCAAATGATTAATTAGGCCTTCATGAAGGCACCATGCGTGATAAATATGATAAATATATGTTCATTCCATTAAATGCGATTGTTTTAAAATGTTATTATGGTATGCACATCGATATTAGCGTTATATTTTCGCCTGCAACAGTGTTAACTGTATAATTCCACAAAGCAAAATGATTCTTGGGATGTCACGCTATGCCTTGATCAAAGATGGTTGCACCCTGGTAGCGTAAATCTGAATTTCTACCTAGTTTTTCAGCAAAACCACTTGAATTTCAGGTTTGATTGTAAAACCATATCTCACCGAAGATAGAAAGAATCCGAAAAACATGGACTTTGTTCAGTGCTTCATATCCACTTTAAACTACAATATCTTGGTGAGAACTACTCAATCACTGTGGTAAATGTTTTGCTTGATTAACATTTCATCATCACATCATAATTGGAGTAATTTCCTGTGTATTAGCCACATTGTGTATCAGCTGCAAGACAGTGTTTTCTGCAAGTTAAAAGAAACAGAACCATATTAATACCATATTAACTGCCCCCGTGTATTAACCTCATAGCTGAAGAAATTTTCAAAAATCAATGTATAAGCCGCGGCTAATAGTAGGGAAATTACGGTAAGTCTGTCGTATATTGTTGTCTAGTTAAGCAAAATGTGGAATGCTCAATATCTGCCTTCATAAAAAATATTCTTTCAAAATGCAGAAAAGGTTATCATTTGTAAATGATTGTTAATATGACTTCATTTTCAATGTGTTTTTTTTAACTTGTTTGATGTATATGAGTTTTCAAAGAAAATGGCATGTCCGATGAGGCTCCTTGTGTCTTGTTATGACATGTAGAGGTGAGTTACTGGCGAAAAAAAAGTAATCTACTTTGACATTAGCCATGCTCTGACAGGATAGCATTGTGTAGCTAGTTAGCGTATTTAGAAACTGTATTGATTCTAATTGTTTTGTTCCCTACTGAAAGTTTATAGCTAATAACATCAAATGTATGGCCTAGGTTGTGAAATACTTTGTCCTTTGATTCTGCTCATGACCAGTTTACCCTGCAGCCTTACCTTTTTCTGATTTCATTAGAGGCTTCATAAGGAGCTACCTCTGAGTGAAGAGGAACTAGAGAATGTCTTTGATTCGTTGGATTCAGACAAGAATGGGTACCTTACCATGGGAGAGTTTTCTTCTGGTTTTAGTAAGTTTGCATAAAACAAAAAAGTCTACACTGAAGAAAATAAATCTACTTAATTTATCCATGGGAGGTTTTTCTATGAAAATAAGTCATGCTCTTTTATAGTAATTTATATTTTCAGTCATTTTAATCTATCAAAAGTAAGACTACAAATGCAATATATTGTGGTAACTGCAATGTAATCAGTAGCCAAAACAAATAGGTGTAGGGATGTTGAATGCTATTTAACGATCATTGAAATAAATGAGTTTTTATCAAGAATTTAAATTCTTAATAACAATCAGTGATGGCTGTTGACCAAATTATTTGGTGAAGTAACCCATAAAAGGAATGAGGTGGCGTACAGGAAGAACCTGCAATAATCCATGCACACCATATCCTGTTTTAATCAGAATAATGATAATATTCAGATTGCGTATGAGTCGTGGAAACACCTTAACCCATTTGTCATAACCTGATTAAGATCATATTCCAGTTACTGAAAACCTGAATAAGACCCCAGGCATATGTCTGTATTTAAACCAGAATATTGCACAATAGGACTTAACATATTATGATCCTACCGTTTTGTCAGTGGGGCAAATAAAAAAAAAATTAAGGGCTTTTCAGCCTGCATGCATTCTGCCCTTGAAGTCTGTCATTTACACGCCATGGAGGCAGTTACATCCTTTAGGGGAAGCTACTATAAAATCCGGGCATTTTTTATGTAACAACTCACGCATTCTGCCACTGATTTACGACCTTTTTCAGCTAAGCACTTCTGAGTGCTTTATTAAGGTCAGGTACCACTACAAGGTGGAAAAGCTTATTGCTTGATGTCGCAGTAGACCTAGTTCTAACTATATATATAGGGAAAATCCGTTATTATCACCTTGTTTGGATATTGGAGCTTACCATCTGTACACCTTCAGTTTAAACTTGACGTGAGGTCATCATCCTATAGCCCACTTTGTTTGAAACTGTCCGTTTCTTTCCAACTTCATCAAAGTCATCCATACACTTACGCAGGCACCTACACTACTAGCCTGGCTAGCGCCACCAATTCTCAATGAGACGTGGTCTGGGAACCAAACGTTAATTTTCTCGTATTTGAAAAAAATGCCCAGATCCGTTTATTGGGTGCCACGGATGTCTATCAAATGCGTCATCATCGTCTTGCTTTCCCCCCTGTTCTGTGATTGGTTCCCTATCTCAGGCGAAAATTTGCTCCATGGTCTCCAGGCTGCCTTAGCAGCATGAATCAAATCGCGCACAAGGCAGCATGAGAACACCCAGGCTACTAAACTACTGTCAAGCAGCAATAATTGTTCACCTGTCTCTGATTCATTTCTAATGTTTCTACTTAATCTGATGTCTTACTCCTTTGCAGCAGAAATGATGCTCATAGTTAATTTTCAGTCCTCAATGGCAAAGCATTTGCTATTGAAAATGTAATAATAGGCTATGCAGTGATCACCGAACACCGAATTTCAAGGGCCCAGGTTGAAAGAATGGCAGTCTGTTGATATTATTATGTATTGTTCGTATCCCAGGCGATTTTCTTCATGGCCGAAAGATCTTGAAGGTTGATGATCAAGGAGCTATCTCAAAGAAGACCCTAGAAGCAGTTTACCAGAACCAGTGGGATGATGTATTGATGGAGAACAAGGAGGAGGATAGACACTTTGGAATGTTGCTTGAGAGCCTTGGAGCTACTAATATCTTTGAAGAGTGAGTTCTCATACACGTTTTATATATACTGTATATATTATCAGTTTATTGCTGGACGTGTGGAAGCAGTTCCAATACCCTATTTACATTTCAGACCAAGTGAGGTGCGCAGTCTTTGGGCACAGCTCCGCAAGGATGAGCCTCATCTCCTTAGCAATTTTGAGGAGTTTCTGGCTCGGGTCACCTACCAGATCAAAGATGCACAACAAGAGAAAAAAGAGATGGAAAGTGCCCTTCAAAGGTCAGAGTATAATTCACTTTCAGGATGAATACTGTTGAATGACTATTATCAGCAATTAGCTTACAATTGCAAAGGCTATGAACCATATTACAAGCATGTTAACAGAGTTGTTTTCACCTTATTTTTTGTATTTTCACCACACTGGTTGTGTTAAGGGAAAAGGAAGGGGGAGGAGGATGGGTTTGTAAGGCTTCTTGAATGCAGAATTAGAACTTAGATTTGTCTGTTACGGTACGCAAATTAAGTTTAAATTGGTTCCCTTTTTTGATAGTTTAAAAACATAAATAAATGAGTCATAAGAATATGAAGTGAACTCAAAAGGCATTTTAAATTCTCTTGTAAAATTTAGAATGTCTGTGTATATAAACACTTGGTATTTATCAAACATGCACGCTGGTCATAAGCACACCAGCAAGTAATCAGCGTTGATGAATGTTGCACGGATGATAACTGGGACAAAGAATTGTGGGGCATTACTGTCTCCTTTCCTTTCATAAAGAAAGCTTCAGTGTACCCTGTGCTAAAGGTAGAGAATTGAAAGGAAGCATTGAAGCACCATTCTTAAGTATTTAGAGAATCCGAAAAGCTCTTCTCACTAAATATTTCTGGGTCATTCGACATCGGTAACAAAAAATCTGAATGCCACCATGGTTAACAAGAATTAAAGGACAAGAACAGACGAAAACAAAGACACATGACAGTCAGGAAGTAACAAGGAACAGAAATACAAGACATGGCAAAATAAGAGTTCAAAATAAGGAAGCTAAGAACACAAACACAAAACCATGACAGCTGCGTGCTTCAGCAAGCACACTGATAATAAAAGCATTTCTTTGTGCTTGAGCAAACACACTAATAATAAGGGCCAAGTCAAACAGTCCTCCATTGGCAGCAGCTACAAACTTTGCAGCAGTATGACTCCATTTGCTCTTCCCTAGCTGGATCTTACATAATTTAGTGCAGTGTTTTGGGTCATTGTCTGGTTGTGGGAAGAAATTGCTTCCAATCAAGTGCTGTCCACATGATGTGGCATGGCAGTGTAAAATACAGTGATGGGGTCTTTTTTTAATCCTACTTTTCAGTTGTGAACCAGGGCCTCCATCTTTCTTTCTGTTTTTTCTCTTTGAGGCAATCTGCATTGCTTCATATTTTACATTATACATATTTTCAGTCCCACAAACATAATTGCAAAAAGGTTTTCTAATGATGAATTGACCTTTTCAAAATTAAGGGTACATCACATTGAAACATAGGAATGGTTGTTGCAGAATATGGGCCTTTGTATGCCTGTGTACATATTATCTTTCCAACTTTCATGCTCACTTACACTATTGATAATTTTGTAGGGATTGTCTTTCAAAAAGGTAAACTTCAATCAGTGATTCCAAAATCTTGAATGCTTGTGTGGGCCTAGTTAGTGCCAACCCAACTAATAATGTGATATTACTGATCACATGATTTTCAAATAAAATGATAGTGTTGTCACATATGAATTCCATTAACATACTGTATTAATTCATGGCTCTGTATTAACTTATTTCCACTGATATCACTGGTGCTCCTTACTGAAAATGTCAGAAAGACCAACAATAAATGTGGGCAAACTACTTAAAACATACCGTTGTAATCTGTAAGCTCTTCATAAACATATGGAATGTTTCTACCATTTTATTTATTACACCTAATGCATTTTAAGTTATAACACAATTTCAAATGCTGTCCCTGAACTTACAACCAGATCCAAATAGAACACATTATTTTAACATGTCATCTCAAACAGAAGACTCCTGTGTTCATTGTTAGTAGTTTATGGTAATACTCTGTAGAATGCTATTTTCTATCCTTTTCAAATGACCTGCTAATCCTTAAGAGTCTATGTGACTAATGGTTAGATAAATGCATGGTATGATATTGTATTTTAAAACACTAGACTGGCCGAGCATCCACAACTGTATGTTCAATGTTTAATATCTAATTTTGTATTTAATTATTACATTCTTAAGATGTATCTCTTTTATTTTCTTTGTGTATTCTTTCACTCTTGCATGAGCTTATCTTAACTCCAGGGCTCTGAAATGTATCAGCTGATTACATATTTAGCTCTTAACTTGTTGGAATGCCAGAGCTATGCAATGTAAGGTGCTAAGACCCTGAGAAGCTTTACTGTGTTATTTTGTGTGTGTGTGTGTGTGTGTGTTGGCATGAGATATAGAATGTGATAGTAAAAAAAAGTGTATTTATTTTGTAGTCTGTCAACTTATTTAATGTGTACTGTCTACTAAATGATTGATATACATTCTGTTGAGTTTAGGAAGACAGCATTACATGACAGTGAAATCAGACGGTTGTATGAAGAAATGGAGCAGCAGATAAAAAATGACAAAGATGGAATTATCCTAAAGGTAAAAGATATTTGCTTCTGTTCTGCATGGGCAACATGCATTTCTTTTTTATTATTCTGAGAAGTCCCTTCAAGACAGTAGAACACTTTTGCAATCTAATAAATATCTTATGCAAGCTTCCTTCCTACCTATTTTGATGCTACATCAGCTTACTGTCAGCACAAATGTTAATGCAAGGTGCAACTTCCCAAATTACTGTATAAACAAATTACCGTGAAGGAAATATGTACTGCTTTTTTGTGGAGTATACTGTGTTGAAGTATTCAGCTGTTGGCCAACCATCATCTTTTCCAGGACTCCGAGCGGCTTCTTTCCAACAGTCAAGACCTGCAGGAGCAGTTGAGCACCAAAGAACAGGAGCTTGAGCTGCTCTTCCAGAAACAGAGAAGGGTGAGGGAGCCAGTCAGACATGCCTATGTGTATGCACACACCATCACATACTATTGTAAATCAGCTCAACAAGACAAATAAGAAAGCTTCAAAAAGATAAGAAAATACTTTCTGTACTTGATAGCCAAAAATGTGCTATAGTTCTTTCCTGACGTGTGGGTATTTGTGTGGGGGAGGGTAGTTTCACAATCACTAGTTTGTTTCAGGCTTACTATACACTAGATTGTTTCAGACTTAGAGACACACTATATTCCAGGCAGTGCATTATTGATACCATCATACACAAATGAGCATGCTAATAATGCTAATTTAATTACAAAACTTAATTTAATACCATGCACATGACCTTACACACAAACATGAGTGGGTCACTGTACAGACAAGGAAGTTCTCTAATTGAATACCTTTAAAGTCAGACCATTTCTGTGAAGTGTTGTTGTACTTTGTAATGAAATTGTCCATGTGCTGCGATTGTACTCAGTAGGGAGGATCATGTCTTTTTATTCTATGTTGAGGTAGTACAGTACGCTGTGTTTGGAAAATAGGCTCCTGCTGGATTTTCATGTGAAAATTTATTTTTTTGTCTTCAAATTTGTATGACCCATCTTGTGTTTGGCAATTAATTCCAATTTTTGCACACAAAACCCCCAGTTAATGTAGAAAGGTTGTAGGTTCTAAAACAATGTCCATAGTTCAAACTTTGAGTGCCTGAAAAGTGTAAAAACACCTCCTCCCCAGTTGCCTATGTCAAAAACGATTTCTTAATCTTTGCTTTTCTTGATGCTTTCCTTGACCTGCCATGTCATTCTATTGTCTACCTTAAGATAAATTTGTCTTGGAAATAACCTATAATAGTACAGGCAACACAGCACACCACTAGGTGTCATAGGCAGTGCTACCGGGCTACGCAGAACCTGTATGGAATGGGTAGTTAAGTAGCAGTAAGCAAAATGAACAAACAAAAGAATATAAGTTACAAAAAAACAAACAGACAAACTACGGATGGCCCTCTCACAGCCTAAACTAATACAAAAAAACAAATAACTCAAGGGGAAACAGTGATCAGACACTAAACCGTGTGCAATTGTTTTTTTTTGTTTTTTTAAAAGCAACGAGTTATCCACAGCCAACAGGCTGGACGTGTGAGAGAAGTGATGGGGTAACAGTAACAACACACCTCAACTTTTGGAAGCCTGCCAAAACGCCAGTACAATGGCAACAGCACACTACAGTCACCAGTCACCAGTCTTAGAATAAAGCTGTGTTCTTCCAGTGACAACAACCACAAGCACCCATGCATCAAACAATTAAAATGTCCGGCATTGTTCTCCCAGGGAGGAAGCTATGTATATGATCACCACCCACGGGTGGGCGTGTGCACTGCAGGTCAGCCTTTCCACATACACCCCTGGCTTTAAAGTTCACGGTCCCGGTAGTATACCTATCTACTGCCAAGGCCTGAAGGTTATGGGGGAAACATTTACTTCTGCTACATTGGCAGAGAACTCATGTGAAACAGAGTGTGGGAGGTAGAAGGGGTTTAAATGCTGTCCAGCAGTATTATGAGTGGAATGTCAGAGGGGTAGAACCGGATCAGGGTCCAGACCTAACTCCTCCAGGGGGCGCACGATTAGAAAATCTTCACCTGCTGCTATGCTTGGGGCCAGCCTTGGTTCTTCCAAAGTGTCTGTACTAAACGGTGCCGCTGCCAGGTAGCTGGCACTGTTTGTTGGGGGTTGGACATCTGGTACTCAAATAAGCCTGGGACAGTTGGTCAAGGCTAACGTTAACACCATCTTGGCCCCTGGGAGGCTCAGTACTAGTCCTGATGTGAGCTATGGCTATGGCTATCCTCAGCTGGTCTCCAACTTCAGGGTTACCTGGGGGTATGCCCTTCAAATGAGTCTGGGACAGCTGATCATGGCTAGAGTTGACACCATCTTGGTCACTGTGATGCTAAGCACTAGTCCTGGTGTGGACTATGGCTAACCTCAACGGGTCTCGAACTGCAGGGTTACCGAGGCCTGGCTCCCTCCCGATACCCCCATGAGGCTGTGGAGCAGCCAGTGCTGGTGGGCTGGATGAATCTTGACCGATGGGAACAGGTTTAAGCTCGGGAGCAATGCATGGTCTTAAGGGGGCCCTCTTCCCCATATGGCCTGATCTCATAGTGTGTGCCAATTCCATCCAGACACAATTTTATGCTTGGTGTAGGCTTGGTAGGATCTGAGGGAACAACTGGGGTCATTTATGCTCCTTTTCAGGGGGTAAGGTCCTAAGCAAGTCATAAATTGTCCTGTTGAAACGTTCACATTCACATGCACAATCTCGTATTCACTCTGTTGGATATCTGAAGCCAGTTTGTCTACTTAGATACTGTAAATCCTCAAATTATGGCCGGAGTCTTAAGACAGAGTACAGGCCTTTAGGGGCAGGATTGTATTCGAGACAGCCCTTTATTTCTTATGCGAGTTTTATTTTGAGACATGCGTTTCTTGGAGCGACATACTGGTAGGCCTTCAAAAGCATGACATTTTCGGTTTAGTTTGATATTTAATTTACTTTTGGACTGTTTGATTATATTGTTAAATGTTGGGACTGATGGGCACTGAAATCTAGGGAGGTATTTTATGATCACTTATGTTCCATGTAGTTGAAAGAGTGTCGGGATTTCAAACAAACCATCCGCTTTCATGCGTTCATTGAACGTCCGCGGTGCTGTAATTGAAACCTTATTGCATAGCCAAGTAGCCTATTGAGTTATTTTTAAATTATGCATGATTTACGTTTTATTAATTTCGTAGGCTGGAATGCCTCGAGTCGCGGCAACAATTGTGTTTAAATGTAGTAGCGTGTTTCAGCCTCTGGCAAGCTCTGGCAAGGCGGCAGCGACTGAGCTTGAGAGCGACATGTTGGAGACCCAGCTGGAAAGTCAGTGGCCGAATGCACGCAAGAGTTGTATACATAAGAAACACCCAGAGTTTGAGGGTGCCAAAACGCGTAATTCCCTCTATCGCGCGTAAATGACACAGGGGAGAATTCTGGCAGGGTGAAATATGCGTAGTTACGCGTTTTTTTACTTTACGCACGCACTTGGGTTAATTCCTTAGTGTTTTGTTGTGTCTATACAGTGTTGGGAGTACGCGTTATAAAAGTGGCATAATGTAGGCCTAATTTGCTGTAACATGGTAGGCTAATGTAAGGCATTACAAAAAAATTGGTAAATATTTTACTCGGGAGTCGGGACAAACTTCAGTAACGCGCGTTAATGTATTTAGTATTTAGTATTTATACAGTAGTGTATGTAGTATTTAGTTTTGTTAGTTTTCTTATCTTTCTTATCTTCTACTGTCTTTATTGTACAGTGGAGTTTATACTTATACTTATGTTTACCATTTCTGCTGTAAGTGCATGTTGTGTGTGATGTCTGTATGCCGAGACCCTTGAATTTCCCCTTGGGGATCAATAAAGTATCTATCTATCTATCTATCTATCTATCTATCTAATGCATTTTAACCCGAAATTAAGTGGTATTTTGTTGTTATAAGCATATACAAATTCGCTAACAATGTCACGAGATCAACAGAGGAGAAAAATCTGTGTAAATTGTAGAATGTTATCTCCTGTCAGGCCTAGGCTAAGCTACTTTCAAGATGATTGTGGCTGCAAGTCGGACTCTACATTTGCGACATGGACATAAAGGCCTGCTTGAGCATACAGTATGAAGGCAGAACATTCATTCATATCACAGAGGGTAGGCCTCTGACTCTGGCTGGACTGGGTGGAATGCCGCCTAGATTAAAAAAGTAACTGTGTGTCACCCTGGCGTTCGCTAGGACCGTACCACTGGAGGAGGGACCGCTCATAAACTCCCCTTAATTGTTGTAAATATAGACTAGATATAGTTGCGACTTCCGAACAGTTTTTGTGAGTGCTACTTTGTTAATATTTGGGGAAATCATGGTAAGGGGCTGCGACTGTTCTACATGTAGGCTGCCGCGAGGGCGCAGCAAATGAACTTCAGAAACAATATATTTAAGCTCACGACATTCAGACTGGCACAAAAAGTTAAAGGAGAATTCCGGTGTGATATTGACCTAAAGTGCGTACTGTATGTCTCATAGCCCATCTCGGCTTGTCCCCTGCACTCCAAAATCTGGCGCTAGTTAGCCGATGCTACCAACAGGTTTTTCAATGGTGGTGCTTCGGCATCGGGCTAGCCATGCAAATAAATCACTGTTTTACACCATTTACGAGGCTCAATGTATCTCCACACTTCATTGGTAGACTTCCGAGGGCCCTGACATTTAAAACGAGACATGAACATAGTATGATATGCGTGCAAATGTGTCTGTCTGTTTCAGTTGGAACGCCAGTGCCAAGATCTGTACAGTGACCGGCAGGTGAGTCGTGTACAGAGTGTAAAACTCAAGATTACTAATGAGGAGCTTCTGCGGGAACTTAATCACACCACACATGAGCTCACAATGGCCCAGGAGCAGTTGACAATCCTACAGGAGCAAGCCTCCAGACTGCAGCAGGAAAGAGAGATGTAAGGCATTGGTCATTCCTCTCTTTTCCTCACATGTTTTTTGTTCATCTTGAATCATGATGTTTGTCATGTTCATGTTCATTTCACCTAAGCCTACATAAATATGTCACAGGGAAATGTATCGTGTCACAGAGGGACTTCACAGAGAGAAGCAGAGCCTTATGAAACAGCTTGATCTTCTAAGGTAAACTTCATCTTTCCATTTTCATGACAATCTTCTTAAATTAAAAGGTTTGGCCAAGATGGCAAATACATATACAGTATGTTTGAAGCATTTGAACATTACTGTCAACACCAATTGCTGTTATGTTATAAACTGTATTGAGGCAAATTGACCTCTGCAGATCTACAGTACCCTCCAGAATTATTGGCACCTTTGGTAAAGTTGACTAAAAACAGGTATAAATAATCTTTTAGTGTCTTTTATTGTAATCAAACAATGATTGTTGAGTGCCAATAATGCAGAACCTTTTTCTCACAATGAATTTGTTTCCCTTCAAAGCAAATTGTTGTTGGTTGTACGGTTGTTTGATATTGTTGGGGTCCCTGCAATAGAAATGGTACTGAGAGTAGTTTTGAGAAGATGCCGGGACCCAGCAGGCCCATGACATTCTCTATTCCTGTATTGATTAGCAATAGAACGAGTCAATAGCATCAACCTTACAGGTTAAACCAGTCAAATCTCCTACCTGTACCACAACAACCACAAAATTCCCCCGCAGCTCATATTACCTCAACACTTAGAGTAAAACTAGCACTTCTGAATATAAGATCTCTTTCAAACAAATCATTTTTAGTCAATGATTTTATCTGCACACACAACCTTGCAGAACAAATAAAAGGGGAAGGGGGATAGCCACAATATAAACAAAAATCCAGTGGTATAGCCTGGGTTTTCCCATGCTGCCTTACGCGCCCGATTTTATTCACGCTGCTAGGCAGCCTGGATACCATGGAGCAAATTTTCGCCTCAGTTAGGGGACCAATCACAGAACGGATGGAGGGCAGCAAGATGATGACGACACACCGAACCCGTTATGAGCTACGTACAGACGCATTTGATAGACATTCGTAGCGTCCAATAAAAGGTCTTTGTTTGTTGTTTTTTAATGTTTTAATTATTACTTTTTCAACACTTTTAAATTATTGTCCTTTTATGCTTTTATGTACTATCACCTTGTGCGTTTTATGTTTTCTTATTATTATTATTTTATTATTATTCTTTACTTTTTAAACTATTCTTTGATTATTGCTCTTCTATGCTTTTATCAGCTATTCCGGTTTGCTTTTGTTTATGTAAAGCACATTGAATGACCTCTGTGTATGAACTGCACTATATAAATAAAGTTGACTTGACTTGACTTGACATGGTTGGATTTCCCCTCATTGTTTTCATTGTGACATAAATAAATCACCAAAATATAAATTTTTACCTGTTTTTACCAAAGGTGCCAATAATTCTGGAGGGTACTGTATGAACTCCAGCAGATCATGTTAGCAATTAGTTAACAGGCTAACTACTAAGATAAACTGATGGTCTTGCTACTGTCTTGTTATTTGAGCCTGAGATAGTGATACTGAGTCATTTTGCCACTGGCCTTTGCCACTGGCCTTCACAAAGTTTTGGCAGTTTTCTGTTTTTCTCCCTAGAGAGATGAATAAACATTTAAGAGACGAGCGAGATATCACTTCTCTGGTAAGTATCATGGACATGTCACATTCCTTTATTAAAAAAAAAAAACATTTGTTACTCAGAGCATATTAAACTCACTGAACTCCTAATAAACTATAAAAACCATGTTTCACAGAAATCTAAGCCTTCTTTTAAGAAGTCCTCTCGAAAAATAAGCAGAATTCCATCACTGAAGCGTGCAGGCAAGAATCATTCTTTTAAGAGGTAATGACCATGATCATCGCCTGACTGTAAAAGTGTGCACCCTTTGAAATACTTGTTGTTGTACTTTTTTAGGCACCTTTTGAATTTACCACAGCTCTCAATCTTTTTTAATAAAGTCTATCGGTGTGACACATCTTCACTTGACCTCCTACTCTGTCTTTTAAAATAATCCAAAGTGTAAGGGCATGCAGAACACTCTTTAAGCCACTTTATTATATGGCTTTTCACAATGCAAGTAGAACGCTCCATTGACTTGAATGGGATTTCCCAAAGTTCTACCGGACATTATTTTCGCCCAAGGACCTCTAAATAATGACTGCTGTCAATGGCAACGGATTTTCATTCAAAAGTGAAGGCAGACGGTTGATCAGAAGAACATTTGATTCAAGTTCAGCGTGTGTTGTGAACTATTTGTTTCTCAGCAAAAGCCACAACGAAACGGTTAACAAATAAATAAAGAGACATATCGTGGAGTTTATTTTTTCGTTTTGGCAAGTAGCCGTATAATAAGCGGGATAATGTATAGAACACCGATCATTATTGGGAAAATAAGTCCCTTCAGGGCGAAGCAAGACCCCCTCCGCTAGCGAGTCTGGTTCGCCCTGTTGGGACTTATTTTCCCAATAATGACTGGCGTTCTATACATTATCCCTTACATAGAGCTCTATAAATTTTATCCTGGTTTAGGGTCTGCCTGGGCCATTCCAAGCCATCGATTTTCTTTAATTGAAGCAGTTGCTTTTTTGTGGATACTAAGCTGTTTATACCTATTTTCATCATGTTGGTTGCAGTGTGGGAGCCACAGAAGAGATTGGTGAGAAAATGGAGAATAACGGAAAGGATCTGCAAGGGGGCCCTACTGAAGCACGAATAGGTGAGGGTCCTGATGCAGGGGGAGAGGGTCTAGATGCTCCACCTGGAGGCTGGCCTTTGCGCAGGGTCATTTCCATTGAGGAAGATCACTTACCTCACCTGCTTCAGGGTGAGACCCCACCCCTGCTACATCAGCTCAGTGAGGAAGATGAGGACGAAGTGCAACAGGAGGAGAGGGATGAAGAGGAGGGAAACACAGACTTGGAGTTAAATAGCACTGACCCAGCTATAAAAACACCCCAGCAGTTCCACCATCCAGCCTTGGTACCTATTGATGCACCTACAGTGAAGGGCATGAAGAAGTCCAGATGGGCAGACAAGGCACCCTCAAGCCCCCGTGGTCAGCCAGTTGGGAAGGAGACGTACCAGCAGGTTTAAGGATTTGAAAGCTTTTGTGAGATTGTGGTATAGTTCTCTGGTGTTATGAATGTTTCTCAGTGACCTTGTCTTGCCATAATAATATGAAGTCATAGTTTGAAATGTAGTCTTTACTCAATTGACCTTTCATAAAACTCCACCCCAGAACGGTTATTGTTCAATCCTATGTTAGCGAGAAAGCTCTATCAATCTTTGGACAGTCAGCAACATGCCAAAACGGTGTGCCTATGGGATGTGTAATCCAAACAACCGATATCCAGAAAGATTGGAGGGGATGTGTGTTTTTCCCATTTTCCCAAGCTGAAGACTTATAGTAACCTGATAACCTAATTTTACAGAAAATATTATGTTTTGGCAAAGTAAAACAACAAACACATTATCTGAACTGTATCACTGCAGATGTTTAGGCTATGATGACTAACATTGCAGAGCAGATTTCACATTAGATTTATTTATTTAGCTGACGCATTTATCTAAAGAAGCTGAAGTTCCTGCAATGTTTGATCATGATTGTTCCACAATATTATTAGCCTGGCCTCCGCCTGCCTACGTACTTCCGCTCGATTTCTTTTCCCTGCAGTACTCCGTCTGGAATAGGTCTCGTTCACTTCGTTTACTTCGGCAACTTGTCTCCGAACCAACCAGCGAACAGAGGGCGTTCCTGAGAGTGATTACGTTTAAGTTGCAAGCCTATCGTTATCGTTGTGTCCCCCGTGGTTAACATACGTCATTACCAATCGTCAGTGATTGAACTCCAATGATTTCAAACTTCAGACAAGCGTCCACCAACCAGGAAATAAACGTTTGCCAATGGATCTAGGCCAGACTCTCTGCGAAGTCAGAGAGTCTGGTATCCAGGCTACAATATTATTGTTTGAATGTTTTAAAAACAGTTGGTGAATTTTTTCGTCTTTGCATTAAAAACATAGTTTGATGACATAGTTTGATATAGCCTGATGTATGGGGTGTGTTTCAACTGATACAGGGGAAAAATGCCTCTGCACACAATTGCACAACAGCCAAAACATCCTTCTCGACAAATGCCTTAATGGCTGTTTTCTGTTTGTTTATTGCGCTGTCAATATTTTATACAACAGACGTGATCTATACATTTAGCTTCTCTAGTGACAGCCTTTTTGTTGTAAACAAAATCAACTGAAGCGCACTCAGGTGATGTGAATGACTAGGCACTGTTGCTTATCTGTCCATCATTGAATAAAGCCTGTCCAGATAATTTGATTGGTGCTCCCAGTTTTCATACAGGCATAGAGGTTTGTCAATGGAAAAAGTCCAGACCGAATTTCCCAACCTCAAATTTTGTTAGATAGTTATAGTTAATTCAGTTTTACAGTTTTTTGTTGCAGCATACACTCTGCAAACTAAAAGCTTCAGTTTTCCAGTCGGCAAATTTATTACTGTCTATGGTTACTTCTTAGGTAGTTCTGTAATATTTGACAGACATAGTAACAGTAACTAAGGGGGAAGGGACATTGCGAAAGGTCGGTAAATTATTTTATCTATCCTCAGGAGCAAATGGAGAGTGCTCTACTAGTCCCGGATCGGCTTTTTAAAGTCATCTTGGTGGGTAATTCTAGTGTGGGGAAGACTGCCCTTCTGCGTCGATTCTGTGAGGGCCGCTTCCATAGAGCCACCTCAGCCACTGTAGGTGAGTATCCGCTTGCATGTCTAATGAGCCAAACTTCATATTGAGGGTTTTGAAGGTAAGGCCATGTATGATCATGTGAATTCAGATTTTATTAGTTCATGGTGAAAGTGGAAAGGAATCCCACCTCATCCTTCCTGTACCCTATAATAGGCTACTGAGATCAGGGCCCATATTCACAATGAATTTTAAGACTAAAAGTAACTCCTGGCAAATTTAGGAGAAACTCCTAAAAATAATGGGCGTGTCCCTCATAACTTTAGAACTCCTAATTTTTTTGACTAAGAGTAATTCACAAAGCATTTTAGCCCTAAAAGTAGCACCTAAGTCTAGGACAGCTTAAAAGAAGTCAAGAGGACTCCTAACTCACTAAGACCTATTCACAATCCGCTGTTTGTGGCATTTCACGTCGCGATGTTTTGAAATGCGTATGCATTTGGCATAACTAAGGGATGCAATAACGCCACCAACAACAACCAAAACTACTCATTGTCAACATGTAAATTAAATGTAACGTTTCATTGTGAATCAAATTAAAATGTTCTCCTCTTTGCAAACGTAGACATAGGCATATGGTGACAGATTAATTTAATAATGTTGCAAAGATACTGCATCAATGTTTCATTAGGCTACTACTGTAGGCTGTTTTGCCTTACTCTATATTCATTTAGGCTATTTATTTAGTTATTCATCATCTTCCATCCTTCGCACTACTTGTGTAGCTCACGCATTCTCAGACCTGTCACTCATCATCATAGGAGAGGTGTTTGGAATCATTCCCGCATAATAATCATCAGCCAATCAAGGTGGTCACTTCAGTCAAGCTTGTGCATGAGTAATGACGTCATCCATAGCAACGAAGACTCACTCTTAGTTTAGGAGTTGTCATTTTTCCTTACTAAGAGCAGGTCTGAAATGCTTTGTGAATAACTTTTAAGAGAAAACTCCTATCTAAAATCTTTTAGTGTGATTTACGAGCACTCCTAGTGGTAAGATAAAATGCTTTGTGAATACAGTCCCAGGTGTGTAGTGTTAAAAATAGGTGGGTAAACTAGTGAATAGGGCTAATAATAATAATAATAATAATAATACGTTTTATTTATAGAGTGCTTTATCGTGTACTCAAAGCACTGAACATTGTAGGGTAAAAATGGGAGACAAGTAGGATTGTAAGTAAAAGCTAAGAAAGTAGAATCAAATAAAACAAAAAAATTAGGAGGCACACAAAAAGTGTACAGGCAGTCGCAAGTCTGGATAGAAACAGACATATGCCAGTACAATTAAAATGTGAGTAGAGAGCAATTTAAAAGGACAATAAAAGAAGGTCTATGTAGGTTATAGGTTAAAAGCTATCCTAAACAGATGGGTTTTGAGGAGAGACTTGAAGCAGTCGACACTGGCAGCAGATCTGATCTGCTGAGGCAGAGCATTCCACAGGCGGGGGGCCGCTGAGGAAAATGCTTGGTCACCCATGGAGCGGAGTCGGGTTAGGGGGATAATGAGGAGGCCATGATCAGAGGAACGCAGGGCGCGTGTAGGACAGTAGGGGTGCAGGAGTTGTGACAGGTGTGTGAGGGCAGAGCCATGTAGGGCCTTAAAGGTAAGGAGGAAGTCAATCCTTAGTGGGACAGGAAGCAAGTGGAGGTCTTGCAACACAGGGGTGTTGATGATGTGTCTGGAAGGGGTAGATGTAAGCAACCGCGCAGCTGAATTTTGGACATGTTGAAGCCTGTTGAGTAAGTGAGAGGGGAGACCACTGAAGAGGACATTGCAGTAGTCCAGGCGGGAGGAGATGAGGGCATGTATTACACACTCAGTGTCAGAGCTGGAGGGGAGTGGGCACATCCATGCTGTGTTTCTGAGATGGAAGAATGATGATTGCCGGGTTTTGTTGATGTGAGATTCAAATGAGAGGGTGGAGTCGAGGAGGACACCTATGCTTTTGACATGGGTGGAGGCTTTGACTGTGGTGCCGTCGATGGTAAGGCTGAAGTTATTGAGGTTTTTGGTATGACATTTTGAACCAATGAGAATGATCTCAGTTTTGAGTTGAGTTGGAGAAAGCTAGTGTGCATCCAGCTTTTGATGTGTAGGAGGCAGGAGTTGAGGGTTGTCAGTTCTGTGGAGGAGCCTGGTTTGGTGTGAATGTAGATCTGGGTGTCGTCAGCGTAAAGGTGGTAACTGAGTCCATGGGATTGGATAATATATCCAAGGGGGAGCATATAGATGGAGAAAAGGAGAGGGCCCAGGACTCATCCTTGGGGGACCCCTTGGAGGAGTCGATGGAGTAGACTGGACACCACTATTGGTGGTAAACTGTAGACGGTTAGTGAGGTAGGACTTGAACCAGGTCAGGGCAGAGCTGGTGATTCCACCAAAGCTTTCAAGCCGTTGCAGAAGGATAGTGTGGTTGACAGTATCGAAGGCCGCACTGAGGTCAAGCAGGATTAAGAGGTGTCCAGAGTTAGTAGCTCGCAGGAGGTCGTTGGTCACTCTGACTAGAGCAGTTTCAGTGCTGTGTTGTTTCCTGAACCCAGATTAGAATGGGTTGAGTAGCATGTTGGAGGCAAGATGGCTCTGGAGTTGGGTGTAGACAACACGCTCAAGCACTTTAGAGATAAAGGGGAGGTTGGTGATGGGCCTGTAGTTGGTCAGGACATCAGGGTCAAGGCCAGGTTTTTTGAGAACGGGTGTGAAGGATCCAGTTTTCAGATTTGGCTTTAGTACTGTATTGTCGTTCATTCATATTAATATTCATCCTGCTCTGTGTGTAACCTCATGCCAGCGATAGCTGCGTCCTCCTCCAAGAAATTAAGGTTAACAATCAGCTGAATATTTATACCGGGTTATACCTAGTATTTTCATGTTTACAGTGTCTTTCTTTACAATAAACTAGCTTAACTAAACCATTTTCAATGGGCATATCCTGTCATGTTACTGTTCAAATGACAAGCAAGAGAAGGCTAAACTGTTTTAATCATATTGTTTAAAAACAAAACAATAATAAATGTGGCAACTGACTTTCAATGCATGCTGGGAACTAACTAAAGTTAAATTACGAAATGTTGCAACCTCAACATGAAAGACGCTTCCAGCTCCGGTGCTTTATTAAATCCGTGGTCGAACCAGACGGAGAGTTAAAAGTATAATGCTAGCCTATCTTTGGTTTAACCTAAAAGTTTATTGTTGCCAGGCAACCACCACAACAAGTCACTCTCTCTCTCTCTCTCTCTCTCTTTCACTCTCTCTTTCACACACACACACACACACAGGTATATTCAAAATCAAGTTCAAATGCAAAATCAGCTCGGTATGACACAATGACTAGGGATGTCACGATTCTCCAAATCCTCAATTTGATGCAATTTTCGATTATAAAGTCACGATTCGATTCGATTTTCGATCTTTTTTTCAACATTACTATTAATGCATTACTTATATGTTATTTACTCTTTTTGGCCTTTTCTGTTTGGGGGGGGGGGGGGCCTTTATTTTGAAACCTTTCCAACCGCGAGGTTGTAATGTAAACAGAACCAACATTAGGCTAAAACAGTGAAATGAAACAACACAGAATTATAATTTGATGGTTTCAGCACACTTCGAAGAGACCCAAGGTTAGTGTTCATGGATACCAAGGATTAAAGTTCTCCGTCGTATGACGGATTTCCGTCAATTTGATTTTAGAAATGTCATATTTGAGATCGATGCAGATCCGATGAGAAAAAAAAATAGGAGGGGGGTCTATCACCTTTTATTTTCCTTTTTTTAAAACTACAAATATTAGGTCCGATGAATGAATGTGTGTGATGGTAAATGTTTAAAGACCTAATAGTGTTCTTGAGAACTTTCTGTGTCTCAATCAAAGACCGCTCAAGAAGATACGTCAGCCATGAGTTTCGCTTTGTTTATATTGTAGCTACACGCTTGTCTCATTGGCCTGGGGCGGTTGCTTAAAAAAAAAAAGAACACGTCTGGAGGACGGTCAAAGTTGGATTATAGTGACACCATCGAGACAGCTGATGAGTTTGCCCAATCCGTTTAACTTTTTTTTATATGATATTGTGAGCTCTGTGTGCGAATTTGGAGGCTGTGTTCTTTCCGTGCATCAATGTAGACAATTTCTTACTATCGCAAACTCTTGTCAGGGGAGGTCATTCATTTTGGGTGTCACCTATGACTTGAACAGATAGCCTGCTGCCACCCGATGTAGCCTACTATTATTGTTACAGTTTTTGATCAATGCAACTAACAGTATGTGTAAAGCGACGCAATATAAACCGTAGCCTATGCCTATCCCGTCTGTTTTTCACAATTTGCGACGGAAGGTTTTGACTGAGCATGTTAACATAAAATAATAATATCGCGACCTGTTGAGTAAGGAGGTCAGTCGTGTTTGTGACGCACAGACCACCTTGTAGCCTATTTTGCTTAGGCCTCATTTTTAGTAGGCCTCAGTAGGTTGTGAGCGTATGTTGACAAAAAATAACCATGCAATTAAAACAGTCAACTTAAAACTTTGCTATTATTAATGTATAGCACAAAACCATAACCAGTAGGCCTACCAGAACCTTGCATATTAGCGTCATGATTTGTGTGCGTCTATTTGGCAAGGCCACTAGCTGTCATGGATGCGTTGCTAGTCAAGTTTATTTATATAGCGCATTTCATACACAGAGGGCATTCAGTGTGCTTTACATAAACACCAATGGGCTTTACATAAACAACAATAAAGGAAGGCACAGGTGTCAAAAGTTACAAAATAAATGGAGATGGGCGGCTGTTGGAAACGGGGGAGAACTAACAAGCCATGGTGTAAAGCCATGGGTTTGCTTTTGCGCGGTTTTCTGCAAGAAAATTGTTTATGGATGCAATAGGAAAATGTTTTAGCACGCCAACAATCAGAAGACCGCCATAAGGTTAACGTTCTTGCACTTCAGGACATCTTCCCTACCTGGTGCAACTAGCCACCACGACAGAGGTAGGCTACGTTTATCTATGGTTGACCGTGTTTGCGCTCAGAAAGTAGGCTACGCATGTTCTTTCATAGCGCAACACGATTGTCGTTATCAGATGCGCAGACCTCCTGCATGAGCACACACAGTATTGCTGCTCATTGGAAAACTTGAGTTGTCTGTAAAACTCAAAATTACCATGTTTTCATTAAATGCAGATGAGGCAACACATGGAAATATGAACAATATCTAGACTGTTCTGATTCGTTACTTTGATGAGGAAATGTGAAGTCTTGCAAACTTGATTTTATAGATTTTACTTAGTGTTGAATTGCATATTAACAAGAAAAAAATCTCCCCTTTAAACACTTTTGGCCTGAAGTAATTAAATAAGAGTGTGTTAAAGCCTTTCTACAATATTGCTGCAGTAGAAAAAAACAGCAATGGCTAATCAGCAATGGTCAGGGATGGTATTGAAATATTTTTTTGTTCAACAGGAAAACTCAATCTCAATCAAGAACACTCTCAATTCGCCTTATTCACATGGCTAAAACGAGGCTACAGGGTACACAAACCATAGGATTGTTATGTTCTATGCATTCACCTGTAGGTGGCATTAATTACATAGTAACTTAGTACCCTGTAGCCTAGTTTTGGTGTTTATTTGGTGCTTTACTTTGCTGTTTGCATCTTTTTGTACATTAAAAACCAATAGGTCGCGATAGGGGTGCTATCTCTATAGGTAGATATGAACAACGTATGACTTATGACCTGAAAAAAGTTCAGTCAAACTATTTTTTTTTCACTTTAATCCCTGGGATACTTATCAATGTGCATTTTAAGCCTTAAAGTAACTTTGGACTGTAACTAGATCATCTTTTCACTTGCTAAGTTGAGTAGGGTAAGTTAGTTTTAATTGACATGAATGAACGAGTACTTCCACACCGGTGATTTCAAAGTAGCAAGAGGGGCTTTGATTTCGATAGGTTGATGTGTATATTTTAACTGGCTGCAGCCTAAAATTAGAGGAGTGTTGATGCTGCAGTTCAGCACGTGCGTTTGTGCGTCTTGGCATACATGCTGGATGTGACATTGGGGGTGTGGCTTTGGTTCATCAACTTGTAACAGGGTGAACGGCACTTCTGCATTCGCTTCACAGCCCTCTATCGGCTATAACCGCACTATGTAAGTTTGCCATATCGGGTAGCGGATCTGTAGTTCGATGGAATGAGACATAAGAAACTACAAATTTGACTTGCATCTGATGTCGCAATACATCGTATTTTCATAAATCGTGCAACATATTCTACCTTGTCTATGGACATCGTTAATTGCAAAGCCGGTGCTGGATAAACAAATAGCGTGCGTGCTCCAGAGGGAAAGTTCTTTGGTGTTGCTTTAACAATGACAGATCTACTCCAGTGATTATACAAAAATGTTCCCTGACAGTTGCACAAAACTATACCTTTAGAGAACGTTCTGGGAACGTCAGTTAAAGAATAAAAAAATCTATCCTTCATATAACCATCAGGGAACGTTCCCAAAAGGTTCCCTGACAGTTGCACAAAAACAGCTGTAAGGAGGCGTTCCGGAAACATTCTCTGAAGGCTACGCAACACAATATCTTTAGAGGACGTTCCCAGAGAAAGGGCTGGACTCACCAACACTCAGCTAGGTCTCCACTCTACAGAGGAGATCAAGGTTATGGGTGGTAAAAAAAGTATTTCAGAACAAATGTGTTATTAGCTAGGGGTCTAGCATTGATGTGGCATTATCAGCAGCTCGATGGATGTCGTCCAAGGAGCGTCCAGGGTCAAAGGCAGGGTCTCTCTGTGTTGTTGGCTGTTGCAATGGATGAGCACCGTGCGAGGCAAGCCATAGTGCAGTTGACCTGGTAAGCCCTGCTGGAAAGCGGACAGAGCCTTGGTGCACATAGGTGCAGTATCCCCACTGCTGGCAGTGATGGAGAGGCTCATTGCTGAGAATGGCACAGGTGGAGAATAATTTCAGGAGTTCAGCTGTAGTGTAGCGAAAAGCCAACATTTATGAGCAAATCACCTACACAAAAAAAACAGAGCAGATAGAACGCAGAGGCATACTCCAGTGCGTCTATAGCTGTGCTTCATATGTGCCTCTCGCCTAATAACTGCCATTACCAATTTGCAAATGATGGTGAATAACTACTAATTGTGAGATGTATTTCGTTATATCTTTATTCTAATTATGTCAGTGGCATAATGATTTTAGAGTGTGTGTGTGGAAGATAGCAATCACTGTTTTGGATGAAATAACATAGCAAGAACACAGGATTTCTGCCAGGTTTCCTTGGTCAGGGGGCATAATGATTTTAGAGGGTGTAAGAAGCAATTTTAATGCGCCAGAAAACCTTAGGTTATAAAGTAAATAAAGTAGGTTTTGCAGGACCCCTTATGTCGGTAATTGCCACACCCCTGGGCGCAAGGTTTAGTAACAGTGGAGTGCATGGTTCACTGACTGGGTGTACGATATTGCACCACGTTGCGCCGGGTGTGCGATAGGGCCCAAAGAGTTTAAAGGCTCAGGAAACTGACATTTCTGTATTATAACCACTTTATTCTAATATTTTGAATTTTAATATTTATTGTAACATTTGGGGCTGTATTTTGCACCCTGGCGCATGGCGTAAAACTCGTTTTCCACCCAGTGCAAAGTTTATTCCTTATTTTGCACGTTTATTTTTTTAAACAATGCACCCAGGGGTGTGGCAATCAACAACTTAGGGAGTGCCTTGGCGCATTGTCTAAAATTCGCTATTGTACACCTGGTCAGAAGTCTATGACGAGTTGTTTATATTATTTTAAGAGCGCATCGAGTGCACAACGCACCATCCTTCTATCATCCATGAACGCACACCAGCGCACGTCCATGCAAAACATTACAAATTGCACGATTACAATGAGAAACATAATTAGAATAAAGATATTACGAAATACATCTCATGATGAGTAGTTATTCACCATCATAAATTGGTAATGACGGTTAAAAGTGATTAGGGGAGAGGCGAGAGACACGTATGGAGCACAGCTGAAGACGCACTGTCACAAGATATAAGTAACTCCTCTGCAGGATGAATGCTGTTTTATTCAGTCATTTGAGCAATATTAGGGTAAGTGTTGCTTTTTCCAGCCTATGTTTTCGATGGTAACCCATTGACAGTCAATAGTGAAAGTAACTGCATATAACTGTCTTGTCGTTGACTGACACCATGGTGAAGTTAGTTTCACTTTGCCAATGAGTTCAAATAATAGAGGAGTGCAAATACGTGAAGGCTATGCTAGGTTAGTAAAGCTAGATTAGTAAAGCATGGTTTAGTGAAATGGCTATTCCATACGGTCTCGCAAGCAGCCTCCTTCAAATTTGCCGTTGAATGTCAAAATACCAATGCATTTATTTGACATTGTGCTTTGCGCCGTTAAAGGGAATGACAGATGTCATTCTCATTGGTTTAAATGATGTTACGCCCCAAACACACCCATGACTGATTAAAAAACCTAGGAACACCTTGTTGCGCCATGCGCTCGACGTTTGATAACGAAAACCCTCCCAATGTGGACTGGACACATCCTACTAAATTTGAATAAGCTATTGACGAGTGACAATGCACTTTAGACTGTAATGATAGGGCCCTCGGTGTTAATGAGCTGTAAGCCCAAGATTGAAACAAAAGATGGCTTGAAATATTTCACTTTACTGTATATCTAATGACTCTAGAATATATGAAAGAATCACTTTTTTTGAAAAAAGTTTTCCATAATATTCTATTTATTTTCCATGATATTCTAATTTTTTGAGACCCACCTAGATGTCCCACTGTACAGCCCTGCCCCTAGATCTCCAACAGAAATGGGACACCTACCCCTACACGCAATGCACAAATGGAGGGATAGGGTGAAGTGGAAGGATGGGTATTATTGAGATTGAAAACAAAGTTGAAAACCGCACTCTCAAGCGTTAGCTCTTGATGTCTTTATTAGACATACGTGTTTCGGCCCTAGGCCATCATCATGGAGTATTGGGATTGGATCTTAACCTTTGTTTCTGTTCTCTCTGAAAAGGGGTGGACTACAGTGTGCGCACTCTTAATCTGGGAGACATTAATGTTGCTTTACAACTATGGGATACTGCTGGACAAGAAAGGTAAGACATTTTTTCACCCTTAATAGTATTGAACAGTGGTCGGCATCAGGCGGTCCACGAGCCAACACTGGCCCACCAGCAACACACTAACACATTCTGATCATGTATGAACACCCTCTCAAATAATATATCACTAATAATATGGGCTAAGCATAGAAAGTGTAATGGTTTTGCTTGTCTTTGCAGAATCCAATGCTTTTTTTATTACATGTGATTTGAATGTTTTGAATATCAGAAAACACACTACTTGTATAGGTAACTGATCTGGAGATCTTTATCAAACAGGAAGAAGACTATAGGCTATACTATTTAGCTAATTATAGGCTATACTATTTTAACTAGTATTAACTTTTGAGCATGTTATATTTAAATCTGACTAATAGTGCTCAATGCAGTGAATTATCCCTTCTCTATTCTAAATGTTTTTGGACAGTTGCATGAATCCATTTCTTTGTATCAAATATTGTTACCTTTTAACTTACCAACATCTGTACAGATCTAGTGGTTTCAGTGTCTCTTGCACATACTTACACAGTGATTAAATGGGCACTCAAACCGGTACCACCTACTGTACTGTACTTTTATGTTTTATGACACAAACGCAGAAACTTTTGTTTTCTTTTTCAATTGATCCGCAGTTCCATAATCAATTGTGCCCAGCCTGAGAAACACTAGCCTATTCCACTCAGAGGTAGCTACCAGGCTACCATAGCGTCGCTGTCTGATAAAAACCACGTATCTCCACTTTTTACTATAAATAGAATGTTCACCTTCTCCTCCATCTACAGTTAGCTTTGGGTATCTAAATGACCAATGAAAATATGATTAATCACGTCATCTGTTTAACATGTATCTTCATTGGATATCAGAGCTGTCTATCAAATCCGCATATCTCCTCTCTGGAATATAGCATATTCATAACTATGTTTTAAAAATATTTTTTGAAAAGCATTTGTTGATTAAATTGGGGCACGACTCCAGAGAAGCCATTATATCGATAAACACCCAAAATAAATACAAAAAGAAGTCAATAAATAACTTTCGTGCCACACAAATTGAAAATCAAATTTGGTCATGTGCCAGTTTGTTCCATTTTTGACATATGTATGATACTGTAGAGTCCTTCAACAGATATATTTTAAGAAGGTTTACATTTTAGCCTGCTTACCCTGATTGGTTAACTGATACATAGCATTATTTGTCAAACTCATAGCAATGTCGGACTGTTGTGAGATAATGGCGCAGGGGTAAGTCCACATGGACCCTCTGACTAACAAAAAAGAAAAATTTTACCACGGTGCCCTTATGCAATCTAACAGATACCGCAGTATCACTAAGCAGTTTTTCCGAAGAGTTGATGGAGTAGTGGTCATCTATGACATCACGGTGGAGGAGTCATTCCACGCTGTGCGACCGTGGCTTTGCAACATACAGGAAGCAGTGGGTGATGACATCCCCATTATGGTCCTTGGCAACAAGATGGACATGGAGAGTGAAAGAGAAGTATCACTGAAGGAGGGCCACAGACTGGCAGAGGTGTGGCTGACACTAGCATGTGTCATGCACAAAACTATGCATGCATTGAAATGGGTTGCTGTTGTTAATAATTGAATGAGGTATTTGAACTTATTATATTATATGTATCTCTGTCAGGAATCTCATCTGATATTCTACGAAGTCAGTGCATACACAGGATACAATATTATGGAGTCATTGATTCATCTGGCCAGGTAAGTTGACCAAGGATCTAGCGAGGAGCAAAACAAGATTGTATGCAGTTTATTTATTGTTAGCTGAATATGATATTGTCTGTTTAATACAGGAATTCATTTATATGTTTTCATAATGTTCAGAATCTGGCTCGGCTTGTTTGCATATATGCCTTCATGTCCAATCACATAGTTACATCTAAAGCTTGATTCCGATACTTGCTTTTCAGAGTGCTAAGGGAGACTGAGGACCATGAGAAAGAGATAACGGTTCAGCTGTCAACACCCCACGTAAAGAAAAAATCTTGCTGCAAGTAATTGTTAACTGTGTAACCCTGGAAATAATTCAGTGATGAATAACAACAAAAATGACTGCCATGAGCTGGGTTTTCCATGAGTTAATCCTCTGCGTTGACATGCATCAGAGCAGTGCCCCTACTAAAACAGAAGTGTGCAGTTAAAAGCGGAAGCGCTCAGGCGGACCGCTGTGATCTGCAGGTTCACACTAGCTAGTCTGTTTCAAAGTAGAGTACGAGAACGCTAGGGAGGCCTCTAACCTCATCATAGAACCTGACTCGCAAGGAAGCATTCTATCAAGGAAGCATGCTCACTTTGAGAAATAGCCCATCTTTTGGTTTGTTGCTACGGCTATGATTATATTTCCACTTTGACTTTGGCTCAGCTGTTGGACATCATATTAACTACGTAATTAGAAAAAAAAACTACTGTGTGAGTAATAGCCGGTTTGTTTATGTGAATGATTTAAATGCTCTACCCAGTAATTATATGAGGCATGTGTTCATTGGATCCCTAGTTATAATTGTTTTTAGGGGACCAAGTAGCGCTGCTGCTGGAACCCTATTGTTTTTGTTCCCATTATTTTTATTTTTATCGGCCTAAAAGTGTTGGTGTTCTTTATCTGTCAGCAGTGCTCGCAAAACTTGCGTTTTTGAGCATTACAATGCTTTCACCCTTCGATAAATACCTAGTTTTCATTCTAGATGAGCAAACTTTTTGCCACACTTTTCACTATGTTTGCAAAGTGTCAGAGCATCAAAGCAAGCTACCAAAATTCCTTTCATGGAATACAGAATTTAATATTCCGAAGAGGCATTTTCCGACTAATGTGAACACCACAATATCGGTTAAAAGAGGCATGCTAGGGGTGTTATTCCATCTTTTAGTATTCAGAATATGAGTTTAATCAGGTTATGGCAGCTGGAATAAGGTGTTTACATGACTCGTGCACAATTGGAATATTGTCAGTATTCCGAATAAAAACGGAATGTCATAAAGTGGGCGGCGGCCATGTTGGGAGTATGCAGAAGAGAACGTAATGTAAACCCTGTTAGAAATGTAGTTTCTGGTTTAGAATAACTTCTGTATTAATATTTTTTTTCTTTGATCAAAAATGGTATGTTGCTGTCATATAGGCTTACACAGTTGCCATAATAATCCAGACAAAATAAAGAAATGCAGTAATACAGATTATTCATTATCAAGAAGAGCAAACTTTTAAACTGACTTGAGGAGCGGAGATGTCGTTGGCAAAATCGAACCGGAAACCCTTTACAGACATTTCCATTCACACCGGTAGGCTATCAAAAGCAGAAGATTTTCGATTTGGTTTTGGATTTAATTAACTTTTGGACTATTTGATTATATTGCTAAATGTTGGGACTGATGGGCACTGAATCTGGGGGGTATTTGATGGTTCTTATTATGACCGCCGCGCAGCGAAGCGGCGGTCATATAGGTTTAGTCAGATTTTTCTTTTTTTTTTTTCTTTCGCATGTCCAAATTTCCGTCAAGGATTCCCGGGACACTGAAAGACCGGGGTAGACGAAACTTGGTGGGCATGTAACCCCATATGGATAGCATGGAACCATCGTTTTTCGTTTTGATCTGTAGCCCCCCCCGCTGGACTGCACCCCCCGAAAGGAGGGTAGGGCAGACACAGTTTTCTGTGAATATCTCGAGAACCGTAAGGTTTAGGAGGACCATTTTTTTTGTATGTTTGCCTCAAGAGGTCATGTTAACCCATTCCATGTGCACACATGTGCATAAACAGATACACACGCACACACATACATTCACAGTAATCATAGGTATGACACATACTCACACAGTAGACATATGTACGCATGCATGCACATGCACAAACACACATACGCAGACAAACACACAAGCACGCACACACACACACACCCACACATAAACATGTACACGCACACATGCACACAATTCAAGAATTTCTCAGAATTATGAACAGGCAAGATGGGGGTGGGGTTGTATACAATGAATTTTACATGTGAAATCTATGAACTAATCATGTTTTGGTACTTGTTGTCTAGCAGATACCAGTGAGAATTGAGTGTGGATAATGCATAAGACAGTTAGAATCATATAGGCCTTTCAGCGTGATTTATTTTTGTGGAAAAAATGTGCTGGACTGGTCGGCGGTCATATTTTGTACCGCTCTGCGGTACATCTAGTTAAATTTCATGTAGTTGAATGTGTTGGGATTTCCACCCGCTTTTTATTGTGAAACAAGGCAGCCGCTTTCATTCACGTGCCCTGTGCTCTAATGGAAACCTGGCACAGCCAAGTAGCCTAAATTGAGTTATTTTTTAATTATGCATGATTTACTTTTTACTAAATTCGTAGGCTGGAATGCCTCGTGGCAACAATTGTGTTTAAATGTAGTACTGCTTCAGCCTCTGGCAAGCTCAAAAGGGGGCGGCTTGCGACGGGCTTGAGAGCGACGTGTTGGAGACCCATGGTGTAGGACAACGACTTTTCATTGGCAACAGTAGGCTATTAAACCAACCAACAATATATTAAGAAGAGCTCTTTTATTTCATTGAGTTAAATCGAAACAGTGTCTTATAGTCTCGTGGACTGAGAGCCCTACTGGTAGGTAATTATTACCCTGGCTTGTATTTGCCTTTATTTTGTCTGAATCGATCACACTCCCGGCTATTATCAGAGGGCCGGCTATAAATAGAATCCCTGCCATAATTTGAGGATTTACGGTAGTACAATTACTGTTGTGTACACGGTTGCCCTAATCGTCCAGACAGGGATAAGCATATGTTAAAAATTGCCAGCCAAGGAGAGCAAACAAACTGAGTGTGCCTATCCGAGACATTCGTGGCTTGTAGCCAACAATTGATTAAACCAAAATTTAGATGGGCAGAATCGAATAAATGGTTTGTTAGTGTTGAGCTGTCGTGTTCTCATGCAGCTGGTTGCCTATCCTAGTTACATTAACTGTCTGAAAGGCTCATGATTTTTTGAATATCCAACACAAACAAACACAATAATCTTTAAATTATTCACAAACTTGTCATTACTTCGAAACTCATCACATATAAGTTCTAGTGCTGTCAAACGATTACAATTTTTAATCACGATTAATCGCTGAATTCCTATAGTTAATCACGATTAATCACATATTTTATCATATGATTAAAATTCTATTATTTTGCATTTCTGAACTTTCCAGGAGTCCATATTAACAATAAAGTAATTATTGTGTATCTTGATTGGGATTCAAATGAAAGCAAAGCAAGTTACTTTATTAACTGAACTTTAAGACATAGGTCTATTTGATTATTTCAAATCAAATTTCAAAAGATGTGCAGCAGACCTGAGGCAACACAATATATTTTTCAGAAATAGCTGATATAAACTGAAATAAATGCTACTGCAGAAGTGCATGCACAAAATGTAGGCCTACACACATTATAAAGGGCATAACAAACAGAAAATATTATATTCATACTATATTCATTATCTTTGAGTTCAGTTGAAAATAAGGAAATTTTCAACATGAGTGCATTGCCATTTTATAGGCGTACAGTCTATGGTGCACTGTCACTTGCCACACACATCAACGCCGAAGTTTTTAACAGACAAACACTGGATGAACAATGGATTTTATGGAGCAGCGTCGACCAAATATAACTGAATCGGGATTACACGGCGCAAAGTGTGATGCTGGTGTGCGGAGTTGTATTGAAAAGAATGGAATCTAATGTAAATGAATGTCGAAAGCAGAGTGCATCGCAAATAGTAGCAGCCAAAGAGGAATGTTGATAACAGAACAAGTGACGGTGAAAAAATCTTTGGTGGCACACAACTAATGCGTCAGCCTAGACTACTACTCTTTGACCAGCTCGTTAAGCCCAACCAAGTGTGTGCAGCATGCCTTTAGCCTACTAACGGCGCATCATCATAAAGATACATTTAATCTGCATCACGCCCCATTTCAGCGGAAAACATGTTAACATTATATCATGGGAAAGACAGCTAGTAATCACAGTAGTAGACGTTACATCTAGTTATTAATTCACAGGACATTCAATCATTTTACTAACACAGCAGTTATGAAGAATTATGTTTATGGTACTTACTCATGTCGAAACGATGTACATTACCAACCTAATTCGTTTGCAATACCCCATGTATTGTACAAATTTAGCATGTAGCTACACTTACAATTATATCCCATGCAAAATGGTTTAGCTTGCTAGCTAACTGTGGAACTTAAGTATAACAGCCAATTATCTCACCTAGTAGGAAACGGGCTACGTTCATATTACAAGTGATAGAATGAATGTGTGACTTATGTTTAGTTGATGTTATGACATGTAAAGTTAAGCTTGCTGAACTTAATTATAGTCAGCCATGGGCAGTTTGACTGTGCCTATCAATACATTCATGACACTCCTGTTAGAAAACTGGAAAGAGCAAAACATAGGAACATGGTCACATCCCATAAACACACAGATAACTCTTAAACCAACCTTATTTTGTGCCTTTTATTCATGTTTGTTTCAAGATTTAGTAAGTTTACTTTACTTTCACCTAAAAGGGGGCGTGTACGTGCTGCACATACAACGTTCCATTCCGTTCCGGTCTAGCTAGATCCGGTGTGGTTTTGTAGTTGTTCTAACGTTACTAGTTGTTGCAACAGCATGTGAAAAAACGACAAACTTTGTTACACCAAAAAGAACGTTAATATCGCGATAAAAAAATTGACGCCGTTAAAATGGGTTTACGTTAAAGCCGTTAATAACGCGGTTAACTGACAGCACTAATAAGTACCATATAATATAGTCCCTATCTCCTCAAAACGTAGCACATAACTTCACAACATGGCCAAATAAATGACAGAACTTACAGTGTCTGGTGGTGCTCGATCACATCCATGACGTGCAGAACGACAGTGTGCCAAACATGAATTGTGAATCTAATTGCAACATAAACCACAACTCAAAATTATTGTAGAGCTAATTTATCAGCATCGATTAGCATCCTGTGCTAGCCAGTGGCCACAGTGCCACACATGCTACACTTTTAACTTAACTTTGTGTCAACAGATGGCAACTTGCAAACTTTTCTAATGGTAAACTAGCCTACGTCTCTGGCTTACAGCTGGCTTTAAAGCATGTCTCCAGTCTACCTGTGATGTTGACTACTTCCTACTCCAGTAAGAGACAGTTTGAAATGAAAGAGTCTAGCAAGACTGATTTAAAGCTGCATTTGGCAAGTCTGACAGATAGAGGGGACTAAGCCAAAATTTTGAATGTTTACAACTCTCATGCCCCTCCCCCACTACCACTGAGAATCCTCTCATTGAAAATGTGCTCGTCAGTGCGCACCAGACTGTGATTGACAGTCAGATCTCACACAGCCATGCTCTGATTGGGCCAGAAGAACCGGGAGCTGTGGATTTTGGCAAAACAAATAAAAGGCTCTAGGTGGAGGTAGAAGTGCAGGTTTTTTCTAAAACTGGCTGGTTTATGTTGTTCTGTCGGATCATAGTGTTGGTTTCTGTCAATATGATCAAAAAAATCTTGCCAACTGCAGCTTTAACAGTTACCTTATAAAGACAGGTTTAATTAGTATAGATTGTAGCCATACTGTCCACCAAACGAAGACAGCAACAAGCAGCATAACCAACAAATATGGTTGGGCAAGTTTATTTAAATTATCTTCATCTAAATAATGCTGCCCTGTGCATTAGCCTACCATACACTATGGAGCACAACCAGTAATAATATCCAATACTCCCAAGATGGCGCACATTCTGATATTTGCGTTTATGACATCAAATTTATGACGTTAGTGGCACACCTAATATAGTGTGCATGGAAACGTAGGCCTAGTCATTGTATACAACATTCAAGGCCAGTTTCACAAAGCTATTTTTCATAGTCTTAAAGTATTAGTATTAGACCAGTTTGAATTTTGCCCATATACTAACAAGTCTAATGCTAGTTAGACCGTTTCACAAAAATAAAGACTGACCAAAATAATTAGACACCTTAACCCCAGGCTAACTTAGGTCATTGATACTACCTTGGTAACAATCAGTAACAATCAGTTACTACCTACAGTACAGTTGACAGTTATAGAATGCTACAGTCACAACGATTCCAGTCTGATTTCAGTTGTAGCCTAGCCTAGCCTAGCCTATGAAAATACCATAGCTGAAGTGCCATTTCAAGACCTATGTGCCCTATTCATCTTGTTTTCCATAAAGACAAGCATGTTCTGCTTGGGTAAAATTGAGTTGAGTTGGTTAGATGTGATTAATCAGGCGGCCATGTTTTTTTATTTTGAAAAGAGTCTTACTTGCCTACTTAGAATTCAGAATTCTGGTAAGAATTCTTACCAGAATTCATTGACATAGTGCTACTTAAGATAGTCAAGAGCTAAACTGCTTTGTGCAACGGTTTAATTTAGATGTCTATATGTCTGACTATCTACTATATCTAAGCCATAGTCAAGGTATATTTTTTTATACAAAACAGATTGTCTGCCTACTACCATATGGTTATTATTTTAATTGTGATAGCCTTATAATTATTAACATAGGCCTAGGTCAGGGGTCGGCAACCCGCGGCTCCGGAGCCGCATGCGGCTCTTTGATCCCTCTGATGCGGCTTAGCTTTTGAAAATAATTAATGAGTATTTAATGTATTTTATTTTAGTTTGTTCTTTTTCAAAATGTAATATTGTAGCTCTATCTGAGTAATTTATATAACTTTCAACCACTTGACTCCGTTGCCATGTCAATATCAAACAAAATCACCGATTTCCTTCAGTCAACAAGAACACTTTAATTGTTATTGTTGATGTGTGCGCTTGCTGTAGGCTAGATAAGGAAAATGTCAAAAAGGAAACGTCAGTGACCACAGCTTGCGAGTGCGAACACAAGCGGGCTGAAAAGGGAAAGTTTCCATCCGAAGACTGATTCTGAAAACGCTAAATGAACTGCCCGCACACTGCAACGAGTTAGTATTGCTTTGTTAACCCTATTCCACTTGCATGTGAGAAATCTTTCTCACATATGAAAAATATAAAGACAAACCTGCGCTCTTGTTTAAGGGCAATTCCGTGCAAAACTGTCACATCCATAACGGCAACACAATGCCATGGTATTTAGTTTATGGATATATGATAGTTTCGCGTGGAGTTGCCCTTAAATGATGACAGCCTCAATTCTTGCATGAAACTTCACTTCACTGAATATGAGCAAGCCAGACTCCAAGGCCATCACCAAATCTAATCTCTGGTCAGCCTAATTGAATTTCGCCAATGACATGTCAACGAAAATTGAGTGTTGTGTTGTTATGATGTTACTTTGCATACCAAAGGGCACTGGGATAATAGGGGGTGGTGTTTAGCCTACATGGGAAGCCTAAGGCCTATAGGCCTACTTCTGTCATTCCACTTTACATTTCAAGTTACTTGCACATTACTTTTAAAACTAGTAGAAGATGTATTAAAAAATTCTCTGTTGAATGAAAGTAACTGTACGTTAAATATCCAAACTTTTTCTTGTAACCGTCTTTATGTGGCTCTTCTGAGATTAAAAAAAAATACATTTGGTAAAAGTGGCTCTCCAGGCAAAAAAGGTGGCCGACCCCTAGCCTAGGTACTCATTGTTGGCTTATTTTAATGATAGACGTTTGATTACTGTAGTTGAAGTGGAGGAGCAAGTTTTCGAAGGTATTTTCATCTATAATATTAAGGCATATTATACTATGTGCATCTTTGCAGTGGCAAGCGCTTTCTTAATGACGTTGCGTGCCGAGACAAGGAAGCACTCACACGTGGGTGCATACGTAAATTTGCATTCAGTTGGTCTACCACGCCTACTCCTGCTGTTTTACAGAAATAGCCATGATTCCCCATTCCAAAAAGGACAACTTTACAGTACTTCATTTTTAGTCTATATCAAAAGTGGTTGTTCACTTGTTTAATGCATTAAACTGTGGATGATCTAAGACAGAAAATATTTTTTGCCTACACTATGGTAATACCACAGGAAGTATAAAGGCCATGAACACACATTGAAAATTGACAGCCTTAAAGGTGCTCTAAGCGATGCCACACGTTTTTTAGGCCAAAACATTTTATGTCACTTACTGCAAACATCACGTAACCAACCACTAGCTGTCTGTGTCCTGAATACACTGTAAAAAAATGCGATCTCTGTGGACAGGCTCCAAAAATGGCAACAAAAACAACCTGGGCAAACCTAGCCCATAAAAACATAACAAACTGTTCCAGCAAATCACAGACGAGATGCGCGTTTAAGAGAGTTTCCATTGCACGGGAGCAGCACGGGAGGGAGGGGGAGGAAGTAGCGAGCTAGCTCTCTGTTTTGTTTGAAAGTCAAAGTGACGTTACCCAGCATCGCTTAGAGCACCTTTAATTCAAACCTGAACTAATGACAAATCACTTCAGAGAATGTAATATTAGAGAAAATGTTATTTCATTGTTCAAAATTGTTTTTAGATTTCCTTAAAATAATTAATGAGAGACTAGGCCTACAGTATGTGGTGAATGTAAATGCATTTTACTATGCTAGTTTTTATGTTATAACTTTTAGCATTTGTTTTAGCATTTGTCAAATTGTGGATGATTTGAATATTTATAATCATAGCTTTTTCTTTTCTTACAAAATACATCCGAAAATGTGCCTTGATCATATACTGTACCTCAATAAATTATGCATTATTTGGCTTGTTCTGTATTCTGTGTGGACTCACTGACTGTTATAATGGTAGTTCCTGATGGGAGTTAGCCAACATTAACATATTGATAACACAGCTAGCATATTGATGTCCATGCTATTGGTATTGTTATTATGTTATTGATTGAATGGACATTATTGTTTAATATTGCTATTTTCCTTCATTTTCATTGTTTATTTCATTAAGCTATTGATTTAATTGACATTGTTGTTTATTATTGCTATTTTCCTTAATGTTACATTTCAACATTACAAGTTGTTCCCTGTTAAGTATTATATTGTTTTTTATTTGTATGTCGCTTTGGACAAAAGTGTCTGCCAAATCCCATAACCATGTCCAAGTGGTATGTTTTGACAGTTTTACATTAGGCAGCATATGCCTGCTTTGTTATAACACAGACAAAATCCATTTGTTAAATTCAGTTGAATTCAGTTCTTATTGTAGTTTGTTATATATTATGATGTTATGGCAAGCAACTTTAGTTGCTCTTTACTTTAAGAGCTACTTTATAGGTGCTTTTTAAAATTAAGTTGAAATAGTAATATCAATAATACAAATATAAAATATTAACAATAAAAATAATGAACTCTCATATTGACAAAAGCCATAAACATACAAGCCCTAACTCTGTGAGAGAATACATTAATTAAGTGCAAGGTGAGCAGATGAGTCTTTAAACATTTCAGTCCCACAACAGTCACAAGAACGTATAACATTAGAGGCTCTATTTTAGTGATCTGAAACACCTGGTCATAGATGTCAAGTTTGACGACATTTAAGGCATGTCCAGTCCACATTCGCTAATTAAACAACGTGATTTTGTGATCAGACGCCGGGTTCAAAAGGGTTGAACGCCAGGCGCATGGTGAAAAATTCATCACTGGGTGTACAATAAATAAGACTCTTGTTGCGCTTTGCATTACGTTGCGAACCCCGACCAGTAGGCACGGCTGAAGTGCCCTTGAGCAAGGCACCTACTGTAACCCCTCACTGCTCCCCGAGCGCCGCTGTTGTAGCAGGCAGCTCACTGCGCCGGGATTCGTTTGTGCTTCACCTCACTGTGTGTTCACTGTGTGCTGTTTGTGTTTCACTAATTCACGGATTGGGATAAATGCAGAGATCAAATTTCCCTCACGGGATCAAAAGAGTATACTTATACTTTTACTTCATATAGTGCCAGTAGTGGATATAATGTTAAAATCATACAGTGCCAATAAAACGTATTTACCCTCCTTGGATATTTCCACTTTTACTGCTTTTATAAATGGGATCTTGATCAATTTGTTTTGCCCTTTTTTTTACAATAATTATAATCACTGATTTTGCATTATATATTTTAAATTAATTAAGATTACTTTATAGAAATCTGCCTTCACTTTGACACTAAAGAGGGGGTCTTTGTAAATTATTGTAAAAAAGGCCAAATTAAAGGAATTGTTTTTTAAGGAATGTAATTGAGATCCTTTCCCATCAGGATTGTTAAGAGCAAACACTCCCACAAGAGAAGTTGCTAGAATATGCTGACCTATTGCTTGATACCATCCTGCAATATGAGCACATGACTATTATGCTCTCATAGTAAGGCTGAACTAGATGTGACAAAGGTGACTAGACATGTGAGACAGGTGACACAGCAAGCTTGGCAGAGCTTTGAGTGCCAAACTGGAGGTGCCTGTTATGTACACTGAACGTCAGTCAGGTCAGGTTCATGTACAGTAGCCCTAACCATCTTAGTGGGGTGTTCCCCTTGTCATTAACTTGACATAAGTCATCTATTATGTCACCTTGTGGCCTGGAGAAATGATGTTGAATTTAACCTTAGGTTCTATACCATTAAAGCAGATTGTCCTTTGACCAGATTTTGAGGAAGCGTGCAACATTTGTCTTCATTATCACATGTTCCAATATTCCAATTTCAAGTCACTAAATGGATCATCAGATATAACTGTCACATGGTGGACCTCTGTCAGGAATACACAGTTGTTGACTGTTTATCATATGCGGCTTGATTTACTTTAGAAATGCCTTAAATTAGCTAGTATAAAAATATTTCTCCTGTACAGAGTTATCATTGGCTACAACCAGAACTCATTAAACCAAAAACAATAGCGGTGATGGAAGGAGGAGAGGCGATATTAATATGGCTTAAATTGATTTTATTATTATTATTATTATTATTATTATTTAAAACATTTTTAAATGCTTTTTTTCAATATTTGCAATACTTTTCTGATTCATGAATTATTATATTGATGCTGTATATAGTGCAAAGAAATGAAAGACAAAAGAGTGTCCCAGAATTTGATTTGCATTGCATGACTGACAGGTGGGCGTTTGCTCTAATCTCATAGAGCCTATGAAGTGAGGGGGAGGAGTTGAGGAGCTCAGACACAACAGTGACCTGTAGATCCCATTAGCCTCAGGAAGCTGCCAAAGCCCTACGCCCTTCACAACAATCAGCA
This sequence comes from Alosa alosa, assembly GCF_017589495.1. NCBI lineage: Eukaryota > Metazoa > Chordata > Actinopteri > Clupeiformes > Clupeidae > Alosa > Alosa alosa. The sequence goes on along the minus strand of NC_063205.1, from coordinate 30,809,368 downwards.
GTGTCACCTCACCTCAGTCTAACTTCCACAGTAGCCAAGTGCAGCAACACTAGTTGATAAAGACATCACGCCACGTAAACAAAGAGTTTCAATACACCTGAGAAAGATGACAGATTCAATATTGTTTATGTATTGTGGCTGTACATGAAGTTCCTGTGATGTGTTTATTCGACAACAGAGTTCATGAGGGAGGATTGCCTTTATAAAGGAGATTAGTGATGTGTGTCAAGGGAGGGCGTGTCTTTGATAATTCCAAAATGGAGTGTGTGAGAGTGTCATAAAGGGCACCAGTCTTTTAAGGGTTGTTAAGGCACTGATCACTGAACCAAGAACCAAAACATATATGTGTTCAGGATGGGATTAGATGCATGGACTTCACTAGTGGGTATGGAGAGGGATCAAGAAGGCTAATTTACCATGGATTAATCATTACTAGACGGGAGAATGAGAGTGACTTAGCTGTGTACTGTTAGCCACTATCTAAAGGTAAGTCACTGCTGTCCATTTAAGTTAAGGGGTTCTTTGACTCCTATTTCCAGTGAATGCATGTGTATAGGCTTCAGATGTATGTAATGGATATGTCAAGGAATAGCCCATATAAAAGTAATGTGTCTTGTCGTAACAGAGCCTTCACCTTGAAAATCCGAAAATAAGGAAATAATAAGAGTTTTTTTTATTTGTCTCATTCACACTCTAATATCTCAATATTGCCCTTTTGTCCTATGCGCTACATTATTGTACGTCGTCCTGTTCAGGAGCATGTTTAATTTTAATGAAAGCTGCTTGGTTTGTGTCATCAGGTTACAAGGCTCAGTTACATGCAGTGCATGCAGCTACACACATGCAATACAAAACGGACACAAGCACACATTAAGTAGACTCAAACGTATCTGAATGCACAGTTGTATTGTAAGCCTTTAAGGAAACTATATGTGTACTTTTTACTATTATCAGTAGAAGTGGTAGTAGTAGTAGTGGCGGTGGTAGTCTGTAGAGCCTGTATAATTTTAAAACTGGACAAGTAAAGTACTTTTATGCACTTCCATTCCTCTTCATTTTATTTTTTAATTGTCTCCCGTCTTTTTGGTGCATTTTAATCAAGTCTTAAATTAGGCTTTTATTTGTGCTTTTCTAAGGTCCGAGGTTCTCTTGCTTTGGTCAAGTCTGTACTTGCTAAGCTAATTTTAACAAGTTGGTCTGTTATTATGTTTTACTATTAGTGTTTCAATGAATTATCAATCTATATACAGTATCTTGACTGTAAAGCACTGAAGTACAGCTCCTCTTGTTTTATTGTTTGTTGTCAAATATGCTGATGTTCTTAAATGTACTGTAGAAATACGGTTGATTTGACTTGACTACTACTAGAGATACTAGTAGTAAGAACCATATAATATCTGTTTGACCCCTATGGGTTTACTTTAATCTTTATGTGCACTGCACTGTGTGTGTGTGTGTGTGTGTGTGTGTGTGTGTGTGTTTTTGGTCAGTGACGCCTAGTTTATAATACAATCATGAAAACAGGGCTATTCAAAGGCTATGGAGGTTCTGTAGGTGGATAGGTCAGAAGTCTTGGGATTGAATGTCAAATATTGTGTCTTGGCTAGCTAGTCTTCCTCTAGAAGCATTCCAATTTATTGACAACAAGCAGAAGTATTTTAGAAAATGTGTATTTCCTTTTTTTTTATTATACCCCCAGACAATTGGAATTTTTAATATTTTGATTGGAAAGCTGAAAAATATCTGTGTAGATCAATGGAACAGTGGCTACAGATAAATCTCAGAACACATGCTAACTACAGGGAAGCATTATCTGGAGTTGTGCAGTTATTTTAGGTAACAGACGCTGTGTAAAGCTTAACTTTACACCCAGCAAGAGCCCTAGACGAGATTTTGTATTGGCGCCCACCCCCAGAAATACAACATTATCTGACAAATATCACATTGGTCAATGGTCACCAAATTAAACACTTTATACTTTCTGTTTATTAATTTAGTTGAGACTTTTATCCAAAACAACATACAATTGAAGGCATTCAAACTAAGGTACAAAGAGACCTTAGAATACTACCTCTACACAAGATAACCAAAAGATGATTTTACAGAAATTCTAGTGACAACCATATGAAATGAAATGAAATGACAAATCAGAAGTGAGTTATTGGGTTAAAGGAAGTGCATGATAAATGTGAGTTTGTTGAATGTCTTAGGAGAGGAAATACTCTAGGAAGAATTAGATCTTCAAGAGGTACTTGAAGATAGAGAGAGATGTCCTAGTGATTGGTTACTTGTTCCATCACTGAATGTTGAAGTGTTGAATTCAATGACTGCGGTGTGTGCAAGAATCTGCTAAAGTTAATCATTCTTGCATGGCACCAGGGGTGCAGGACATATTTTCAAAGTGAGGGGGATCAAATTCTGAGCAAACGCCCATATAGTGCAATCCGGCTTCCAGATATTGGACCACCACTTCTTGCCCACTGTCGATCATCATAAAATTTTAAACTTGACAGAATATTAAAGGGAAACTTGGCAGGATTTCCCCCTCTGCTGGAGAAATTGCACATTATGCTATTTCAAACTGTGTGAAAAGGTAATGATAAAGCACATGGATTTGTTTACAAGCTAGCGAACTGTTAGCATAAGTTTGGCAGAACTATGTGGATGTTACAAGGTAAGAAACACGATTTAAAACGAGTTTCTTGTTTCTCACTTCTCTTTCCGGGACGGTAGTCTCAATGTTGCAAGGTTGGTTTTCCGCCTGGGGATGCTAGGCGCAGCGGGGAAAGTCACCATTTTCACCGGAACAGGTCATTTAACCATCCAAATGATTTCTAAACGGGTTTATTAAGTTGAAATAGTTGCCAAGTTCCCCTTTAAGATAGTAACATTGATTGTTTTCGAAATATGTTTTGATCAAATTGGTCAAAACTGGAGGATGGGCTGAACGCCATATCTGCTCTCAGACCAGCTTCTTGCCATGTGGGAGGTCTTAGGTTATGCGCTTACCCACTTCTACTTTTATTAACTTTTAAGGTTATTTTACACTGCTTGGGCGAATGGTTGAATACTCTTAAAGCTATATAGCATGTTGATATTTTATGAAGCCATGAATGAACAAGAGTTTATACAGGTCATCATATGCCTATGATCCAAACACACATGATCAAATAGTTAGGCCTTCTTAAACTGTCTGGTATAAAGTTGTCAATCAAATTACCAAATCAACATGCACTCTCCACTATGTTTGTAGTTACATGACGCTATGTTAAAAAATGAGCAGGAGACAGTCACCTACCTGATAATAAAAATGCAAGGAAAAAGACACCACATAAAACTATTTCTGACTAATGTGGTAAAAGGTATAACACACCATATTTCTGAATGTAGGCTATCTGAAAGTTCCCAGTAGGCCTATGGCTAATATTAGTAAAATTGTGGCAACTTTTTTGGCAAACTAATTTAAACATAGACACACTTAAAATAAATGAAATACACAGAGAGAAAACCCCATGGAAAACAAAATAATTTTTAACAATGCAAATAATAGGCTAGGCTTAAATATCAATACACAATGATAAAAAACAACACTTAAAGGTATAGTATTTTAGTAGGCTATGTCCCAAAATACAACAAGATTCCTATATCTATAGTATTCCTTTAAGATTACTAGACCTAACATTTTGTCCCAAAATCCTAAGATTCTCACAGTTCTTTTTGTTAGGGCATTTAGTCATAATTTAGAGATGAATGACATTTAGTCATTATTTAGAGATCATTGGGATGAACCCCACTGCTTGAATGCTTGAATGCTAGAATTATAAAAGAAGCAATAATAGATGGTACACGTGAGGAAGGCTAAATAAATGAAAATAAATACTTTGGCTATGGAAGACAATTTAATGTTTATACAAAGCTGCATAAAAAAAAAAAACATTTGTCCCCTTTAAATTCAGTTTTCCAACGTTGATATCTTGTGATTACCTGTCGGAAACAGAACATGCGCGCTGGAAATAGGCGAGATGGAAAGAAAGAGGAAGGAGGAGATGTCGGATGTAGTAGCTAAAAACGAAGGCTCCTCCTTGTCGAGGATGTAAACCACAAACACTGAAACTATGGAGATCAACAAACATGTAAAACCGGACGTATAATATGAGAAACACCGGGAACCACACAGAGAGACACTGTCGACGTTTCTGGACGTAAAACATCGTGTTGTAGTTCTTTGCGGTAGAAGAGGAGTTTCATCATGGGGAACGAGGCAAGCTTAGAGGGTGGTGGTGAAGGGTCGCTTCCAGAATTACCGGAGGGCCTGTCAGCCGATGGGAAAGGTGGCTTCGTTCGGACGTCTACTGGAGAGAAGGTGGACCTGACTCATCTAAGCGAAGGAGAGAAAAATCAACTTGCTGCCGCGATGGCAAGAGTGCAAGGCGGGCAACCTGGAACAACCAGGGATGCTGCGACTTCCAGGCAGGCTTTTACCAAATGCTCACTCTTGTGTTGGTGTGCTGATGCGAGGGCAAGATATGTGAGAATGGTAGCCTATCTTGTGTTCAATGTCAGGAAGAAGAAAAGTGTAGGCTATGTCCACACCCTCTCTTACAAATAGATGATCATATTGAGGTTGGAAGTCTTATAAGAGCGATGGTCGTCCAACTCGATTATTAACTGCATAATTTTAAGCAATAACGTAGTCTAGGGTACAATGGATATTTATATATATATATATATATATATTTTTTTTTTTTATCGTATTAAACTAAACCAAATTCAGGCGGCGGCAGAACGAAATGGGGTGATGTGTTTGCATACTGTTATATGGTTCAATTGCTCAGACGTCATCATAATTATCAGCAATGCAGACCACCTAATGTAAACAATTTGGAGAGGCTGGTGTAGGCTATCGGATGCATAATGGTTCAAGTCAAATGTAATTTTATTCTCACATTTTATTGCTATCAAATAACTAGGCTACTTAATGACCACATTGTCAAAGATGTTAGTGATGTTTCACGTAGCAAAGGTTTCCCTGGTCCTGATTTTCCATCGCCATGTTTCTTACTGAGCAGTATTTGTGGCGTTACGGGTGTGCTTGGGAAACCACTGAGAACTGACGCCTGCACCAGCATCAGATACAATAATTAGCCTAAGAATGCTCCATTTAGACGTTTGATCATTAAGGAATCCAACATTTTAGCCACAGCAGTCCACGTTTGGCTGAGTCGGTATAGATATGCTATTGTAGGCGATATTATATAGCCATAATAACGAATAACGGGGGAGGGGCATATACGACTATTTATAGTACTACGAGCTCAAATGTCATACTAATTGATTCACTCCGATGATGTGATGATGATTTTGTTTCATATCTTAAATAAGGTCGTGGGAAGCATTATCTTTATTGTGATTGTCCACGACCTGTATTCCTATGGCTTTTCCTACGCTGGCCAAGGTGCTGAAACCCTCTCCATCATTGATGGAATTGCAAAGGGAAACTAAGCCTGATTGTTTTTTTTTGTGTGTGTGTTATGGGCTATATTTTTTTTTTTTTTTTAAATCTTCTATAACCTACACCCCCTGTAACCTGTGTTAGTTTATGTAATCTTTAAATATAGCCTACCAGACTACATCTTGCATTGGTTCAGTTAGAGTTTGGGCTTATTAACCCCAGTTTATTAAGTGGTCCTCGTAGCTTGCCCTTGTAGTTTTGCACTGCAGTCTGATACTTTGGCCCTGTCGTTTTCTAAACATGCTTTTACATGATCAGCACATGTTTATTGTAGTGTTGCCAGGAGCAGACCTGGGTGTTTGGGTTTCATCTGTCCTTGCATGTCCTTAATGCTGTGTGAGGAATTGTACTATGTCCTGTATGTTTGTTGTCTTGTACCCCACTTAGTTCTTTAGGCTGGTGATATCTTCCTATAGCCTGGTGAATTCAGTATCATTTTGCAAACTCACATCTTACATGTGTTGTGTATGTGTTCATTATTTTGTGCAGGGCTACTGCGAGTGCTGAGACAAGCAAGGGCCACACTGGACTAAGCAAGAGCCGCACAGTTGATGCTTTTGCTGAAGGCCCAGCTTCAAAGCCAAAACCTGGACGCAGCCCTTCATCCCTCAGCCTCTTTGAGTCCCGTTTCAGGCAGGAGCCAAAGGATCCCTCAGAGTCAAGGTCCAGCATGTTCTCCTCTGGTTTTCTTAGTGGGGCCAACCCCCTGAGTGCAGTGTCCTCTGCTGTGTCTTCCTCAGCTGTTAACATCTCCAAACTCAACCCTTTTGGAGATGAGGAGGAAGAAGAGGAACCAACTGCCAAGCCATTAGGTAAAACCCCTGGAGGCGCACCAGGGCCAAGAAAGGGCCCCCAGCAGCAAGGACAGAGGCCACCTCAAGGACAAGGGCCACCCAAAGGTCAAGGACCACCTCAGCAAGGGCCACCCAAAGGTCAAGGACAACCTCAGCAAGGGCCACCCAAAGGTCAAGGACCACCTCAGCAAGGGCCACCCAAAGGCCAGGGACCACCTCAGCAAGGGCCACCCAAAGGTCAAGGACCACCTCAGCAAGGGCCACCCAAAGGCCAGGGACCACCTCAGCAACGAGGAGGACAACCTCCACAAGGGCCTGGGAAACTCAGTGGCCCTGGACCTCAGCAACAGGGGCCTCTCAGATCTGGAGGCCCTCCTCAACAGGGTCCACCAAAAGAAGATTCTCATAAGAGCAGTACCCAACCAGGGCCAAGACCCCAACAAAAAGGTACACCAGTTCCTGCTGAACAGTCTTCAGGGCCTGCAAAGAATGCACTCTGTCCACTCTGCAAAACCACCGAGTTGAATTTACAGGCCAAAGACCAGCCACCAAACTTCAACACCTGCACCCAATGCTCACAGCAGGTTTGCAGCCTCTGTGGCTTCAGCCCGCCTGACTCTGCGGTAAGAGATAATGTATATTAAGAAGTTGTGTTGAAAACACACTGCAGAACACTTGTTTTAAGGGTCATGTTAACATAATAGAATATATGATATATAAAAATATTTAATCAATGCTCATGTGGGCAGATATCTTTTACATCATCAACAAAGGTCTCAGTTGTACAGATATCACAGATTAAATAGTGTCCTTATTCAACTACTAAATTAAATCACTTCACTTCTTTTTGGAAAGCTGACTGTTTTGATACTGTGATGGAGGATGTACTCATGCCTTTTTACCCAGGGGATTAAGGAAACATATGGGATCTGGGGAGGTAATCAAGGAGCTTACATCACTGAGAAAGCCACACTCCCTGTTGTCAACTCCTTTTGACCTACAAGCCATAGATATAGCAATAAAGCAATTGTTGTATTTCCTAGCTCTGAAGGCTACACACAAAGCTGTTAAACTCATTGGTTTTAAAGGACTCATCTCTGTGTAGCTCAGTGGTGGCTGAGTGCCAGTAGAAGGCTGATAGCTGTTTACTGTGAGGTTGATGGGCACACAGTTTAAATACTGGTCAGGTCAGGTGGCTCAAAGTTTACTCAGCTAGGTTTTCTGACATCCCCCTTTCTTCCTAGTGTCCGTATTTTTGAGATTTAATAATCCACAAAATATACAGGATGTTGTTTTGTTTGCTCTGTGCTCAATATGTATTGTATTAGAATGCTATGCAATCTTGCTAAAATCTAAACAAATAACTATTTAATAGCAAATAATATAATTAGTATAATTATATTAATTATAATGTTATATTATTTATATTAATTGTAATATAATTAATGATAATGTTAAGTAATAACAATTTCTGCTGCATATAAACAGAGTCCTGTACATGCAGTAGCTTCCATAGCATTCCATCGTGATATGTCTTCCTGAATTATAAGTAGAACATTTCATGTTTTTAAATGAGTGTCCTAATATGTATTTTATTTAATTTTTTAACCTTATCTCAATATTTTTTCTGTTTATTTGTTAGATTTTCATTATTTATTCAATTATTATATTTGTATGTTTTTGTGAGAGTGTGAAAGGTGTTTGTTTGGACATGGTTATGAGTTAAAGAGCATATGTGTCTGACTTTTTGTATCCTGCTTGCAGGGTAAGGAGTGGCTCTGTCTCAATTGTCAAATGCAGAGAGCTCTTGGGGGAGCCGAGCACCCTGGTCCTCCCATGATGAAACCACAGCCCTCAAAGGAGGGTTCTGCTCCACCCTCACCACAGAGGACAGGACCACCCCTCAAGGGTGAGTCTAAGAGACCTCCAATGCTGACCAAACAGAAGAGCATAGCTGATTCAGGGAAAATAGGGACACCACCTGTAACTCCGCATTTGAAATCTCCTGGTCCATTGAGTCCAAATGCTCCACTAAGTCCAAAGGGCCCATTAGGGTCCCAGCCAGGATCACAGCCAGGGTCTCAGCCAGGGTCTCCAGGGCCGAAACTTGGATCTCCAAAAATAGACCCGAAAACTGGCCGTCCCATCCAGCAACAACAGGGATCTCCCGCCAGATCAGCTCCCGCACCTAAGCAAGACACAGGCTTTTTTGGAGGCTTTGGATTGGGAGGGTTGACAGACATGCCAAAATCCCCTGCTACCGCCAGCCAAGCTGCAGAATCAGTCACAGGGAAGCTGTTTGGTGGCTTTGGAGGTACTAAACCCCAGGCCCCTTCTTCTCAGCCCACAGAATCAGTAACAGGGAAGTTGTTTGGAGGGTTAGGTAGCCTTACAGAAGCAGCCAAGCCCCCAGCCAAACCCCCAGTTGATGCTGTTTCAGGTAAAATGTTTGGGTTTGGTTCCTCTCTTCTGAGCTCAGCCACCAATCTCATGTCCTCCAACCCAGAGGATGAAAATGCAGAATCACCACCAGGTTCACCCCCAGATTCAGCACCAGGTTCACCCCCAGATTCAGCACCAGGTTCACCACCAGATTCCCCTATAGACTCTGGTGCAGATTCACCACCTGGGACTCCCCCAGACTCTGGCTCAGAATCCCCTCCTGACACTCCACCTCCATCTTCTAAAATCCCTGAACCATCTGATGGGGCCCCAACTGCAGATCTTATTGTGGAGTCTAAGGAAACCCCACCTGCCTCAGTCCCTGTGCAGGAGACGCCTTCCAGCTGTCCTTTGTGTAAGACTCAACTGAATATGGGTTCAGAGGATACACCTAATTACAGCACCTGCACGGAATGCAAGAAGACTGTGTGCAACTTATGTGGGTTCAACCCAATGCCCCATCTTGGAGAGGTGAGTTGGTCATTTTCTGTACTTACATTTGAGAGAAATCTTCTCACCTACACCCCAGTCAAAATATAGCATTGTGTAAAATGTGGGATATAAAATGTATAGGTTAGCCTGGAACAGATACATGTATTCATGGCAGTTAACTGAAAATGGGGCTGGTCTTTCTTTTTACTAGAAAGGTTTGACTTAGTTTCATACATACTTTCCTTGTCATTCTATTGATTTGATTATCTGAATGGATTCCTTCACATTTCTGCAGTGATCCTGAACAGCTAATTAAATGTTTGTGGCAATTCATGTTTTCTCCTTTGCAGTCCTTTGCACTCCTTACCTCTATTGCGCATTGTTTGCTATCAGTCCAGGAAGTATGCACTTTAAAGTACCCTGTATAATAGCTGTTCATTTGAGATGCAATTTTACAACCAGTTTAATATACTGCTATATTTACAGTGCATGAAAATGCACTGTTCTGTTATCTGAAGTCTTCTTCTTCTTCTTCTTCTTCTTCTTCCTATTCTTCCCACCAAATTTCTGCGTCTAATTCAGCTTCAACCGTTTAACGTAGAAACTTCGTTCAAACTTTGTAACGTAGGTCTTGAGAAGGACACTTGAGGAATGTACTTTTGTAAACTTTATACTTTTTGAGATATTAACAAAAAACAAGCTTATTTTTCCCCATAGACTTTATATTAGCACTATGACATCACAATGGACTAATTAACTTGATTTGCACCTGTATCAACTTCCAGCTGCTCAACTAGGACCCATCAAAGGGCCAGTTAAACTGATTGCACCTGTATCAACTGCTTTCTGCTGAACTAGGCCAACTCTCTGTGTCTCTTTATTCTACAAGGATATAAGACACATTCCATCCAGCTTTCTATCCATTCATCCTCTTCAAACCATTCACTCATCCACCCATTAAACTATCCATCAACATCCATTAAACAATCTGCCTAGCAACATCCATTCAACTTTCTGTCTAACAACATCCATTACACTATCTACATTCAACTTTTAAACTATATACTCTGTCTCAGGCTTTAAGCATACAATCTGGCTCTCTTAAGACTACTATTTCCTCTGCCCAACTGTTTCAAAATAAATGTCCTCACTACAATAATTCACTATTAAATAATTTAACTATTTAAACTACTCAACTATTTTACTGTTCAGCCATTTAAACTGTCAGTTGTTATCAACTATGACTCCTGCCAACTGTTTCCAAATAAAAGTTTGTTTGCCATTTTATGTTAATATGCAGTATGTTTATATTTTCATGCACTGGTAATTTCCTCGAAATTACATTTTCTAGTTGTTTGTGTAACCTGAAGTCAGACACTGTAAGAGCCTGTTGAATGAGTATCTACACTCTAAAGCCACTTCTGAATCAGGGAAAAGATTAAAACAGTCCCCCTGATTGACCAGATCTTGAACCTGGAAGTATCAATATATAATTTTTGTATGTCTTACTGACATGTACAATCTGAATAGTTAGAATTTAATTAGATTTGAATCAGTAATAATTACTTGAGATTAGGTCAAAGGAAGGTCTTTCTCAGGCCTGACCTTCTACACTTAATACTTAACACTACAATCCTGCATCCTTTGAGCTTGTTGTTGAGGGGGTGACGTCATAGACAGTGATTGCCTTGTATGCTTTGGTTGTGACTCAAATGGCACCATAGAACTATAATTGAAGTTGGACTAGAATGGAAAAATGCAGACCCGTATAAAAATACCCTCTAAATTTATTGGCACCCCTGGTAAAAACCTCTTGCAACTCTGTATTGCATCTGCATCATTCTAGTGTACAGTAGCTGTCTCTGCTGGCTGGGGTCTCCCAAAGCAGTTCTTCAGGTGTTCTGTCCCACGTCCTTAATGCTATGTTGCTAGGATGTGTAGCTTACATACGGTGTCCACACACTCGGGACGCACTGATTGAAAGAAAACACAGCACAGTTGCTGGTTCTCCAAAAGTAGTCTTAGATTGACTGTACTCATATACTGTACACAACTTGTTCTCCCTTAAAAGACTGAGCGTGCAGGTACTTTTTGAGTGTAAAGGTATCATAGCAAACATTGTGGTTAAGAATAGATAAATAGATATGTTGAGAATTTAGGAAATAAACTCAGAAATTTGTTTGAGCTCACATGCTTGGTACTAACTGCATGGTAGGTTTACAGATGTCACCCATGCACAGGCTAACTAATCCCAGGAGTCTATTTCAGGTAAAATGAAGGGATTACACTGAACACATCCGGCTCCACCTCACGTGGCATGAGCAGTATCTTCAGCCCATATCCAACACAAGTGGCCCCATCGGTTTCTCTCACAGGGAAAATCCCTATCTTTACACGTACATGTTTACATGAACACATATAGTGAAAAAGTGGCTCTCTGTTTCACTGTATTTTATTATGATAAAAGCTTAAGATTAAGTGGAATCACATAATATGTTAGCAGGATCATCCTCTAAGGAGATTTCATTTGATTATCTGCCTTATTTTCAGATTAAAGTCAACAAGAACAGATCTGTGGCATGACTTGCTGGGATTAATCACACATGTTAAAAATCTGCTTCACAATTTCAATCAATGATCTGCTGTCTACATCACTGAAGCAAATCTATTTATTTTAAATATGGATTAGATGTACTTTATTGATCACTTATGGGAAACTGTCATTATTTACAGCCTTACAGGTCCCTATAGGTCCCACCCAGAAAAAAACAATGAAAAAATATTTATTCTTGCTTTTCCATATAGCTGTAATAACATAAATTATGTGACTGATATGGGTAGCAGAATTTAGCATTGGATTATTTTACTTGACTAAACTAAACACTATATCTCAATAATGCCTTTAGGCACATGCTTCAAATTTAGTAGTAATGTTCCATTCAACCTTTATTTTCATTCTCGGGTATACAATTGAGGGCAGCCCTCATTTTCAATGTAGCCGAGATACAAACATAAAATAATAAATAAAATAACAGCAACCACTGAGATTACAACCATAATAACTAAATAAATAAAATAAATTACAATTGATACTCAGTGTAGATAAAAACAATTAGGCTTAAAAGAATCAGAAAAAACAGTTACAGACTGGGACAGGGAGGTTTGTTACTAATGATTTGAATTGCCCATAAGAAACTAAAGAGTTTAGCTTAAGGGTGCGTTGAATTGAGTTCCAAGTGGTGGGGGCATCAAAACAAAAAGCTGACTTTCCCAGCTCAGAACGCACACTATGAACTTTGAGCTGAAGATAGTTATTGGAGCGAGTAAGATCATGGCCTGATTCCACGCACCCTGCTCTTAACAGGGTAAAGCACAGCATGGCAACATTAGGCTATCTCAAATAGGAGAATAAAGTAATCTTTGCTCACACACAGTTAGTAACTGTAGTGTGATTGCTGAATTGAGAAAAGTAACGTGTTACACCCAACTTTGCTCCAGACCCTGTCGGGTGAGGAAACATTAAAGAAAACATATTTTTTTTATAGATAATATTGATGCTCCAAAATTACGAGGAGTCCAGAGAGTGTTGGAAGAGTTGCTGAAGAGAAGTCATGTAGAGTCTTGGATATGGATTTTGCCTTCAAACTGTTTGCGTCATTTTTCGAGAGACAAACAATCGAAAAAGAATGGTTCCGGGACTGCATACTGAATCCCGAATATGGGATACCAGTTTTAATATACTGAAGAACAGGCAAGCAGTGGATTATATTGGACGAGGGAGAGTAAAATAAAGGCCTCGCGCTGTGGCTTTCCAGTGGAGAGACTGAGCATCAAATAGGCAAATAGGCCTTTAGGCTCCTCTAGAGGGCACTAGCAAAGATTCTAGAGCGAATGTGATTTCTGGCGCCATTATGTAGGCCTTCGTTTCAGCACCAGTGATTATTTGTGAAGTTGTGCAAACGACAATCTTTTCAAAGCATTTGAGAAGGAAGGAGTGAGAGCATGCAAGCTCCCAAATGACGCTCCTCTGAGAAATGGAGTTTTGGATAATGTTCAGCTTCGGCAGCTTTACCTATATGCTAAAATATACAATGACTGAGGAAGCCTAGTGACGAGTCCATAGCAACCAGTTCATGTGTTGAATTTGTTATTACCCAGTGTGCTTTGTTGAATGGTCTCAATGTTGTATTGTTTTATTTCATGTGAATACTAGTTTACTAGTAACTTAGTATTTGAAGTAATGCAGGAAGTGTGCATTCCACAACAATGTTAGTGAGTAAATCTACTGAAATGACCACCATCTTGGTGGAGTGTGATGTGTAAGATGAGAAAGCAGAGGTTAAGTCATCACAGCAAATTGAACAGTGTAAATGATACTCTATAGGAGTGCATTTTACACCCTTTTTGGTGTGTATTTGGGTCTAAGTGTCCAGTGTTCTCCCAACACTGGACAGCAGAGTTAAAATATTAACACTATAACAGAGTTAAATTCCTACAGTAACACCAGTGTTCAAATGCACTCATTCACAGGCATCATTTCACACTACTTTGAGTAACTTCAACACCTGTAATAGTAACTTCAGCAACACTGAATAATAACATTAAAGGTGAATTCCGGTGTGATATTGACCTAAAGTGTGTTGAAACATGATACCCAGTATGAACGTATATCTCATAGCTCATCTCGGCTTGTCCCCTGCACTCTGAAATCTGGCGCTAGTTAGCTGATGCTACCAACAGCTTTTTCAATGGGGGTGCCTCGGGAATCGGCCTATATATCAGCATGTATATACTCTCACCAAAATAACATTTAACACCTAAGACTACAAATTAACTAATTTAAAAATTAGATTACACCAATAGATTTAAAGAACTCAACTCACGGCTCAACATATCAGGAAGTTCTGGCAAAATATGAAAACATGTATACGTAATGGACTGGCGTAATTATCTGATTGTCTACTTCTGACAATTTCGAATGGCTCTGGGATAGTGTATCCACATCTCAGCCCCTTCTGCGGCCAAAAGTTGACATTTGAATACATTGTGCCAATCCTCATTATTACACAGCTCTTCATAGTGCTGCAGAATGCTATATTCACTTGAATGGGCCTTCCCAACGTTTGGTGGTCTGCTAATTCTCAATAACAGACCGTTGCTAAGAATAACAGATCGCTGTCAAGGAAAATGGGCTTTGTTTGTAATTGTAATTCACGTCTTTCATATCACTACGCAAGGACTGGAACTTCGTTTTGGCAAGTAGCCGTGTAATAAGCGGGATAATGTATAGAACGCCGGTCATTATCAGGAAATAGGTCCCGACAGGGCGAACCAGACCCCGACGCGCAGCGGATGATGACCGGCGTTCTATACATTATCCCTTACTTACTGTATTAATATGATTATTTAACTTAACCTTCTTGGGGAATTGGTAAGGCAATAGTATTACAATAGTATTAAAGAGAATTTTATGATGAAAATGTATTTGAATATAATCAAGATGACAGCCTTTGGAAGTATACCTGCGAGATAAATACATACATATATTTTTTATTGTTACATAATGTACTTGAATGGATTAATCAAATGAGACATTATTTCATGTAGGCCGTATGTTGACATCCTGTAGGCCTGCAGTGACTTGGAGTTATCATTAGATCTCACTCTGGGTGTTTTGTTTTTGTTGGCCATCTGGTCCATGCTTGAAAAGAGGATCTGATGCACCACACTTCTTAACAACCATCTCAATACACCCCTTAGCACCTGTCTTGCAAGTGACATTTAACTTGTCGTTCCTTGTTTGAGTGTGTAAAATATTTCTACAGTACATCCCACTTTAGCTACTCTTAACTATTAACTATACTTTGTATAAAGGATCAGCTTACCCCTTCCTTTTTTTACTTAATTGTGTATGGAGACTGTTTTGTTCCACATAGGCTATTGATTCACAGTATTAGAAACACACACATACATACAAGTCATTAATCTGTCTGTTATTTTCTAAACAAACGTTTTATGGAAGCATTTTAGAACATGCTCTGTGCTGCCTTGTGACGGAACAGGGTTGTGACGGAACAGTCTCTCCATCTGTCAGCTGAGTGTCATAGACTATAGTTCCATCAGTACATGCATACCCACTGGGCACAACAAGGCAAAAATGTCCACAGTAACAAAAGAAGCAGTGTAGTGTGGGGGTTGGGTCTTTGAGGCGTAATATTTTATGCTATCAGTTCTTCTCAAAGGAAATCTCTGAGTTGAAACACGTGACTCTGTGACATTCTTTGTGACAAGAAAGTATTTCAGATGTGGAGGTGTGTACCTGCTGACATTTTACATTGGTTAGATCATAAGCTTCAGATAAAATATATGAGATTTTTACTGACTGCAGTACTTACTTCATAAAATAGCACTGACTTACTTTTCACATGTTTTGATTTCAATTTACATTTACATTCGCATTTATTAATTTAGCTACGGAACCCCAGAGGTGTCACTGCAAAATATGTTTTGTGTATTTCAAGAGATTTTGCACTCAATTTCTAAAGTGTGTGCTCATTTTACTAAATTGTGCACTCATTCTACTAAATTATGCTCTCATTTTACTAGATTGTGTGCTCAATTTAGTAAATCATGTGCACATTTTACTAAATTGTAAAATCCCCAAAATCAGCATTAGTTGGTTAGTTGGTTGAAGACGCAATTAATGATGGAACTTTCATTTCAAGAACAGCAGAGCATAAACCTATAGCACAAGATCTGACAAGAAATTCCATTCTATTACAGAATGACAGAAACAATAGGTAAATCATTGATCAGTGCCTAATTCCTTAGTTATTAGGATAAAAGGAGACATTTCATGAAAATAGCATACAAGTTTTAGGTTAGTATACACAACACAAACTGTGTTGTCCCTATCTGGACATAGGTTAAAAGTGGAATAAAAGAACAAAAACAACACAAGTTGTGTTATTTTCAACACATTTTTATAAGGCGGGGATCACATTAGCCAGCGGCAAGCGGCATATGTAGCGGTATATTTTTCAACCAATGAAAATTTCATTTTAATATTCCGTATAGCCAACGTGGTGCGTATAGGGGTCTTATTCGGAGTAGGCCTAGTGTAAAATCTAATTTAGCATTAGATAAGGCGATTGTAGCAGCAATTTTGTCACAAGGTTACCACAATTTTGTCAACTGTAGTCTCAATATTCAGTGATAGAAAGCCTGTCAAACAATATGCCTAAAATGTATTATAATGACAGGGCACAAGGAAAATTTGGCTGCCCATGTTGCAAAAGTGAACATATCCCCGTCCCCCATGTTCGAGTGTCCTATCATTTTCAATCAAACATTAGAAATGCTGTCTTCCTGGCAGGAGGCGTACTTTTAGAAAATTTCTGGGTTTCTAAATGTTCCACATAGGCTTGTTTAATTTGCCAAATGAAAGTCAAAGTCTCTTTGAAGTGCAAATAAAAGAAAATGTTGCTGCTGTTTCTACGATATAGGCTACTTCTCTTACAATAAATCGTGACTTTAGTCTAATTAACAGACAACAGCGTCATTTCGAGGTGTTTCGAGGTATCACTGGGTTAATGCATAGGCTATGTCTTTGCATAGGCTATGTCTTTCTAAGCTTTAGGCTACTATATTAAGTACAGAATAACAGAATAGCCTAATGACAGAACTGTAAGATCAAATTCAAAAACGTTTGAAGTCTAACCAAAGCATTACAAACGTATGCAATGGACACAACACAAACAAGTGTGTTGCATACCATCTTAATTCATTATAAAGACTAGGATTAGGCAGTCTCTATGCTGTTTCCATGGATACAGTAGTTACAGGAATCCAAGTTGTTTGCTGTTTTAAATATCATTGCTTCTAGCCAACGTTACTGTATATCCAGTGTTAAGTTTCACTTGCGCAGGGACGCGCACATATTGCATGAGTGCTCACACCAGGCTATGCATGGGTGATGGCACCAAATTAAAAAGTATAATTTCCTGATTGGAGAAACTTTTAGTTTCTTTTTCTAGTTGATATAGACAGTTTACTCAGTTTAAAGGCAATTGATGTCAACAACTGGATAACAATAGCCTGCCCTTGCTAGCTCACTGGGAAAAAAAAGATCTTACTGATGTTCTTAATGAGTTCCTTGTCTGAAAGCTAGCCAGCTGAGCTGATGTTCACAAGTCAGTTCAGCTGTTCTGTCCTCATCTTCCTTCTCTCCGTGCTTTCTAGTTTGTCCATGAAGAAACTCCCTCAGATATCTAGTGAACTTCATGCATATTGTCTTTCAGAGTTTAATCCAAGTTTGATGTAAGATTAGTTAGATAGCATGTGTCATTTAGAAAAACATTGTGGGCTAAATTAGGCTAGGAACCCTAGTGCTAAAAAGCCAGTTCATTATTGACGACCAGTAGCATAACACGTTGTCATTTTTGCCAAACGAAAAAATAGTAATCCAGATTTCACTTGAAGATCAGAGTAGCTCCCGTTGACAGGCCTACGTTAGCTGCAGACAACACGGAACAGTTCACTTGAAGGATCCGTAGCCTATGCACTGCCAGCTTTGGATGCAACTTCGTCTTCGCTAACAGCCCCTCACGTTGACTCATCCAGGCCCTTAGGCACATACAGTATTTTATTTATTACTGTAGGCTATTGCCTGTCATGTTCAGTAATGTGGTTATGTAGCCTGAGGAACAGTAGGCCTAGCACTATTTAGGACTGAGTAGACAACGCTAGTCCACCCAGAAAATAGTCTTCAAACTCATAAGCTTTAATGGTCATGTGTGTAGGCTACCAAGACGTGGTGTTAACTATAGTTAGTGTCATAGTACTTGAGGTCTAGGAGGTCGGATGTGTGTATCAAGACGTGGTGTTAACTAAATAGTTAGTGTCACAGTATCTTACTTGAGGTCTAGGAGGTCGGATGTCACCTTGCACCAGGTTAGTTAAAATACTCAATGAAGCAAACCTGGATTGTGTTTTTTTTGCCTATTTTTTGACTCCCAAAATGGCGGCATTAATATCTCTATTCTGGTTGTTATGTTGACAATAAGGAATAGTGACATAGGCCGGAATCCTAAATAGATGTGTTAAAAACAACACAAGTTGTGTTATTTTCAACACATTCGTTTTAAGAGTATAATATTATACAATATTCAATTGAATGTATACACACACACTTCTTTTTACAGAAGTCAGCTGTTACACTATCCCATTTTGTATTGTAAATACAAAATGGGATAGTGTAACAGCTGTTCAAGGGTATACATAAATGTTCAAGGGTATACATAAATGTCAAGAATATTCCAGAAATATAATATTTGAGTTCTTCTTTTTGTGACAACCAGACTTTCAGATGCAATAAGTCTTAAAGTCGTATTGCATTCACTTCATAAATAGCAGTTGTATCTATCTAATTACCCAATGGAATTATCCCTCTATGTTCTCTGCTACTATTTTACAGAATGAATGGCTCTGCTTGAACTGCCAGACACAAAGAGCTCTTTCAGGACAACTGGGTGATATGTCTCCTTCACCTAAGACCTCTCCAGCCAAGCAGCCTATGAAACCAGCACCTACATCTCCTACATCTAGCGCTGTCCCTACCCCTACTTCCCCTATTTCAGAAGATCCTCTTTCCCCTGCATCTAAAGCTCCTGCTGCCTTTGCCGAATCGAGTCCCAGTATTAATCATGCTCAGGCCAAGCAGCCTCAATTGAGCTCAGATAAAACAGTGGATCATAGACAAACAGCACAGGCAGCAGAAGCCACAGCAATAGAGGAAGACCCTGTGTCAGAGAACAAAACAGAGGTACTTGAGCTAAACATGGCCCAGACACCTGATATTTCAGAGAAGGCTGGTACACATGATCAAACACAACAGTCAGACACAACAGATACACCAGCATGCTCCACTGAAAGTTTGATGGAGGTTGAAGAAGTTAGGGCAAAAGTGGAGGAAAGTGTTGAACATTCTAATGCTCCCTCAGATGAGCAGAAATCTGAAATCATGAATACTGGTAAAGAGCTGACAGCAGTGGTAGAAAATGAATCTGTTCCTCTAGAAGAGCAGAGCACAGAAACTCAAGAACAAGAGGCAGAAATTGAAGAAAGTGTAGAAAATTCCAATTCTCCCTCTGATGATCTGACGCTCAAAGGCATAAATACTGGTGAAAAACAGACAACAACTGTAGAAAGTGAGTCAGTTTCCTTGGCAGAGCAGAACATAGAATCCAAAGAACCAAAGACAATAATCAAAGAAAGTGTAGACCACTGTGATTTTCCCTCTGATGAACAGAAGCCTGAATGCATACATACTGGTGAAAAACAGATAACAACTATGGAAAGTGAGTCCATTTCCGTGGTAGAGCAGAGCATAAAATCTAAAGAACCAGAGGCAAAAACTGAAGAAAATGTTGACAATTTCTGTTTTCCCTCCGATGAACAGAAGATGGAAGGCATAAATACTGATGAAACAAATATGGCAATTGCAGAAAGTGAATCTCTTCCCCTGGTAGAGAAAAGCATAGACTCCAAAGTACCGGAGACAAAAATTGAAGAAAGTGTAGACAACTTAAACTCTCCCTCTCATGAAAAGAAGTTTGAAGGCATACATACTAGTGAAGAACAGATGGTAACTGCAGAAAGTGAATCTCTTCCCCTGGTAGAGCAGAGTATAGACTCCAAAGAACCAGAGACAAACATCGAAAAAAGTGTAGACAATTTAAAATCTCCCTCTGATGATCAGAAGCCCAAAAGCATAAATACTGGTGAAAAACAGACATCAATAGAAAGCGAGTCCGTTTCCCAAGAAGAACAGACCATTAAATCTAAAGAACCAAAAGAAAAAAATAAAGACAGTGTAGACAGTTCTAATTGTTCATCTGATGAACAGCAGCATAAAGATATAAAGACTAGTGAAAAACAGATGACAGCTGTAGAAAATGAGTCAAATGCAGAAAGTGAATCTGTTCCCCTGTTAGAGCAGACCATTGAATCCAAAGAACCAGAGGCAAAAATGGAAGAAATTTTAAACAAGTCCTCCTTTCCCTCTGATGATCAGAAGACCGAAAGCAGAAATGCTGGTGAAAAACAGACGTCAGCAGTCGAAAGTGACCCAGTTCCCCTTGTAGAGCATAGAATAGAAGCTAAAGAACCAAGGGCAGATATTGAAGAAAATGTAGGCAATTCCAGTTCTGGTGAACAGAAGCCAGAGAGCATAAATAGTGGTGAAAAACAGATAGCAACTGTAGAAAGTGAGTCAGTTTCCCAAGTAGAACAGAGCAAAAAATCTACTGAACCAGAAGAAAAAATGAAGAAAGTGTAGACACTTCCAATTCTCCATCTGATGAACAGAAGTGTGAAGAAATAAAGACTGGTGAAAAACAGATGGGAACTGTTGAAAATGATTCAATTTCTCTGGTAGGGGAGAGCATAGAAGCTAAAGAAGCAGAGGCAAAAATGGAAGGAAGTTTAAGCAACTCCACCTCTCCCTCTGATGATCCGAAGCCCGAAAGTATAAATACTGGTGGAAAACAGATGTCAACTGTAGAAAGTGAACTAGTTCCCCTGGTCGAGCATAGCATAGAAGCTAAACAACCAGAGGCAAAAATTGGAGAAAATGTGGGCAATTCCAATTTTTCCTGTGATGAACAGAAGCCCAAAAGCATAAATGCTGGTGAGATACAGACAGCACCTCTAGAAAGTGAATCAGTTTGCCTGGTAGAGCAGAGCATAAAATCCAAAGAACCAGAGACAAAAATGGAAGAAAGTGTAGACAATTCAAATTCTCCCTCAGATGAAAAGAACCTTGAAGGCATAAGCACTGGTGAAAAACAGATGGCAACTGTAGAAAGTGAATCTGTTCCACTGGTAGAGCAGAGCATTGAAGAACCAGAAAAAATTGAAGAAAATGTAGGCACTTCCAATTCTCCATCTGATGAACAAAAGCCCAAAGGTATAAAGACTGATGAGAAACAGATAGCAACGGTAGAAAGTGAGTCACTTTCCCTGGTAAAGCAGAGCATGAAATTTGAAGAAACAGAGTCAAAAATGGAAGAAAGTGTAAACAACTCTACCTCTGATGATCAGAAGCCTGAAAGCATAAATACTGATGAGAAACAGACGTCAGCAGTAGAATGTAAACCAGTTCCCGTGGAAGTTCCTGACAAAGAAGCTAAAACACCTAAGGCTAAAATTGAAGAAAGTGAAATCAATTCTGATTCTATCTCTGATGAACAGAAGCCTGAAAGCATAAATACTGGTGAAAAACAGATGGCAACTGTGCAAAGTGCATCAATTTCCCTGGTAGAGCAGTGCATAGAATCCAAACAGCCAGTAGCAAAAATATGTCCACCTAAAAACCCTGATATAGAGCTAGACTCCCTCAGTCCTGTAGCTAATGAGCAGACCACGAACAAAGAGTTAGCAGAAGAAAAGACACCATCTGAATCACATGAATCAGAGATAAAGTCAAGAGATGAGGATAAACTGGGACACATCACTGTAAGTAGGAATCTAACTAGTTACCATAGATGCCATTCATAAGTAGAACACTAGAGAGACAGTAGCATAGCCTTTGTAGTGCTGTGTCATTATATTGTGCAACATTTAAGTGTTCAATGTGTGCAATGTTCAGGGTACAATCACAAACTAATGGAAAAATCACTGTATTTTTTTGCAGACAAACACTGAAGTAACTAGCCAACCTAAAGAAAAGGAAACCCACAAAGAACATGGAGATGAGGCTGTAGTGATGCAAGATAGAGTGACAAGTCCCTCTGATCTAGCTAAACTGGAGAGCACAGTTCTACCTATACTAGAGGCTCAGTCAACCATAGCTGTAAGAGATGATTTGGATAAATCAAATGAAATGGTCAAAGGAAAGCGTCGACTACAAGTGTTACCAATGTCACCTGAACAGAGCTCAGAGGAAGACGGCCAAGGAGAACCACAAGAGAGGAAGGATACCACTGTGACTGCTGCCTCCAACACAGAGCGGAAAAAACTGTCTGTACCAGCTGAACTACAAGATTCATTTGAGGATAGCAGTGAGAGTGAGCATGTATCCCTCCCAAAGAAAGTGGCAGGTGGTGGTGAAAAAGATCCCTCAGACAGCCCTATGTCTGTTGATGAAGAACCGTTAATTCAAACCCAAATTACTGATATGAGTGCAGATGTGACTGCATCACCAAATCATGAGGACAGAGATCAGGAGCAAAAAAGACAACAAGATGGAAAGGAGAAAAGTGAGTCAGGGAGAGGTAGGCGTCTTCTTAAAAATAGCAGCATTAGTCCAGAGGATGCCAATGATGTGAAAAACCTCACTTCTCTCGCTAAATCCTCAGAGGAGGTTGCAACAGGTATTAGGCACTTCAAAACCATTGAGCTAAACAGCACTGCTACTGTTCGGCCAACATTCGACGATGGAGAGCCTGAAAGTCTAACAGATTCTCCTGAAGACCGCTCCAGAGGTGAGGGCTCCTCTAGTCTACATGCTTCCAGCTTTACTCCAGGGACTTCACCTACCTCTCTGTCATCCCTAGATGAAGACAGTGACAGCAGCAGTCCAAGTCATACAAGGTCAAGTGGAGAAGGTAAACAGCACAGGAAGGCAAAGCACCGACAACCTGGCCAGATGTTGCCAACTATTGAGGACTCTTCTGAGGAAGAGGAACTTCGTGAGGAAGAAGAGCTCCTCAGAGAACAAGAAAAGCAGAAGAGCTCAGGGAAAAAATCAAAGAAAGATAAAGAGGACATACGAGCACAGAGGAGAAGGGAGCATCCCAAAACACCCCCAAGCAATCTCTCTCCCATTGAAGATGCCTCCCCAACAGAAGAATTACGTCAAGAGGCAGAGATGGAGGAGATACGAAGATCATCTTGCTCAGATTTCTCACCTAGTATGGAATCTGACCCAGAAGGATTTGAAGTTAACCCAGAGAAAATTGCTGCAGTACAGAAAGTATATCAACTTCCAACATCTGTATGCCTTTACTCTCCTACAGATGAACATCATGGTGACACTCTGTCAAAAGAAGTGACAAGGAAAAAAGCCCTGAAAAGTGCAGATGAAGCCTATGAAGAAATTATGTTAAAAGCTAAGTCCCCCATAATTGAGAGAGTGGAGTTACCACCTTGTAAGGAATCTTTGTATAGTAGTACGTTGATTGAGGATTATGCTTATGAATCTCTTGTTAAGGACAAATGTGATGAGGAAGAAAAGGGTAAAATGCCAGTGCCAGAAAAATCAAAACATTTAAGATCACCAGATGAGGTCTATGAAGATATGATGCAGAAAAAGGAAATTATGCTAAAAGAACAGGACTTGAAACAGTCACAGCCAACAAAGGACATAACACAACCAGAAATAATATTACCACCTCCTGAATGTCATTCTGGTTTCATTCCCACCAGTAGCAGTGTGGCTATAGGCAAAGATGGGAAACCACTATTAGATGCTGAAACTGCCTATGAAGAACTTATGAAGCGACAGAAAGCTGTATTAACACCTGGAACCAGTCCAACACAGCCATGTCCTGATTCTGAAAACTCAATGTTACAGTTTGGAGCACCAGGGAATAATACAGTGATGGACACAGGTTCACAGAAACGTCTCTACCCTATACCAGACCTTAGGGTCATTCAGTGCTCCTCCGGTGAAGAAGAACCTGATGAGGACAGTGGTGCAGATCACACACTTGAAAAGGCTCCAAGTGCACCTGAGATCTTATCAGAAACTCCTATAAAGACAGAGCCCATACAAATTGTTTCCAAAGACCAATATACTGTAGCACCAGCTTCAGAGATAGACATACATTCTGTCCCATCATCTGAAGATACTACATCTTCTAACCATCAAGTAATATCTTCTGAGATACCTGACATTCATTCCTCATTCAGAGATTCCACAACCACAGAAATAGACCAGCATGGTGTGGTTGACTTATCAAAATCTTCTTTCTCTAGTCAGACAAACTTAGATTCCACCTCCATTGTCAGTGTAGCTAAAAAACTGTCTCATCCCATTGTGGTGAGTGTATCACCTTTACCAACTGTACCGCAATACATTCCTTCTGCACCTAGTGTAGTATCAACAGTTCCCCCTGTACCTCCCAAACCAGCAGTATTACGCCGTGGTTTGTCTCAGGAAAAAACAGACATTCCTATGCCTCCTCCCTTGCCACCTCCAACACTGCCGAAGCCAACTCTATATCCAAAAAAGATACCACCTCAGGTTCTTCCACGTTGTACTCCAGTGGGTATGACTACAGGCCCCAGTACTTTGGAAAAACAGTCTGGAGGTACAACACATAAGCCGCATTTTCCACCACCTGTTCCTCCAAAGCCATCCTCCATCCCAGCAGGTCTCACTTTCACTCACAGATCTGGAGAAAGTGTCAAGCCTCCAATAGCTCCCAAGCCAGTGACAATTGTTCACCCACCTTCTCCTCTTCATTCACCAGCTAGACCAACAGTTCTAACCACCGAGTCTGCAAGCATAGCTCTGAATCTAAGTCCCTCTGTAGATAGCAGGCCTGGAACCACATCACCCAAATCCCCTTCATCCCCCAGGCACACCAAAACTTTACATGAAACATATGTAGTTATAACACTGCCATCACAGCCCAGCTCACCAGTAGAAGGCATACAGTCTCAAGCCTCAGCAAGTTGTGATTTTGCATCTCCAACAATGCACCCTCAAGCATCTCCTTATCCACCACAGCAACAGAGCCATACCCAGTCAGACCCACAACAACGAACAACAAAAGTGCCACTTGCATTTACTCGAATCACTGAATCAATAGAAAGTCAAGAAATATGCGGGCCTGAGAAAGTGGTGTCAAGCATGAGTCATGTCTATGAAGCCATATCAGCATCAGCTCAACCACCAGTACCACTAGCTAATGGTGTTGCACAAGTTGTAACCACAGAACTTCAAAGAACAACAGTGTCTGTTGTACATGAAAGAGTGCCATCCATGCCTACCCCAAGTTCCTTCTGGGCTTCGTCTAGTCCAGAGAATCTGAAAACCCAGCCTCAGAATAGCCACATCTATCATGCTGGTGAGGTTGTGGATCTTCGTACCCCAAAAATGGATGCAGATACAGCCATGAAAGGTGTTGACCTGTCATCATCTGAGTCAAGACGACAGTCTGTGGTTACTGAGAGCAGTGCAAGACAAACAAGTGCAGTTCAGTCATCTGTTGTCAATCTCAGCACAGAACCCCCTGCCTCTGTCTCTGTTGTGTCAGACAACATTACCATTGTCACTTGCACAGCCACAATTGCTCATGGTAATGATGCATTTCAGGCCACCTCAATGCCTCTTCAGCTTACAACAGCCAAATCATTTGAGCCAGTTTCTCAAATAATCTACCGACCAGTAGATGCCCAACCAGAGAAACCAATCAATCTGTCCACTAGTGTAGGGAAAGTTCAGACACCTCCTGTTACTGTTGCTCCAACCTTTGTAACAAGTGGTTTTGGTGCAAGTGTCCCTCCTCACTTGGAAACTTGTGTATCTGGAGTAGTAGATCTCACTACAGCAAAGCCTGTTCAGACCATTGTCTCTGTTGACAAATCCACTGCAGAGGTCATGACAGCTGTGATCACTGAAGAGGATGGAAAACCTGTAGATCTGACAGCTGGCAGAAGAGCAGTGTGCTGTGATGTTGTTTACAAGTTGCCATTTGCTGGGAGTTGTACAACCCAGCAGCCCACTCCACTGCCTGAAGACCGCTTTGGCTATCGGGATGACCACTATCAGTATGATCGCTCCCCTTATGGAATGAAAGGTTTCGTTGGTATCAAGCCTTCCATGTCAGACACTAATTTAGCTGAAGCTGGGCTTTTTCTCTACAAGAGCAAAAACAGTTATGATTTCAATGGTGCCATAGAGGGGGCCGTTGATCTTACTTCTGGAAAGATATCTGAGGCAGGTCAGTATGCTGACATTGCAGATCTCTCTGCGAGGTATCATTTTGAATTACCTCCACTTATTCTGGGCTGATATCTTAAGATGTTTTGTGTTTTGTTGCTTTTTGTTTTTGCATGCATTGACTTTTTCTCAGCTCAGCATTTTCTTTTTACACACAGATGCATGTCCCTGCATGCTGTACCCTGTTGTTTTGACTTCCCAGCATCACTAATCTGGCAAGACTCAATGCTTACTCATATCTTTATTAATGTAACCAATGCAGTGTTTCATGGACTGAACCATCTAACTCTGAATTCTTAACAGGTGAGGCAGTGGACTATTCAAGCAGAGTCACAGGGGCATATTCTGGCATGACAATTCCACAGTTCTCCCAAACCAGAATCACATCTGCTACTGGAACGCCCTTTGTAGTCACAAGTGTATTGAGATCCTCCAATGGTATTGTCTATTCCTCAGTAGCAGCCCCAATCCCATCCACTTATGCAATCACCACACAGCCTGGATCAATCTTCAGTGCAACATACAATACCCTGTCTGGAATGCATACAAGTGACACTATGCCATCATTATCATCTCTTCAAAACCAACCTATTACCAGGTCTCAGAGTTTTGTATCCACATTGGTCACCACTACAGCAGAGGTACAAGAGCGACAGCCTCTAAACCTAGAAATTGTTGCAACAAAGGGTATTATTTCATCTGCTCTCTCTGAGGTTACACCTACAGTAGCCACAGTAGGTACCTTAGACTCATATACTGATGCATCTTTGGAAGCAATTGCTGCCTCCCTAGAGGCGTTATCATCTCCTATGGTGCCTGGTGATGGGCAGTACCAGATGGAACGGGAATTACTAGAAATGGAGAAAATGAAGCAGCAGCGGCTGGCTGAAGAGCTGGAATGGGAGCGTCAAGAGATTCAACGATTTCGTGAACAGGAGCAGATGATTGTACAAAAGGAGCTAGAGGAACTTCAAGCAATGAAACAGCAGATCCTTTGCCAGCAAGAAGAAGAAAGGCAGGCCCACCTCATGATGCAAAAGGAGACCTATGCCCAACAACAACAACAACTAGAACAGATCCAACGCTTGCAGGAGCAACTGAGACAACAACTTGAGGAGCAGAAGTTAAGGCAGATGTATCCAGGAGATGCAACAGATGCAGCCAGACAGGAAGCATTGCTTAGTATTGCGGAAAGCAGAAAGATTATGGATAGTGGTGTCCAAACAGATGAAGAAGACAATACTGAACAAACATACACATCAGGGAGGAAGAAGAGGGCTGTGAAGAAAAGTGTAGATAGCAGTGTCCAGACAGATGATGAGGACCAGGATGAGTGGGAGGTCCCAGCTCGAGCTAGACGTAGTAGGCCCAGAGGAGTGAAGTACAGTACAGCGGAATGTGGGGGACAGGTGTCAGTTCAGGCTCTCACAGAGATTTCTGTGCAAACAGATTCAGGTACTGTGAAGGGACATTCAGTGCAGGTTGATGCAAGATTGGAGTACTCAGATTCTGACAGAAGCTCCTCCCCACAGAGAGACAGAAGACGCCCAACTCCCTTAGAGTTAGGACAATCCTCTAAACTCAAAGTGGACTCCACTTCCCTCCAGGTGGTTCCCGTCCCTCCCAAATCCCCCAAAGTCCTGTACTCTCCTATATCACCATGTGTGTCCCCTAGCAAGTCCCTAGAGTTTGTGTCTTATGATAAATCTTTAGGAGACACAAGTCCACAGAGAATTCATGCAGCTGCTGCAGACCCATCAAAAGCTCAGCCTATCAACTCTAGAACACCAAAGATAATGCAGAGGTCGATGTCGGACCCTAAACCCATGAGTCCAACTGGTGAGGACAGAGCCACGGCGATTTTCCAGCATACAGATGATCATACTGTGAGTGCTCTTAATGTATTACACTGAAAAGCCAACAAGCCAATTAATGGCTTAATGCATATTGCCATTGCACACTTGGGGTACAAGTCTGGCTGCAGAGGGTAAGTGATAATGAGAACGTAACTCACGTCAAGGCGGGGACTCTGAAATGGGCGAGACCTCTTTGTTGAAGTGAATGTAAATAAAGCAAATACATCTGCCTAGCGATCTGTCGGCAAATCATTACAAACATTATCCTAACAATGGGACATTCTGCTGCCCTATGTGAAAAACTAAGCAGGACTGTAAGCTATAGCCAAAATACCTAGGCTTATATATATATATATATATATATATCATTAACACATCATGGTATGGTGTCCAAACAGTATATAATTGTATGATTAAAGTAATGTGTTAAATTGATATTTGGAGTTCAGAGAGGTTTCATGTCATTATTCAAACTAATCTCTCATCTCAACTTCATGCGTGATGATCATGATGATGATGCGTTAATTAAAAAATGCCTGTCTAACCAAACTGAGAGTTCATGATATTATTAGAATAATAGAAGGTCAAAACCATTGCTTGCTGGTGCTCCTGCTTTACTATTAGCCTATATTCCCACCCTCTGTTTCCAATAAGATAGGCTACACCATTTTGCTGGTATCTAGTAGGCTGTGCAAACGATTGCCTTTTTGTAAGTTCCAAATATATGAATCGCTTGATAAAACAGAACAACCTTGAAGTCTATGGCTTGGCACCCACACTTAAATCAGGTAGGCAGTAGGCCTAGTTGTGTAATTTCTCTTTAGACTATTTGATATTAGTCCCCTCTCTTCCATTCATACAGTAAGTGCTTTATTTGGAAAATAGTAGGTGCATTGAGGCACTTGAAAGTATCGTCACTTATTCTAAAACATTATCCAAAACCCTAAAAAGTTGACAATATTATTTCCAACCATAACCTATCCACAGACAGTAGGCGTAATATAGTATTTCAATGTATGACCAACATATATAAAACCAATTATCAAAACTTGCAGTGTTGTCAGTTAATTCATCCAGTCCATTTATCTCTTTTTACACGCCTTTCCAATTACTAGTAATGGCAGACGAGGATAGAATATATTAAGGTCAATCATTTTTTGGCATCACAGAGTAGGCTAGGCTATATCGTAACGAGATTCCATTGGAGATTAAATGTGATTCAGAGCGACTCATATAATTAACATCACATATGTTTTACTATCGATTAACAAAGTAACCGCCAGGTCGGATGTGAAACAAATGGGTCTGAAAAGCAACAACCATGTTTTCGTGAAATGAATTGCTTGGAAGAGCAGAATAAATGCTATGTATTATTATTAAAAAGTATTCAGAACATTTGCACAACAATATAGAGATTGTAAATGCTACTGTAAGATTGTCTGACGCATTCCATTTAAAGGTATAACTCAACAATGGTATTGGTTGGCTTTAACCAAATATTTTATTAAATAACATAGGCTTGACTCTGCCCACCTCGTGTGTCTGTGCCCCTACAGGGGGCAGTGCCCTTTCAAATAAAATTTGTTCCCCCTAGTGTGACCACCACATAGGCTATTACGTTTCTATTCTGTTGCTATTTCACGTACTGTAGATATGGTCTTCTCTCGTTAGTTAGGTTACATGCAGCAGTAGAAAACTCGCATAACCTCTCCTTGTCCCACTCACACACACACACACAAACACACACACACACACACACAACGGAGGCTCCCCTCCGTAGTCTAGGCTACTTGAATCAGAACAATTCAAGATTGTTGCAGCACAGAATGACAGTTCAGTTCAGTGTTCACTAAAAGTTAGCATTATCAACCCTCCAGCGCAAATTAAGTTCAATAGGCTACTCATGCATGCAAATGAACTAGTTTGTTCTTATCCCAACAAAGTCAATCGTGGAGATAAAATTCGTTAGACATGCAAAGTTATCAGCAGTTAGCAACATGCATGTAAGAGCCTTAGGTACAAGGTAGCTAAACACCCAACAGCTGGGTCTCTACTCACGGACACTAGGCCAACTCGTGGTCATGATTAAGCTATCATTAAGCTATCAATTCATCAACTGTGATGTGAAATATTTGTGCCGCCATCGTCCCCAATAAAAAAAAAAAATGGTGCCCCTTTGGAAATCAAAAAGTCCCCTCTATCACTGTACTCTGCAGCCAAGGTCTGACCAGATTGCAAGCATCATAACAAAGGGTCTGAAGTATGTAAATTAGATATTTCAGTCTTTTATTTTTAATAAATTTACAAAACACACCAAACACCTGTGTTTTTGTGGAGTATTGGAGCATTGTGTGTAGATTGATGAGAAAAAAACATGAATTTAATCTATTTAAAGATGAGTATGAAACATAGCAAAATGTGGAAAACTTGAAAGGGTCTGAAAACATTTTTGGTCATACTGTATGTATGAGGGGATCAGATAAAAAAAATATATGAATAAAAATTCTAACTGTGTTTTTTTTTTTATTTACAGGGTAAGTCATCACCCATTAGTACCCCATCTGGAACACAGAAGAAAGTAAAGAGAACCCTTCCCAACCCACCATCAGAGGAGGAGACAGGCACACCTGGCCAGACAAACTATAGTACTGCATCTGCCCGTCGACGCCTCTGCCGAAGCACCAACATGGCCCGTGCCAAAATCCTGCAGGACATTGATAGGGAATTGGACTTAGTGGAACGTGAATCCTCGAAACTTCGTAAGAAGCAGGCAGAATTAGATGAGGAGGAGAAAGAGATTGATGCCAAACTCCGCTACTTGGAAATGGGAATCAACCGCAGGAAGGATGCCCTCTTGATAGAACGGGAAAAACGGGAGAGAGCATATCTGCAGAGTGTGGCTGAGGACAGGGATTACATGTCTGACAGTGAGGTCAGCAACATCCGCGAGACACGGCGTGGAGGTGGTGGGGAGGAAGCAGGTGGACATGGATTGGAAAGACCTCACACGGCCCCTCAATCTGAGTTAGAGCAGTTTGTCCCACCACAGACCAAACAAGAGGCTCAGTATGGCAAGTACTCTCAGTACCAGTACCCACAACAGACCCTGTACCAGCATTCTTTGTACCAGTCTCAACAACCGTATCAGTCCCAATCTATCTATTCCTCTGTGCCATCCCTCACAGCTTCCCAACAGCAGAGTTACCATCAGATGCTCTTACTGCAGCAGAAGGCTAGACAGCAGGCTGCTCTCCTTTCTGAATTGGATGCCACTAAGATGGCCACCAACTATGATGTCATTCGGAGTCAACCAGATGCCTCCTCCTATCTAGGTGGAAAATATGGTAGCCATTTGGACCTCCGCTCTTTAGAAGAACGTGGGGGTAGCATTGCTGGGAGTCCAATGTCTAATGTGTCAAGTGATTCCTTCTACACAGATGTGGAACACCATCAAACCCCCAGGAGCTACTTACTCCTGGAGGATGCTGCAGAGCTCACAAAGGCATCATCTGGCCTCTCCGACTCCACTTATACTCTTGCAGAGAAAGAACTTGCTAAAGCAGAGCGTCTCCTAAGGCGAACTGCTGCAGATGTGGGAACAGATTACCTTGAAAGTTCTACAAGGCTTAATGCCTATGCAAAGACCCAGGAAGATGAAGATGCCATGGAGGAACCTTATGAGCTAAAGCTACTAAAACAACAACTGAAACAGGAGTTCCGAAGAAGCACTGCTGGAACAGAGAGCCTTGAGCAACTGGCTGGTCTCCCACACCACTACTACACCCCTGGTTCAGGTGTTTCCAGCAGTTCTTACAGACCATTCTCCAAGACTGAGAAGTACAGTATTAGCAGACTGACTCTAGAAAAGCAGGCTGCAAAGCAGCTTCCAGCTGCCATCCTCTATCAGAAACAGAAACCCCCCTTGATAGACCCTAAGCTTGGCAAGTACTCTTCCACTTTCCAGGATACCAGGACCCTTGACACAGACTACACTAGCTACCTTGGATCTAGTGCTGCCTCCCCCCAGGTCAAGCAGGCTACTACAGGATGAAATCACCTTTGGACTCCGCAAGAACATTGCAGAACAGCAGAAGTACCTAGGTTCTAATATGAGTAATAATCTTGCAGGGTCCCTCAATGTGGGTCAGAGCCTTAACCTCAGCTCTGGTGTGCGGACCTCCTTAGGAGAGGATTCGTCTTACCCCAGTGGTAGTAGATCACGCCCTTCCTCTAGGCCATCTTCTGTCTATGGCCTGGACTTATCCCTCAAACGAGATATCTCCAGCTCCTCTCTGAGGCTAAAAGCAGAAAGTGAGGCTTCAACTGACACTTCAGCCTATCAGACTCCTTCTGGCAGAACAAAGCCTACAAGTTTGCCAATTGTTCCTGGAGGAAGAGGACGTATTCCAATTGTGGCCCAGAACTCGGAAGAGGAGAGCCCTCTGAGCCCTGTAGGCCAGCCAATGGGCATGGCGCGAGCATCTGCAGGACCCCTTCCACCTATATCTGCTGACTCCCGGGACCAGTTTGGGTCTTGCCTCTCTTTGCAAGACTCCCAGCAGCAGCACCTGAGAGATGAGCAGACAAGAGGTCGTGGTTATGTGCTCATGGATGACCTACAAGGCACCATGTCAGAGAGTGAAGGTAAATCTCTTCTGTTTACAATTTTCTGGCTGTGGCACAGCGCACATCTCACACAGCAATGTTTCAACACAGCTAATTCACAGCATCACATGCTCAATTTGCATAATGCATTCTATCAAGGAACTTTCACTTTCTGAGTTTATTGTTTTTTTTAATTTTATTTATTATTTCAGTGCTAAGAAATGTGTCTGCTTGCATGCATTATGATTTGTCTTCAGATAAATTGCTTCCTTCATTTGAAACCTTTTTTCTGTAAGCTTTGTGCATGTTTGTGTTTTAGACTGGATTAATAATCAATCATTGTGTGCTGCATGTTTTATATCCCTATCAACCTGCATGTAGGAAGATAATTTTCCTACATTTATTTCTGTCTAGACTATGTGTTATCTCAGGGACAGAATATCTCTTAATCATTAGAATGTAAACTTTGATAAACTTGTGATATAATAATAGAGAACAAATGAGTTTAAACCAGGTTAAATATTACATAATATGGTTTTATAATATGTTGGTATAATAATATATAACATATAGTCTCACAGAAGTATATTTTTGATTTCTTTTGACAATTTTACAC
The DNA here is from genome assembly GCF_017589495.1 of Alosa alosa. NCBI lineage: Eukaryota > Metazoa > Chordata > Actinopteri > Clupeiformes > Clupeidae > Alosa > Alosa alosa. The sequence goes on along the minus strand of NC_063205.1, from coordinate 30,776,160 downwards.
CCTCTAATATGTGTTTGTTCATTTAATAAATACTTCTAATATTATTTTGCATGTGTTTCATTTGCAATGACAACATTCAGATGTTCAGATGTTCCTGTGCTAAAGAAATGAGTTTGATTATTGCATTCTTGCATGGCATGGTATTGCTTGACATGCTTATTTATTTAGTTTGCTTTCCTCTAAATCATATTACCTTATATTTGCAACACATTTGCTTACACATCTCTTTTTTTCCTTGCTTGTTATCATCTGATGCCATGATCACATGGTGATTTTCAAGCAAACATGATCACAAACCCTACGTATTTTCTGATTCTGACATTCAGAAAATGTTTGCAAAATTAAGTCACACACACATACACATCCTGTATGCTTGGAATTGAAAGCATATATTGAATATTTGAATGTGCTGGACTAATGATATTGTACACATCATATGCCATGTTATGCTATATAAATGTTAACACATTTAACATAGTTACATCACTGTACGGAAGGATTTGAACCAGGGGTGTCAAACATAAGGCCCGTCAGCAGGTTTCATACGGCCCCCAAGATGTTTTGGGTAGGAAGGGAAAATGAGAAAGAAAAGATATCCACATCCAGAGGTCTTCAACAATTTGTAATAAGTAATTTCTGTGATAAATTGATTCAACCTAGAACTACAAACCATCCTCAGGAAGGAAGAGGCCAAAAAACTGACATGGAAGGAAGGTATTTCAAGAAAGAGTATGAAATGATGTCAGTAGATGATTTGTAGCCTACTTGTTTGCTCATAAGTGGGTATAGTAAAGGAGTATATCATCAAACAACAATCTGATACCAATGCAGAGAAATGAAAATGACCATTGACGGCCCCCACGAGGTCTCATTACAACAAATCCGGCCCACTGCATAATATGAGTTTGACACCCCTGATTTGAACAAAGATGTTTGCCTGAAAATATCAAAGGTGGTATGTTAACGTACCACCATGGGTAGTAGTGTCTCATGGTAGACAGCATGAGACCCTGTACCACCATGTGCAATCTCTCACAAATGATCTGTGTTTTCTCAAGTTTGGATATTGAAATTGTAAATGTGTCCACATCATCAATGTGTTGCAAATGATGCCAGCACATTATAAATGTTTTATAAGGCAGTGTTTGTTAATCCAGGTTTCTGTGGACAACACACCACCACCATCATGCATTTACATTGCATATGGAAGCCTTTAGTGGCAAACCATTTAGTGTCTGTTTCCCATAATTTATGTTGATGCCATACACCACAAAACAGATGACTGTCCACAACACACTAGTCCTGTGGGTAAAGGTTCTCAGTCATAGATGTAACAGATACAGTTGAAAACATATGTTGCATTTCTCAAAGCTGCCGAATTGCTACAGTATTCACATCCATGTTTCAGTAGCTACTGTACTGTATATTAACTACAGTTGCTACATTTGAAGACTTTGGTTCCAAAACGCTATATCCTCCATTTTAATGCATTTTTATAAATATTTTGTTTTCCAGGTAATTTTAGTACAACTGTAATTGGGTATTGTTACTCAATCAAAACAATATAATTGTTATTTTATTGATATTACCTGAAATACACAATTAAATGACATGACATTTTAATGTTTTTAAATATGTAGATACAGTATAGCGTTTTGGAACCAAACTCTCTGTAATAAACTCTCATTTATTACATTGGATGTCAAATCCCTTCCAGAGGAGAGAAGATACAGACAAAACAAGCAATCATTGAGAGCCCAAATCTGAGGCACATCAAGTGTGCAGGTCAATGTAAACAGTTTCACAATGAGACCTGAGTCTTTATATATATATATATATATATATATATATATATATATATATATATATATATATATATATATATATATATATATATATTGAAAATAGGCTGCTTAAGAAACCTCCATGAGAAGCCACAATAACTCACTCACCATGCAGATTCATCTCCAGTTAAAGGAGAATGGCAGCAATTTTTCACATAGATTTCTGTTTCTCAATGTCACCATTTACTGTCGGTAGGAAATAAAAACATGACCCCAGAGTGTAGCACTGTAGCTGTTTGCTGCAGAATCTCAAGCTACTGTAGGTAGAACAGATTATTATTTTTGTTCTAAATCCGTACCGACAGTACTTGGTGACCTCGAGAAACAGATCTATGTGAAAAATTCGCCGGAATTCTCCTTTAACAGCCATGCTATATTATTTAAAGCATGGTTCACTCTAAATTAGTGTTTTTCAAACTTTTTCAGACCAATGACCACTTTACCAATACTAAAACAAATACTCAAAGACCACCCAACTCCCTAAATATCTGAATAAAATAGGCCAATAGAATATTACACAATACTCTCTTAACTATTTTCATCAAACTCGCTGAACCATTTTCATCAAGTCTTTGCACTTTGTTGTGTTAGAGGTTTCATTTGATTTTCTTTTAAACAACCCTGTCCTGACTATTTTATTTTTTTAAGTACCAACTGACTACATAGGTGACACAAAACTGTTGGCTTGTTGAAGTCTGCCAGGACCACTAAATCTGAAGATTACTGTACTTAAGTATGATTGAGTATCTGTACTTTACTTGAGTATTAATATTTTTGGAAACTTTGACTTTTACACCACTACATTTGAAAAACAAATACTGTACTTTTGACTCCACTACATTTGAAATCAATGTAACAAGCATCAAGTCAAGTCAAGTGGGTTTCAACAATAAAACACTGTATATAGTGAGACGAAACAACGTTTCGCCATAGATCAAGTGGTATTACATTTAACATATTAAAAAACAACATTTTACACAGGCTACAATTAGTGCACACACATTATTGATTTACATAAAGCATGAAGTACTCGTTACTTTTAACCACATTTTATTCTTTAAATGCAATAATGTGATAGACCATCTTGAAGTTCATTTTTTCAATTTGAACTTGGCTGAATTGGCTGTGGTAATGATGGTGATAACAGATTCTTCATCAGAACATCTTCGATGTAGCCTGGGAGGACCCAGACAAACCTGTTAGCAATTGAGATTTGAGAAGTTCTCTGGTGTTAACCAGGCTATCTTCCATGATCATTGTCAAATTCGAATGAAATTAGACAACCACCTGATATACACCACATAGCTATATCTTTAGCCTACATCATTAAATGATAAATAATCTACTTATAATTAAGTTATCTGGTTTTGTATTCGGCATTGAGAATGTTTTAGATTTGTGAACAGAGAATGAATAATTATTTAAATTATATTATTGCATCCATTTCAACAGTTGCAAAGTTATACAAATAGGTAAAATGTTTTTGTTAGATGTAAGGAACTAAAGGTCTGTTCAAGTCCTATAACTGACCAAAGGATGTACAGTATACCCCATCAATGGCCAAATAAACATATCATTACAATACATTAAAAAGGAAAAAAGTACTTCTGTACTAGAGTTTAGTAAAAATCTGACTGTGAAAAGTGTCCACCATCTTTTAAAAGATGAAACAGGATATTTTTCAGTAGAAAACATATTCTTTCTTTAATTTATCCAAATATTTAAAAATGGACAACACACATTAACTTGCACATCAATCAATTGGTTTCTCACACACCAAAACCCTGGCCCTTTTAAAAGAGCGCCAGTGGGTGTGGTCCAATTAACTCAAGTAGCAATTAATTACCCACACCTGCAGACAATTAGTCTGCTAACACACTGACAGGAACATGTGCAAAAGTGCAAATTCAAAACAGTGTCCTAAAACAGGGAAGATGTAGTCAATATAGTTGAATCCCAAAGTGAGCCCTGAGGCCTAAGGACTAAAGACTCACAGACTTAATTGATCTCAGGTGCTGAGCGAGTGTGTGAGGCCACATGGGCTCAGATAGGCATACATGGGATTGGGACAGCACAATTACATGTTCCTTGGCAATGTTTAATAACAAAGATGCTTCTGACACTTGTACCATGCAAGTGTGACGTGCTGTTGTTTACCTTTGTAATTTCCGGATTTCCCCATGGTCTCCACGGTAAACGTCACAACACTTTGAACTGTGGGTAATTCCATTTGGTGAAGTTTGCACTGATGCAGACTCATGGAAAGGGCTCGGTAAGTGTGTACTTAAACCCTCACGCCCTATGAAATGCGACATTGGGACAGCCCTAAGCCCTTATGAATTTTGCGAGAACGCACAGCAAAGTCTGTGAGTCTGGACTTTGGGATTGGCCCCATCTCCACACTGACTTTCACTGGAGTTATATTTGACAAGGTGTATCTATACTGTCACTTAAGTAAAGGAATTGTGTAATTCGTCCACCTCTGCTCACAACTTTGCTTTGGAGTCACTCATATAGTGCCTCATAATGTCTTGGAACTGCTATGGACTAATTCTGAATGCACTTATCAAGTACGAAGACTACATGCAGTACAGTACACTTCCTCTCCACAACACCATCATTGATTTACCATAGCATCTATTCAGATTAACATATCTGCAGTGATTCATCAATGGCACTATTTTAACCATTTTGACCACATATTTGTCTTTGACCCCCATTTGATATCATTGAAACTATTTAGAAACATTTAATAAATATTGAAATAATTGTTTGGTCAAATATAAAATGATTTTCCTTCACCCAATATCTTTGAAGCGTACCAACTACATCGGGAGGAAACAGATTGGTTCATGAAGCCTCAAGATGGCCGGCACGAAAATTGCCATAGCCCAGACAGGAGACAGGTGACCATTCTGACACTTACAACACACACACACACACACACACACACACACACACACACACACACTTGCACAGACAAACAAAAGAGCATTTGGTTATTTAATGAAATGTTAACTGTATTCTTTAGATGAAATCTATGCACTTCGCATTTCCTCATGTGCGTGTCAAACTCCAGAGAGACCCTAAGGATCGTAGTGTGTCAGGTAACGCAACTTTCCACATGGCACACTCCATTACCAAACTCATACACATTGGCACACTTTGTTACTTCCACAGTCAATATCTGGGTTTCCATTCAACTCATTTGCATATGCATGCACAATCATGACAAATCAGCTAAAGGACATGCGTGTCTGCAAGTGTTTCCATTTATGGTTTTATTCAAATTAAAAACGACATTGTTGTAAACAGCTGTGGGATGAAAACTTAAGGCTGTTAGGGTAACATTTATGAAAACTCATGATAAAACTGCAACAAAGCATATTACAGTTTTTTTACGATTGCTTAAACACTAAAATCAAAAGTATTCCACAAATAACTAAACCTTACAAGGAGCAAAACATCAGCATAGATGCGATATAGTGAGTAACTGATTCAAACATAATCTGATCATAATATATATATATATATATATATATATATATATATATATATATATATATATATATATGTGTGTGTGTGTGTGTGTGTGTGTGTGTGTGTGTGTGTGTGTTTGTGATATGTCAACAAAATAGAGTTTTGATAAATAATTATATAGTTTTGACTGAAGTGTTTCATTTTACGAAAGAGCTAAGGGATTCTGCTAATTGAGTGTAGTGTTTTGAAAAAACTGTTTTCAAAATTGTGCTTAAGCAATTGAAAAAAAAATATATATCGCAATAAGCCCTTTTAGAACATTGATTACAGTGATTTTAGGGTAACATGGTTACTACAAAAACCTGGCAAGGAACACAAGAACAAAAATGAAATATTTTGTCAACATCAATGACCATTCCTTTGGCAAACGAAGTAGTTGTCCAACAATATTGGTTGCCAAGCTCAAACAGACGCAGCACCTACATTTTTTGTAGCATAGTAACAATGCGCAAAGTAAACAGCTTCGTGGTTTAGAGCGTGGTCATAATCAAAGACCGGACCTCTCTATTTTAGAATATAATTTTTATTCACGTAAGAATGCTTTCATTTATGCTAAATTAAAGTGTTTCAGCCGGGATGTCTTATTTGAATGGTGAAATTGTGCATTAAAAAGTTGGATGGAAACCCTAATCTAATCCTACCAGATGTATGAAGTGTTCATGGTGCATTTCCCCTCCCTATTGAAATTCAATTAACATGAAGCTTCTCCATAGGCAATGGCTTAGGCATACGTGTGGTGGGAGGTAAGGACGTCCCTGGAGCTAATGGGGAGATCGGAGCATATGTTGCCAAAGTTCTCCCTGGAGGTGCTGCTGAACAGACTGGAAAGATTGTAGAGGGTAAGGAGACTCAGGAATCACTAAATTAAATTCATTAAATTCACGTTTATATTAGTTGTTTAAGTCACAGAGAGTCCAAAACTATGCTTTGTAGCCCATGATATAAAAAAACAGAGTATCTGTGCAGTAGTCCTTTCTAAAGAAAGTAAATGAAAATTCACTAATACGAGAAAATACATTTATGCAAAAAAGTATACAAAGCTAAAACCATGCTTAATTCCATGAATTCTCAGTTTTATGTTCTGCACAGCAAACTCTGGCTAGTGCCTTTTGATTGTCTTGAGGTCTAAAATAAGCACAAAAACCCAAAGCTCAGCAGTTATAAGTACAGTAGGCCTACTTAACTTAAAAATGACAGAATAGAGAATCGTTTTTACCTTGTTGAATGAGGTTTGGTGAATGGCCTCAAAGCTACCATGAATGGGAAACACGGCTGTTTCCTTATTATTATGTACAGTAAATCTCGGACTTTGAAATGACCACGAATCTGAACAAAGACAAATTGTGACAAATTCCTCTGATTATTGCCTCACTCCACACATTGGGCCCTATTATGACAGCCTAAAACGCATGGTCACTGGTGAATACATAAGGGATAACGGCCGCCGAGGTGTCCTGTTATACGGAATTAATGGACGAGGGGCAAAGAACTCCCTGACGCGCAGCGGAGTTGCCTTTGCCCAAGTCCATTAATTCCGTATAACTGGACACCTCGGCGGCCCACTTATCACCCGGTTGCCACTGCAAAGCAAAGAAACACGCGGTTCCGTTTAAAAAGAAGCTCACTAGTTCAGCTTGTTGTACAACTTTGGTTGGCCCTATAACAGCGATAGCATGGACAGTTAGCGTGTTTACAGTTGATTCCATTGTTGCGAAGCCTGCCTTCAGGCTCAACCGTCTTCCTACTATCGTTGTTATAGTTACCATTCATAAGCATTGATATGGAACGGCAATTAAACTTTTTTTTACCAGATCTACTTCATAGGTGTTCCGTTATTCAGAATTAAAAGCCACCCCTCCAGCCAATCAGAAAAGAGTATTTCTTCTCTCCGGGTGATAACGGTAGTTTAAACAAATTTCGGGGTTTGTCCAATCAGTATTGGGTGTGGTTTAGTTATGAAACATTATGAAGCGTCCGGCGCACGGCAAGAAGGTGGGTCTTATGTTTCTTAATCAGTCATGGGTGTGTTTTGGGCGTAACACCATTTAAACCAATGAGAATGACATCTGTCATTCCCTTTAACTGTGCAGAGCGCATCTTCAAACTGTGCATCGGTATTTTGACAGTCAGACAGGCAAAGTGAAACTAACTTCACCGTGGTGTCAGTCAACGACAAAACAGTTCTTCAAAGTTAGTTACTTTCACTATTGACTGACAATGGGTTGGAAAACATAGGCTGGAAAAAGCAACACTTACAATGTTCTAATAACAATGATAATGTTCGAATGTCTGAATAAAACAACATTTATCCTGCAGAGAAGTTGCTTATATCTCGTGACAGTGCATCTTCAGCTGTGCTCTCGCCTAATCACTTTTAACTGTCATTACCAATTTGCAAATGATGGTGAATAACTACTCAGTGTGAGATGTATTTCGTAATAACTTTATTCTACAGTAATTATGTTTCCCATTGTAGCCTAATCGTGTAACTTGTAATGTTTTGCATGGATGTGCGCTGGTGCGTGTTTATGGATGATGTTGTGCACCCGCCCATAATGACTGTTGATAATGCGCTCTTAATAACATATAAACAACTCGCCATGGACTTCTGACCAGGTTTCTCTTGATCAGTGGCGCAATGCGTTTTAGGTTGTGTACGATAGCGATTTTAGACAACGTGCCAGATCACCTACTTAGGTTGTGAATTGGCACACCCCTGGTCGCGTTGTTTAATATAAGAGACGTGTAAAATACAACTTCAACTTTGCGCTGGGAAAATAACTAGCTTTCCGCCATGCGCCAGGTTGCAAAATAGCACCCATTATGTTGTTGGAGATTCAGGAAACACTTACATCATAATTATGGCACACAAAATCATGGACGGATTATGAGCCACTGGGCCCCTGGGTACAGTGAAACGGTGTGAAACTAACAAAGTGAAACTAACTTCACCGTGGTGTCATAGTCGACGACAAAACAGTTATACACAGTTAATTACTTTTACTATTGACTGACAATGATAACTAGACTGCATTTCCGGCGGGAATAAGTGTGCTTGCCCTGGTCGGTACCATGGAGAGCAGACAGTGACATACGCTATGCTGAACCTGGCTTAATCCAAGCATTCTAACAGTGCCTTTCAGTGTTGGAGCAGTGGAATACCTCAAAAGCTCTATTATTGCCTTGCAGGGGTGAATGCGGTTCGTTGGCTTTTACCTGTGGCCTGCCAGAATTTAGCTTCTATGACTAAAAATCAAATCAATACAATAAAACAACAGCAGTGATTGGCTGCAAAATAAATAATGTCCGTCTTGCACCTCTCAAACTGGGCTATCAGGGTAACCTAGAGAAAAATGTGAAATTATGAAATATGACTAAGGCATTAAAATGCTGCTTGTTTGTCAGGATATTTTTTCACTGATTTATTTTAGAAATATGAGCTATGAGTGTGAATGTTATATATTCCATCCCCTAATTCTGTTTTACTGGTTTATTTGACAAATAATCTATATGGATTTGCTCTATAAAGACCTTATGTCTGTTTGGGATTGTTTTGAGAGCCTATTGATGTATCTCAGAATAAAGGAATGTCCACAACATTAGTGATGTTTTTTTGTGTGTGTGAATGTATTTTGCTTAACTCATTAAATTGAGCTGGATACTCATGAACGCATGTCTCTAATAGCAATAGGAGTAATTTTAGCAACACATTATTTTGTGTGGCCCATAACGACCCAGTGGATCATGAAAACGTGCCAAAATTCACATTCCTTGCTTGTTGTTGGTACATTAATCCCATTCAGATTGCCTTTATCTGAGATGTAAGAGTTCAGTATAGGTTTAAGGTCTGGGGCAGGGATTTGACATTCTGTGACTTCTTCATTGAGGGCTTGCTTAGCAGCACTGTCCGCTTTCTCATTTCCCCTCAGACCAACATGGCCTGGGACCCAGCAAAACCACACTTAAGTTCTGGTTCTTAGACGCTCTAGTTGATCAAGCTCAGCTTTGGTTGTACCTTGCGTGACATTAAAGCCTACTGGAAAGATTTTAATTATTTAATTGAATATTCAACTTTTGACTGAATAAAAAAAAATTTATCCCTCTCACCCATAGTTTTTATTTATTTACAAATGTCCATGGGCCTACTGTAAAAATTTTACATAGTTATTCTATTGATCTTTTTTATACTATTCATCCTGCACATGCGATCTTACTAATCTTATAATGTTTTTCTGTACTACAATGACACTGTTTCCACACTGCACATATTGTATGTTTTACATATCTGTTATAAATTTGTCATATTGAATATCCATATTTATTTTTATATTATATTCTGTTAATACACTGCATATATCTATATTATTATTTCTACTATTATAATTTTACTGCTAGATCTACATACATTATTCTACTTATTGTATGAGATAACTGCCTAATACACTGCACATATTTATATTTAATTCATATTACTCTAAACCACCTTCTGTAAATCAACTGTATACTACTGTCTACATTGCACTATATTTTTGACCTGTCTCTGTATATTTCATCACCTTTCTATACTTTGCATCACATTGTATGTATACTGTAGCTACATGAATCACAGCTAAGATCCTTGGTTGCTATGAAGGCCAGTCGTTCTAAATGGATGGTTATTTTCATGGCCAAAGGCCAGTTATCTCTGGTGTTGTCAAGCGGACATATCCTAACTTTTATCCTATTTTAAACATCTCTATTTTACTTAGCCTACTTCCATACAGTGACTCCTATTAAGAAGTGGCCACTTCATTCAGCTTTTACCGTGATTCAATGAGCAACATTATTAAATTAATCTGTCACCATATGCCTATGCCAACGCTTTGCAAAGAGGAGAATCTTTTAATTTGATTCACAATGAAACGTTACATTTAATGTACATGTAAACAAATGAGTAGGCTAGTTTTGGTTGTTGGTGGTGTTATTGCATGCCTACAATGCAAGTTCCCTCGCTGGAAGCTCCCTGTAGACAATAGTAGACGATTTCAAAACATCGCGTTAGGAGTCCCTGCCAATTCTGATTAACCTTATCTTATTTAAAACATCTCTATTTTTACTTATCCCACTTCCATACAGTGGGTCCCATTAAGAAGTGGCCACTTCATTCGCTTTACCGCGGATTCACACAGCAGCATTAATAAATTAATCTGTCACCATATGCCTATGCTTACGTTTGCAAAGAAAACATTTTAATTTGATCCACATGAAACGTTACATTTCATGTACATGTTGACAATGAGTAGGCTAGTTTTGGTTGTTGGTGGTGTTATTGTGCCTACAATGCAAGTTCCCCCAATGATTTAGAAGCTCCTGTAGACAATAGTAGACGATTTCAAAACATCGTTAGGAGTCCCTTGCCAATTCTGATTAACCTTATCTTATTTAAAACATCTCTATTTTTACTTATCCCACTTCCATACAGTGGGTCCCATTAAGAAGTGGCCACTTCACCTTACCGTGATTCACACAGCAGCATTAATAAATTAATCTGTCACCATATGCCTATGCTTACGCTTGCAAAGAAAACATTTTAATTTGATCCACATGAAACGCTACATTTCATGTACATGTTGACAATGAGTAGGCTAGTTTTGGTTGTTGGTGGTGTTATTGCATGCCTACAATGCAAAGTTCCCACCCTCCTGTAGACAATAGTAGAGCATTTCAAAACATCGCTTAGGAGTCCTTGCCACTTCTTTTAAGCCATTACAGGCTAGGTGCTACTTTTAGGGCTAAAGTGCTTCTGTGAATTACTGTTAGTAAAAAAAAAAAAAAAAAATAGCAGTCCTAAAGTTACGTGGACGAAGTTACGAAAGTGCAAGCATCTCATATCAAATGACCATGGCATTACGCTAAACAACATAAATCCCAATTAGCAACATAGCACTACATCTCCCTCCCTCCCTATAGCTAGCCACACAAGAAATGAATGATACTAAATCTCTGCTTAGCATGCTTCTCCGCTTAGCATTCTAATAACAGAAGGGGCACATTTATGTTGACCACTACAACATGACTCATTATGTCTGTAACCTAACTGTATAAAACACTTTACTTTCATAAATTGCCACACCATCCAGCACATGGAAACCATATTTTAGGTTCTTGGCCACAAACTCAAAACGATGTCTCCCTGGCGCCCTGTTCTAGAATCTTTGTTTGAAGGCTGTGTTGCTAAGGCAACATCAAATAAAACTTAAATGATAGTCTTTCAGTATTAAATGTGTGCGATGGATTCCGAATGGATGTGTGTGGTTTGCAATTAGAATAAACAAGAAATAACATTTCCAATAATTTCCCATGATAAATTACATAATATTTGCACCTTCCTTACTTGGGAATCTCACCCGTATTTCAAGTAGGCTACACTAGTGAAATGTAATACAACGCTGCCACCTACCCCAGATGGGTTCTAGATTTAACCTTAGGACATTGATTGCCACAACTCCATGCTTTTAGGACCACTTTTACCTTAGGTACCCTCTTCAATTGCCACACCAGCTGGCTTTTGTAACAGAGATAGCTGTTTATTATCCCTAGATTTACAGAAACACCTATTCATATTAATACGGGCCTATGGAGTGCTGCCGACCACTGTTCATTACGGCCCAGAATGCCTTGCATGTCTTACAACAACAAAACAACACAGTAAAACCTAAATGCCCGTAAACATATGCATTTGCATACTTGTAACATTTTTAATAATACTCTCCCATCATGATATTTTAACAATAATGAAAAATTTAATTTGAATGCCACAATGTGAAAACAACTCTATTATGTAAGCTATATATGACTACTGTTCTAATTTGCTATTTCAGTCTGTAAGTCCATACTATCCCATGGCAGAGCGAGAATTTCATAATTGGGCAAGGTTGTTTGAGACATTGTGTCTGCTCTCTGAGACATTGTGCATACACGGAAGGCATTGTGATTGAAGGTGAATGGTGAAAAGGTGAATGGTGTGAGTTACAAAATGCCCGGGTGGGTGGTTTGCCAAATGATGGAAACTTTGAATATTTTTTTGCCTTTGCACCCCTCACACTGGAGTCCCCAGTTCATACACAAATTTGGTATCGATGTGTGACAGTGTTCCTGAGATATGGACCACACCCTGTTTCGAAATGCCCGATTTCGTTTGGCTGTGACGGGCAAACGCTGAAAATCAAAATCCTTCCGCTAACATTTGTGAGGCTTGGTCCAAGGATAATGTACGTCCGCTTGTATGCATTAGGACCAAACGACCTGTGAAAATTTAGTTTCGCTTTCTGTTCAATCCAATATGGCGGACGACGGCACCCACCTGGGCGACCAACTTACAGACCACACCTTAGGTCTGATTATTGCCACGGGAAAATAATAATAAAACTTTAAGAAGAATAATAAGTGTGCTGGCAAGCACACTTAATAATTGTTTAATAAAAATGAGAAGGACATTTATCCTGCAGAAAAGTTGCTGCTTACATCTCGCGGAAAAAAAAAGATGGAACTAAACTTTAATGCTGCAGACCACACCATGATAACAATACGGCTCTCCAAGATAGAGCCCTTAATGTGCTCTCTTAAACTGTTCACTCTTTTTTCCACTCTTATGCTTCTTCATTTGTTTTGGGCTCCAACATGTGAACTGCACAAGAGACTAAATGTCAGGCTTATAAGCAAATACTTGTGCTGCAAGTATTGGTTGTAATTTCATAGAGTCACTTGAGGCTTGATGGTAATACACATACCTGATGGTAACATATAGAATTTCCCTGATGAAAGAGGTAAGTCAGATATACTATCACTGAAGTTCAAAATCTGTGAGGACGCACAGTCCTGCGTGTGTGAAGCCCTGAGTTAGTTATATACATACTATTCTGGCCCCCACATGTCCCTCAAACAGCACGAACTCTACGACACAGAAAGATGGCCTACCTGGCCTACCTGAAGACTCGATTCCACCTCTGTGAGTGTGCAAAGTGTGTGTTTGTGTGTGTGCGAACACATGTATTAATAACGTCTTATAGCTTATTTTTCTTTCTGTGAAATGCTCTTGAACATTTACTGTGTTATTTCTCCACCTAGAGTTTTCCTATGGCATGTTATGAATCTACTCAGTTTTTCCTTCAGAGAATGAATTTGCTGTGTAAGAAAAAATGTGTGCTGGAATACAGAGGCACCAATGTACAGTATGTTTCTGCCAGTGGGTGCTAAAACCGTTGAATGCAACTACTGTACTAACTGCCAATCACACCTCAAACATGGCACATTGTTGCATTCAGAAGTAGTGAGACATCCGCTAGTAACTGCTATACTGTGTAGCCAAAAGCAAAATAACCAATCACAGACGCATAGTCCCTTCAATTGCATTTACATTTAGTCATTTGGCTGATGGTTTTATCCAAAGTGACAATCAAGGTAGGTACAGTGCCACTTAGATATTGTTAGTGCAGCGGTATACTACTCACATAGAATAGAACTGATCATTGAATTTATCAGCTCATTGCAAAATGAACCTGGACCTTATGCTGGCACACGTGGGTGCTCAGCATTTTCTATGGGAGCCCTGGAACACCCACAAAATCAGTGCCTACTGTATGGTTGAATATGTTTGCTGTGGATTTGCTGTGTGTGATTACAGGCTTCTAATGAGAATGCTTCTAAAGACCAAATGCATATGCATATTGCCTGTCCACCTCTCACAATGTGTGTGTGTGTGTGTGTGTGTGTGTGTGTGTGTGTGTGTGTGTGTATTTTGTATTTGTATATCCAGGAATGCAAGTGCTGGAGTGGAATGGAATTGTCCTCACAGGTAAAACCTATGAGGAGGTACAGGGTCTAGTTGGACAGCAGTGTGGAGAGGCTGAGTTGTGTGTCAGGTTGTGAGTATCTCACCACTGTTATGCTTCCTTTAAAAACTATTGGACTCTACATCATTTTGTTCTATATAGTAAATATCTCTGTGTTTCTTCCAGGGACCTCAATATGTTGTCAGATCCAGAGGGTTGCTCTCAGCACTTGGAGCTTCAGGATCCATCCAAAGGTTACTACCATTTATCCATTTAAACACATTATGGTGTCTGATTTGACATATTCCACATATCCTTTGTCTCTCTTCACTTCCTTCTGCCACTGATAGGTGACAGACAGAGGTCTCCAGGTGTAGATCCTAAACAGCTGGCAGCAGAGCTGCAGAAGGTGTCCCAGCAGCAGACCCCGGTGTCAGCAGTCTCCTCTCTCTCTGCGGGAGATAAAGGACCCCAAGCTGTCTCAGCCACAGCTTCCACCGGTTCAAGTGCCATTCCGAGCCCAGGCCAGCCCAGCTCACCATCCGTAGGCAAGAAGCGCCATAGCAAGGTGTGTCTCCAAAACACAACTTAGCACAAAAGCAATTGGAATTGCTGTTATGGAAATAGCATTGGTGGATCACAAAGAATTAGTTTATTCAATACCATGATTTCCCAACCATTAGCCATGGTTTATACATTGATTTTGCTAAATTTCTTTAGCTATGAGGTTGATACACGGGGGCAGTTAACGGTATGGTATTAATATGGTTTTGTTTTTTTTAACTTGCATATAACACTGTCCTGCAGTTTATACACAATATATTGTTAAAATAATAGTGTGGACATATTATATCAGAGTGGACATATTATTTCAGCCATGAAAAAGGTAGTCGGTGGAAGTCTATACTGATAGGTTTACAGTACTTTTTTACATAGGATGACTGTAATGTTTTGGACCCATGTGGAGAAGAGTAATCCATGTTGTAGAGTAATTTACATACCTCTTTATGTTGATGTAACCTCATTTTTTATTCAGACTACAGATGCAGCAAAAGTGCAGGTGCATCCTGTGACAGGAGAGATTCAGGTAAAGGTCACTCCCAATGTTCCTTTTCATTGATTAAAAAAATGCTGTCCCAATGCAATAACCAAGGATATGAGACACCAGACTAGAGAACATTACATTATGTTAGAACATTATGTTTATAGTGTAAGGTGAATCACATCTGACAATCACTACCGTTGTAAAATAACTTAAAAATGAAAGTCCATGAAAGTCCATTAAAAAAAAGTCCATGAAATTAGGCTGATATTTAAAATACCATGCACTAGATTGTATTACATGAGTAAAGGCATAAGTCATTATATAAACAGTCCAAATAGATAGTAATAACCAAAGATTCTAGAGCCATTTTACTATTTTATAAAAAATATTTGAATTCAATGCCAGCAACATGTCCTAAAAGAACTGGGACAGGGCAAGAAAATGCTGGAACATAAGTAATACTTACTGTAAAAGAAACAGCAAGAGATACATTTAATTAACATCCTTCAAACCAATGATAATGACACCTGTCATTCCCTTTTACAGCAAGCAACGCATCTTCAAACAGCGCATCGGTATTTTGATAGTCAGAGACGCTTTTGAAGGAATCTGCTTGCACGCGACATTGTATGGAACAGGGATTCCATTAAACCTTGCTTTACCAAAACCTGTTTGTGACTAGCAGAGTATCTGCACTCGCCTATTATTTGAACTCATAGGCAAAGTGAAACGAACTTCACCGTGGTCTCATAGTCAACGAAAAAACAGTTCTACACAGTTAATTACTTTCACTACATCGAAAACATAGCCTAAGAAAAGCAACACTTAACCCAATAATATTCAAATGTCTTAAGGACACCTAACCCAATAATGTTCAAATGTCCTAAAGATATTTATTCTGCAGAAGCTGCTTACATGTACATCTCGTGACAGTGCATCTTCAGCAGTGCTATATCTGCTATAGACCAGGTTTTTCTAGGTCAGTGGCGTAATGACTTTTGGAGGGTATAAGATAGTGATTTTTGGATCATGCGCTAAACCACACCTTATGTCGTTAATTGCCACAGCCCTGGGCGCAAGGTTTAATAAAAGTGCATGGCACACATGCCAAAAAATTCCTCACTTTACTAAGTGTAAGATAAGAATAAGCCTTGCGTCACGCTTTGCGCCACCTTGTGCCGGGTGCACGATAGGGCATAATAGTCTCTCCGTGGTAAAGATGGGTAGATGTTCACTAATATGACAATGCCAGTATGTAAATTCACAACCTTGCATATTTCAGGAAAACAATGGCAAAATTAATTCTGCACATATTTAAACAGTATTTCTCCATAGAAGAAGAGTTCAGGTGCTAAAATGGCCAGTCTGCAGTTCAGACCTGTCAAATTAGGTGCTTCCTGGAATGAAAAACATGATTAAGAATACTGTTGAGCAACTGAAATCCTGTATCGGGCAGGAATTAGACAAAATGTAATTCTCAAAACTGGTCTCTGGTCTCCTCAGTTCACAAACATTTACAGAATTTTGTTAAATGAAGAGGTGACGCAGCACAGTGATAAACATACCCCTGTCCCAACTTTTTTTGACACATGTTGCTGGCATCACATTCAAAATGAACATAATATATTATATATTTCCATGAAATAGTCAGAATTTTCATTTTCAAAATTTCTTATATGTCCATCTCCTTTTTGTTTTTAATATGGGTTTATGAGACTTGTATATTATCACATTCTGTTTTATTTGCATTTTACACAACGTCCCAACTTTTTCTGATTTGGGGTTGTATTTGTCAGAATAATCGTCATCACAATGTGTCAGAGCCTTTTTCTATATTACACTCCAACTCTGGAATTCCCTTCTCTCTCACATTCATGTAGTCTATTGAAAACTACTATTAAAACCTATACTTTTAGATTAGCATTATTTATTCACTAACTCCATCTACTACAGATGTAATAATATTAATAATGAAGTTTATATTTTACATTTATATTTACAGCTTCAAATAAACTATGACAAACAGCTGGGAAACTTAATTGTCCATGTCCTGCAAGCCCGAAACCTGTCCCCACGTGATAACAATGGCTACTCTGATCCTTTTGTCAAAGTTTACCTGCTTCCAGGACGAGGGTAAGTAATGAAATAAGCATGGCATACATATGGAAACTAAGCCATAATGTGTATGTACTGTACATCATTGGTTGGATTTATCAGAATTTAATTTGCTGACAGATTTAACATTTTGAAAAGATTTTAAAGATGTTTATGGCGCAGTATGTTATTTTGTTTTAAAAAGAAATAGGATTTATTTCTTGACCAAAACATAATATATTTTTGAATTGCTAACGGATATATTGATGGTGGCCATGGACAGTACAAACAATGAGGAAAAGTCCAACCTTGAAAGGAAGCAAATTTAATCTGAGAAATAGGAAATTCTTATAAAGAAATCAATATTTTTTACAAAAACATGTTGCCCACAATGATTGGCACCCCTAGAAATTCTTATATACAAAATGTAACAGAAGCATTTTCCTATTTATATTCAAGTTATTTAAGTAAACCAGAGCATCTGTGAACTTCACTATGGTATGAAAATAAAGTGACGCAGAGGTTAAATGCCCTAGTCATTTTTCAACATGGGAAAGACAAAAGAATATACTACATTTAAACTAGAAATTCAATTCCAAGGAATTACAAGTGCATGAAAATGCAAAAATTGGGATGTAAAATAACATGTATAGTTAAAACAGATAATGCACAGATGGTTACTAAGGTGTTGCTAGGATAGACATGGTGGTTGCATAGTTTAATGAAAGTTGATAGTGTAAAAGTAGACAGTTCAAAAGTTGAATGTCGATAGTTTAAAAGTTGTTGCAGATAATTGATAGACAGATAGTTGATAGACAGATAGTTGAATGAATATTGATAGACATATAATTTAATGAATGTTGAGTTTAAAAGCTGTTGATAGACTGATAGTTTAATGCATGTTGATAGGCAAATAGAGTAATGGATGATGATGGATAGAATGTTTAATGGATGTTGATAGGCAGATAATTCAATGGCTGTTGATAAACAGGTAATTTATTAAATGATAATTGACAGATAATTTAATGGATGTTAAAAGGTAGATTGTTTTTAATGGATGTTGATAGACAGTTTAATGGATGTTGCTAGGCAGTTTAAGCCTTAGAGCTCCAGCCATTTTTTTCAGGTTTTTGCAATAAACATCAAAATATGTATTTATTTATTTTTAAGGAAATTATTGGCAAAGAATAAATATGTAGATTAAACTTTTTTACAATTGAAATCATACACACACTTATTCTGAAATAAATACCATTGACATTTTTACTACAACTATTATAGTCAGATAGATATCCCTCCTTAAAGTCATGTTGACACTACTTTCTATAATGCAGTGATTTTCAGCCGCTGTTCCGTGGCACACCAGTGTGCCATGTGAGATCAGCAGGTGTGCTTAATCGGTCCAAAAACATTTATTATTTAGTTGTTGCAAATAGTAGGCTATGCCATTGTTGAGCGTCTGTGCCTGCAATGTGATGACTTGTTAAGTAAATGAATACTCATGTCAGTGGGTGGCAGTAGGCAGCATAGTAATGACATAATAATTAAGCAATGCGCACAAGAATCCAGAATCCAGCATCCAGTAGCTCATACAACCATAACACAACAAACACACATAGCCTATACACATATATCTCACATAATTAAAAAATCACTCACAGAAATTTATAAAATTAAGGAGCATGTGAATTGATTACAAAGGTATGGACTGACCATGTGACGCATTGACCATGTTAAGGTACTGTAAAGTGTGTGTAATGGTGATAGTAAAAAAGTGAACAGTGCAGGGATTGAACAGTGCAATAACTTTACTTAGTTGCACTGTGGCACTGAACTAATGCACCACCACAGCTCACATGCTACTTACAGGAATTCCCATTATAATGCAAAACACCGTCCACATTTGTCCGATACGACTACAGCACAAAATGAGAAATGAAATTAAGTGAATTTTCTTAGTTGTGAAAATCGTTATATTCTTGTTTTAAGTTTTCACCTAATACAGTTAAAAACTGAAATCAAGCACAAAAGTATTGTTTTTTATCAAAATTTATATCAGTTTAAAAATGTAACAAACTCGCTTGGACAAAGTCCCATGTTTATCTTGCCCCTAAGCACAGTATGGAGGATGGTAAGAGATGCAAAAAATTCAAGAAATTCCATAAGATCTCACATCTTAGGGTCCCCAAGTCCCCCAAACAATCAAAAGTGACCTCATTGCTAATAGCTAGGCATTAAAATGAATGACCAACTCATTTGATATATATTACATCTGAGGTAAAAAAAAAATGTTTATGTAGCTTCCTCATAACTGTTTATGTCAACTTTATCAGGGGTGCCAATAATTCTGGAGGGTACTGTAGGCTCAAGTATCTTGATTCTTTGTTTCAGGGGTTTTATACATTTGTTTACATCACTCTGGGCAACCAAAATGTAAACCAATAAAACAAAAAGAGTAAACATATCCTTTTTTATTATACCCTCAGATTAAAATAATTAAATTGAAGCATTTAGATCCAAAGAGAACGCTTCTGTTGGAATCAAATTTTCATGGCTCTTCCTCTAGTTAACTGCAATTTTCTAAAACAGACAGTCGGGTTGATTAAAAATCAATGAAGTGTATGTACTGGTATTGTATCTGTAATCTGGTCATTCAATGTAGTCAGTTCATTGGACATTGTACACTGCTGAAAAAATAAGGAAACACTTTTATATAGCATCAAATCAAACTTTTGGGATATTGATCTGGCCAGTTATGTAACATGGTGGTTGTGAATCAATTTCATCTGCTTTGGTGTCAATGAAATTAAGAACAGGTACACTAGAGGGGCAACAATGAGACAATCCCCAAAACAGGAATGGTTTTACAGGTGGTGGCAATTGATAATTTTCCCATCTTTATCCTTCTTGACTGATTTTTCACTAGTTTCAAATTTGGCTAAGGTCAGTGTCACTATTGGTAGCATAAGCCAGTACCTGGGGCCTACAAAGATTGATTGGACAAATAGTCCAACTCCTCCAAAATGGCACACCAATACGTTCCATTGACAGAAGGATTGCTTTGTCTCCCAGTGGTGGTCTGAGGGCCCAATAGCCTCTAGAGGAACCTGTGCTCACTGCCCAGGACCGTGAAGCCCAATTGGGATTTGCCAATATCAGTAAAGATATCCATGATTTGTTCCTCATTGAGATCTGATGTGTTTTCAAAGTGTTCCTTTATTTTTTTAGCAGTGTATATATACTATGCTGTGACCATATGCTACTACTATCTCATCTTTTCATGCTTGCCTTGTTATTGAATGCATACTCAGTCAACTACACAGACAAAACATATGTTTGTGTGTGCATATAAATACACTCATGCAGATATGCACACACATAAGCACACACACACTCAGACAATGTCTCACTGATGACTCATTTGTTTCGCTGCATGCTGGACCCTTTCAGTCAAGTCATGGTTGTCCAAAATGCCAGGTATGTGACCGTCATATGGGTGTACATCTCATGGAAATGTTCTAATTACTCTTTGTTTGGCATGAGAAGAGAATTACAGTTGGCAAAAGGTGAAATGTTTCTGCTAAATTTCTGGAAGGTTTCCATGGTAACACTAAAATGAATGAATCACCTACATTTGGTGGTCATTTTATAGTTGCACCATTGAAGAAACTTTCAGTTTGTTTGTTCTGCTTATGTCCGCATGTCAGAGGCTATACTAGCCCTCCTGTTATGCTCCTGGTCAAATGTACTTTTTGTTAATTCAATCTATCACAAGGCCCTAAGACTTTGTTTACACTGGGCATCTGAACATGCAAAATACATTTTGATCATTTTCATAACATTTGGGGTTTTTATTTTACTTTTTATTTGTACACCTTTGGAGTTCCTGGTCAAAAATGACCAACCATTAGAAATGAATGCGTGAGACCACCATCAGTGCATAAAATTGAGTCCAGACACATACACTACCAGTCAAAAGTTTTGAAACACTTTTAGCCCTTTTAGGTGATATGTAGTAAGCAAAAACGTACATACAACATGTATGGGAACTTCTTCAGGACAGAAAACCATTCACAGGCACATACATGTAATGTGAGGTGGTTGCCACCCATTGACATCATAATATGCTAATTAGATGAGTACATTTACTACCTTCATAAACTTTTGATCATAAGCAATAGTTTCTATGCCAGGCCCCAATAGAATCTTTCCCCCTCTGAGTTCAAGTGCAAGGTATGCAGGTCATGAATAGCAAATTGAAGTTTAAAACATATACATTCACATTCATTCATTTAGCAGACCATTTAGGTGAAGTTTAGAGAACACTTGTGAGCCATCAATGCATCATACTCCACAAGGTCTCTATTATGCGTAATTACACAATTGTTAGGTCTTTATTCAACACTTATTCTTACTGAATTATGTGATTCATTCTTTGTAAATCCTTGATAAGCAGTTAGACCTTCGAAGGTTATTAATATATGGATCAAAGTAGAAACTTTATAGCTTTCTAATACATTGTACTAATATGCTACTATTTTGTCATATATTCAGACAGTGAATTAGGTGCCTCGCTGTTGAGTAGGCAGAGTCGGACAGTAACGGAGTACATTTACTTGAGTACAGTACTTGAGTACAATTTTGAGGGATCTGTACTTTACTCGAGTATCATTTTTGGGGAGTACTCATGACTTTACTCAAGTACATTTGAGAGGCAAATATTGTACTTTTTACTCCACTACATTTCTATCCATAACCATGAGTACCCGTTAATTCTTCCAAAAAAAAAGGAAAAAAGAAAAATCTCGGAAACCCTCAATTTGTTGTTTTCCCTCTCAAACGTGATTGCTGATAGGCTGTCCCAATCAGTGGTGCCTGCACAATCCAATCACCTTCAACTTGATTTTACTTTCAATTCCTTTTACATTCTCCAAGGTATTAACATTAACATTTTTCATAACTCCATGTAGGACGTTTCTGTACATAAATGTAAGCACTGTGGCGGTAGTAATACAATATTTAGAAAATGTAAGCTACTCTTGTACTCTTGATACTCAAGTACTTTTAAAAACAAGTACTTCAGTACTTTTACTTAAGTAGACATCTGACTGTTGTACTTTTACTTGTACTTGAGTATAATTTAGCAAAGGGTATCTATACTTTTACTCAAGTAATGAAGCTGTGTACTCTGCCCGCCTCTGTGAGTAGGTAAGAACAATACATTGTTCAACAAAAACGTAATAAATGCAATGATGCTTCACATAACTGTTGTTGAGCAATAATACACATATTAGTTATGTATTAACAGTTAACATGTGCTTCCAACACAAAAGTGTTACCAACTTTTCAACTATTCATTGATACAAATGTCTTTCACAACATTAAATGAAATGTATTTATAAAAGCTGTGCAATGGTAATTTTTGACTGTGAACACAAAACAAGAGGGCTAGTGTGGTAGGTCATATACTTAAATATATATATATATATATATATATATATATATATATATGGGACATAACATCACAAAATCGTTCCAAAATCGTTCGAGTTTTTCCCTCTGGTTTAAGTAATTTTCTGCAATAAGTCATTCATATATTCTGTAGAATGTCTTTTCTGCCCAGTTTACGTGAATATATGTTTTTTGGGTAACACTTTATAATGACTACACACAATTCATCATTTATTAAGCCTTTGTTTGTATGAACAATGGTTTGTTCATAGTAAATAAGCCTATATTTAAAATATACATTATTGTTAATAATAGTTAATAAATGATGCAATAATATGTTTTTGATGAAGTAATATTTCCATTATTTAACAGTTGTTACATACACATGCACTAATGATTAGTTAGGGTGAGGATACATATTTTATAAACCACTTCCTAATACTATAATTCATGATTAACTCAGGAGTTACAAGTGGTTAGTTAATGATATTTTGTGAGCTCATCTAAAGTGAGGACGTTTTATGCCTTGCAACACATTTACAAATGAGTTATAAAATTTACATTTGCATTTATTCATTTAGCAGACACTTTCACCCAAAGCGACTTACTTTGTGTTATTTAACACACTTGCATTGCATGTGCTGTAGTGATATTGGTACATTTTCCAATTGAAATAGCATTAACCGTTTTGTAATATGATTTTTTATGTATGTGTATTATTGAAAATGTACCTTTTATGGTGTTATGTTTGGTTTAAGTGCTGAAAACAGAAGGAGATCAAAGCATGCCCAGAGGAGCTTGAATCCAGAGTGGAACCAAACTGTTATCTACAAGAACATCCACTTAGAACAGGTATGTGTAATGAATTGTTAGGTACGGGATAATGTATAGAACGCTGGTCATTATGTAAGGGATGCCCGACGAGGTGTCCATTATCAGAAATAAATGGACGACACGGAGGTGTGAACCGTCCGACGCGAAGCGGACGCATCGAAGGGCATTATCCCGTTTATAGCATGGTCACTTACGAAATAAATAAATATGAAATAAATTATTAATACTAAATGAGTTTTACAGCTAAATTGTTAGTTTTTTCAGCTGTTTACAGTTGATTCCATTGTTGCGAAGCCTGCCTCCAGGCTCAACCATCGTCCTACTATCGTTGTTATAGTTACCATTCATAAGCATTGATATGGAATGGCGATTAAACTTTTTTTTTACCAGATCTACTTCATAGGTGTAGTATATCACTTTTTAAATGACACCCTTTTCAACCTAGATCATAATATAATGGAAAATAAGTCCCGACAGGGCAAACAGGTCTTGCTTCGTCCTGAAGGAACTTATTTTCTGATAATGACTGGTGTCCTATACATCAGAGGCGGAGTGGCAATCGGGACGATCGGGTATTTTCCCGGTCGGCCAGTCGAGGAGTGTGCGCAGTGCGGGCCGGCCCATAGAGCCTTTATCGAGGCCGTGAGGCGAACGCGGCCATCGACGTGATAGATGCATTAAGAATTAGAAAGTTATTGCTAGGCGGATACTAGCACAAGCTAGTCTTATGTTGATATGTAGGCCTAGCCTAATGACTAATCAGTGGGCCACTCAGGCTGATAAATAGTTTGTTGAATTCGTTGGAACTGTCTATATGTAAGCCTATATAGGCCTACTTTAATCATTCTCTACAAACCTATTCAAAGTGCCTGGTTTTCCAATAATTTAATTACTTGTGTTATTAGGTTGGCATTGTCTGTAGGCTAGGCCTTTTTTAAATTTATACAGGCAACTATTGGAGTGCTATGATACCCTGATACATGTCCTTGCATGATGATAGAGATTTCCATCCACCCACAAAGCTGTTTTTATACTGCACTTAAATATCTAGTTCCTTATGTAACGGAGGCGAACTAAGCTAGCGTGCTAGTTGCCCCTGTAAATCCTCACAGCCCTAACCTTAAGAAAGCTTCTAACCGCTGAGTTGGGAGCCTGGGCTTTCGGCGGACGAATTATGACCTCTGGGGGGATCACTCTGCCCTGCTATACATTTTCCCGCTTATTATACGGCTATTTGCCAAAACGAAATAACGAAACGAAAAATAAAAATACAAAGCCCATTTTCCTTGACAGCGGTCTGCATAGTGGTGTCATGACAGCCAGTTTTGTGAAATATCCTGTCACACATCTATCTGAAGTGCTATTGGTTGAAATTGTGCATAGACAGTCAATAAAATACTAGTGCAAAGTCAGGCCAATAAAAGGCTTGGGTAGTTCTGTTTGACCTAAGTAAGAAAGAAAGTGGCATAGTGGTTGCAAGTTATGTAAGAGCAGCAGAAGTGTTGTGTTTTCAGGACAACAACACCCAAGTTGTAAAGTGTACAAGTGTGCAAGTGTGCAAGTGGGTGGTGCAGGCGGCCATTTTTGGTCCAATGTCAGGATGTTATGTAGCTGAGGGTGGAGGGGAGGAGGAGAGAGTTCAGCATCCTTACAGCTTGGTGTATGAAGCTGTTGGTGAGTCTGGTAGTGCGGAGGCGCGCAGCTTCTGTACCTCTTCCCAGAGGGCAGTAGATCAAACAGATTGTGGCCGGGGTGACTTGCATCACTCCACAATTTTGGTCGCCTTGCTTGGGTGAGGTGGGTGGTGTAAATGTCCTTCAGGGGGGGTGAAGCACCAATAATCCTTCCAGCTGTGTTCACTATGCGCTGCAGGGCTTTCCTGTTGTATTCAGTGCAGCTTCCCACCTGGCGATACAGCTGGAGAGGATGCTCTCAATGGTGCCTCGGTAGAATGTGGTCATGATGACTGGTGGAGCACTTGCTTCGCCTGAGTTTCCATAAGGAAGTACAGGCTGAGCTCTCTTAAGCCAGTGATGCAGTGTTGGTGGTCCAGGAGAGGTCTTCACTGATGTGCACCCCCAGGAATTTGGTGCTGCTCCTCTCTCCACCACAGCACCCGTCGATGGTCAGTGGCAGGTGTTGGGTGTGACCCTCCGGAAGTCAACAACAATCTCTTTGGTCTTGGCTGGCGTTCAGCAGGAGGTTGTTGTCCCTGCACCACGTGGTCAGATGGTCGACCTCTAACCTGTATTGAGTCTCGCCGCCCTTAGTGATGAGACCCACCAGAGTTGTGTCGTCAGCAAATTTCACTATGTGATTGTTGCTGTAGGTTGCAGTGCAGTCATCGTCAGCGGGGTGAAGAGCAGCGGACTGAGCACGCAGCCTTTGGGGCCCCTGTGCTCAGTGTGATGCTGCTTGAGGTATTGTTGCCAACCGCATTACTACTTGGGGCCTCTGACAGAGGAAGTCCAGTAGCCAGTTGCAGAGGTAGGTACTGAGTCCCAGTTTGTCAAGTTTACAGATGAGTTGTTGTGGTATTATGGTGTTGAATGCAGAACTGAAGTCTATAAACAGCAATCTCACATATGAGTCTCTTTTTCCAGGTGGGTGAGGGCTGGGTGGAGGGCAGAGCAGATTGCATCCTCTGTGGGCCAGCTTGAAACCGGTATGCAAACTGGAAGGGTCCAGGGTGGGGGAGAATGGCTTTGATATGTGACATGACAACCGCTCAAAGCACTTCATGATGATGGGTGTCAGTGCCACAGGGCGGTAGTCATTGAAGCAGGATGGAGCAGTTTTCTTGGGCACAGGTATGATGGTGGCAGCTTTGAAACATGATGGGACGATGGCTTGCTTCAGGGAAGTGTTAAAGATGTCTGTGAAGACATCCTTAAGCTCCCCTGGGCGCCCAGTCCTTCAGCCGGACGACCTGGGTTGTTGTCTGGACCTGTTGCCTTACGGGTGTTGATAGCAGCAAGTGTCCTCTTCACGCTGTCGGCAGAGAGGCACAGGGGCTGCTCATGTAGAGGGGGATGGGTCTTCTGTGGGCAGGTGCTGTTTTGTGCTTCAAAGCGAGCAAAGAAGCGGTTCAGGTTGTTGAGCAGAGGGATGTTGCTCTCACAGCTCTGTGGCGCGGGATTGTAGTCCGTGAGGGCCTGAATGCCCTGCCATAGGCTTTGTGCGTTCCTGCTGTCTTTGAAGTGGGTGGTTATCTTGTGAGTGTATTCCTTTTTTGCTTCCTTTAATGTCAAGTTGTCATGACAAATTGGCCTATATCTTCTGGTAATGTCATCTGGTTAATGTCAGGTTGTCATTACAAAGACATCCCAAACAAATTTAATGTCAACTTGTCATGACCAAGTTGTAATAATCAAAACAACCCAAACAATGTCAACTTGACATGACAAAAACCGAATGACACTTAATGACAGAAGTTATAAATGTTTATGACTTGTTATAACGTTTATGACACATTCATGACAGTGTCATGTCATAGTTATGACAGTGTCATCTCAATCTTATGTAGATACATTCAAGTGTTACTGTACCATACTTTTTATAGGCACTGCACTTATGGGCGGATTATGAACTTTCGGGCCCCTGGGCCCAGATGTATTAAGGTACTTATTGTCGTATATGTGGGAAGGGGGTTGGGGGTCCTCCGCCAGAAATTTTTTAATTTGTTTGATGTGATTTCCTGTATTCTGGTGCATTTTGGGGATGGCCAATACTTCAATCAGATTCATAGCCTACATCCTGATTTGTTGATATTGAGGCAATAGTTCCAGGCTTGGGCTTCAGGGCCCCCTGAACCCTTGGGCCCCTGGGCCGGGGGCCGGTAGGCCCGTGCAGTAATCCATCCCTGACTGTACTTAGTATTGCAACATTAATGTTAAAGGAAGATATTTCCTTTAAGTCATGGTGGGTACAAAGCATGGTTTATCTCAAAGCATAACATAAGGTACAACTCAACACCACATTCTGCTAGTCTGTAAGCATAACTCTCTTTAAGAAAACCCAGTTGAAAACTTTTGGCAACACTGTTATCTGCGTGATTATCTCGGTGTCTCAGTATTGTCCTCTTCTTGTCAAAGGTTTTGGATAAAGTGGTCTTCAAGCAAGTATGTGACTTCCTTTATCAGAATAACCTACTAGACCATATTCTGATTTCAAGAGTGGTCATTCTACTGAAACTGCTCTTCTGTCTGTGACTGAAGCATTGAGAGTAGCTAAGTCCTCTGCTCATTCATCAGTATTAATTTTACTAGATTTATCTGCAGCCTTTGATACTGTTAACAATGACATTCTCCTTTCTACACTATCTGAACTAGGAATTTCTGGGAAAGAAATGGGAAAGACCCAAATTAGATCAGCACGTAACTTAGGTGTCGTAATTGATGACTGACTTAACTTCTCTGAGCATGTAACCTCATTTGCAAAATCATATTGGTTTATCATTTACAACATTTTGAAGATTGGACCTATCTGAAACAAGATTCCACACAACTTCATGTACTCCTTGGTTATCTCCAAGCTGGGCTATTGTAATTCACTGTTAGCTGGCCTACCTGCTTGTGTAGTAAGATCGTTACAATTGATTCAGAATGCTGCAGCAAGGCTGGTCTTCAGTCAGCCAAAGAGGACACATGTACCTCCTCTTCTAGTTTCTCTCCACTGGCTCCCTATAGTGGGCAGCATTAAATTTAAATCTGTCACTTTGGCCTATAAGACACTGACTGGATCTGCTCCCTGCTATCTTAATTCAGTGATCAAGATGTATATCCCCAACTGCCCACTGTGGTCTTCTGATGAGCGTCTGTTGTGTTGACCAGCCATAAACGCCAGGTTAAATTCAAGACTCTTTTCCTCAGTGGGTATTTCAAGAGGGGTGTAAAGGCATATCTGTTCAACATGCACTTAGTTTATTAAGCGTTTCTTATGAGTTATGGTTTGTGCATTATAGTATTTATTCATTTTCATTAGGCTATTGATTGAATTGACATTGTTGTTTATTATTGCTGTTCTTCTTGGTGTAGTCTTACCAACTTTTTAAACTGTTAAATGTAACTATTGTATTGTTGTTATTTGTCTGTCGCATTGGACAAAAGCGTCTGTTAAATACCATAACCATAACCATAAATTGGACAGTCCTGACTTTTCCTTTTTTACAGTGTATGCACAAACCTGGAAAGCTGCCTACGCATATGTGTGAACATGTAGGCCTATGAAACTGTACTTTAAACAAAAACTCATGTACCACAATTATTGGCAAACTTAGAAAATATTATAAAGAACCTTTTTTGGGCTTTCCCGGGGATGATCACTCAGACCATCATACCAGGTAGAATTTTATGATTAGGCTTTGTCAATGTGGCTTAACCGAAGATCATTTTGGTTCTAAAGTTTATCTAAGAACACAGGTTACATAGGTTGTCCCTAGCAGCAAATGTCTGTTTCAGAGGTGACACATAATGAAACTGATGAAATAGCTAGTTATATTGGTATGTGACTAACAGCACTTAGAATTTTGATGACAAAAATGTAATTGTGATTAATTGAGATGGAGAATTGAGATTGCTCTGAGATTACTCTCACTCAGTGGGAATGATAGACACTTCACTACGGTGGGCACAGCATGACAGCATGACAGAAATGTGAAAGTAAAAAGAAAAACATTTCCTCCACCAACCCATATGCTTTGTGTTCTTTCACGTCCTGCAGCTCAGAAAGAAGACTTTGGAGGTGAGCGTGTGGGATTATGACAAGTGCTCATCCAATGATTTTCTTGGAGAGGTGAGATCAGTTTTAAAAGTCTGGATAGGGAGGCTTCATAGCCTACACATCAGACACACAGAGGTGGGTGTAACATTTGTGTGTGTGTGTGTGTGTGTATGTGTATGTGTTGTAGGTGCTTATAGACCTGTCGAATGCAACACAGCTGGATAATATGCCACGCTGGCTACCCCTGAAAGAGCAGAGTGATGGAGAGCACCACCGGCGTTCTCACTCAGGCCAGGCTCGTCAACATTCCCCTAAGACCTCTGCACATGGCAGTCAGCATTCTCCCAAAAACCAGGATTCACCTAAATCATCTGTAACCAAGAGCCGCAGTCATGGAATCTTCCCTGACCCAGCTAAGGGTAGGATCTTTCTCTCTCTCTCTCCCACTCTCTCCCTCGCTCTCACTCTCTCAGCTCTGTTTCTCCTGGTTGGACTGTCCGATACAGCCAAAATGTCTAATTGCAATATAAGCAGTTCCAGTTTCATATCCTGATAAAGATATATCACAACAAAGCCATTTCTGTAAATTCAGGGAATACATAGCTTACATAAAAGATCACATGAAATGCTTATGATTTAGTGTATATTTGTAGCTATCTAACCCTAAAGAAGGTACACCTCAACGACTACCAGAAATTACACCCACAGTCTAAATTATGTCCAGTGCACTTTCCCTGAGAGGAACATGGCTCTTACTAAATCCCAGATCTTGCACTTGTTACCAGCATAACAGAACTTCAAGCACAACAAGACCTGGCATGGATATATCTTGATGTATGTGTTCAGGTACATGAAGCTCAGGCCAAATACTCTGTAACAGCAGCATATCTTTTAACTGTCCCTTCTCTAAAAACATGTTCTGTATAGAATGCTTTCTATGGAGCCCTATTAGCAAAAGGTGCCTAAATCCTCAGGTGCCTGCCTCCATGCTTATTCATATAGGGCCAAATTCTCCCATCCGTGTGTTCAACGTAAGTCCTTTTTTACACGCTTCCAGTGACGCACTTTCAGTCACGAGCATTCTCCCATTCCTGCTTCTGTCACACCCACAGCGTACAAGTTCAAAATCAAGACAGCCTTAAGAAAAAGGCGTTATTTATTTAAAACAGAACCAGACTGATCCACCAACTCGTTAATTTAGGTTGATATGAAGACGATAATTGCTGCTCGACAATAGTGCAGGCGTCTGTGCAAGTGTATAGATGACTTCAGTCAAGCTGGAAAGAAATGGAGAGATTTGAACGAAGTAGGCTTTGGGATGATGACTTAAAAAACTGAAGGCGCACAGTGCAGTGAGTAAGCTCCAATATCCAAATGGGGTCACGATGTAGCCTCATTGATAATATAGTGTCGGGTAATATGCCACCTTGTGACACTGTCATAGAAAAAAAACCATAAAGCCATATTAGCATATTAAGCACCAAATTCGATACTGTAATGTTAACTTGTAATGTTCTGTGTAAACTTCATGTATTTAGAACTAGGCTCGACCTTAATACAGCCCTCAGAAGTGCTTAGCTGGAAAAGGGCTTAAGTCAGTGGCAGAATGCCTGCAAGAGTTGTATACTTAAGAAACGCCAAGATTTTGGGGTTGCTTCTCCCATAGCGTGTAACTGGCTCCATGGCGTGTAAATCACAGACTTAAGTGAAGGGCAGAATGTGCGGAGGCTGAAAAGTGCTTAGTTGCACACTTTTTTTGACTTATGCACCCTTACACACCTGGGAGAATTTGCCCCTTAGTGAAATAAATGTAGCCATTTTCAGACCCAGTTTGAAATGGATGTATAGGTGTATTGTACTTATACAGTATACTATAACTACATGTATTTTCTGTGTCTTTTTCTTTTTCTTTATAATCTATGCTTCTTCATCTCCATATGAGTCACACATTTGAGCTTTGTCTCCATACGTCTCCATTGGCGTCATTGTGCTATTGTTATCAGGCCAGTACATGCAGCTGTCATTCCAACCATTATCCAGAGAGTGTAGCAAGGCTGTGAGGGCTCCAGCATGAGCTCCAAATGGACTGATCCTAGAACTGAACCCAGAAGACCTTATATTGGAAATGTGTACCTAGTTCATGTGTAACGAAGACCAAGCCAGAAAGACAGGGTATCCCAAAGCTGAATCATTTGGTTTTGGTTGTTTTAGACACACAGATGCCTACTATTGAGAAATCTCACAGTAGCCCGGGCACATCCAAGCCATCCCCATCTGAGGGCCAAGCCCGTTCCCACGGATCCTCCCGCGCCTCAAGCAAAAGTGGTGCAGCCCGGATGCACCACGAAGACACTGTAGCAACAAGTGAAGCAACCACTCAGCAGCGGCGCCACCTTCAACCAAGTAAACGGCGCAAATAAAGCCTCTACAGCATGGCCGCCTTGCACTCATCTTTTATTCCTTTCTTGTTTTGCTCTTCTTTGTCCCTTTTCCTTTCTCCCACATTTATTTGACTTTTCCTCTGGTCCTGTTTTCACCACCTTGATCACCTCACCGCTGCTTGTCCTGTGTGTTCTCACCTAATAGTGATGACACTGCAACATCACTCACATTCTTAGGTAAGATAGTATTTCAAATTCTTAGATGAGATAGTATTTCCTCAAAAGGAATACATCTGATACCTATACAAATTCTCAATAAATTAATCTGAAAAGCCTAAATATATTAAATATATTAATCATATTTAATTATATTTTAATGGTAATATTGTTAATTAATTTATACTAAAACACACTCCTAAACAAATAATTAATGTTTTCCTCTCCATGATTAGGTTACTCTAAAGTAGGCTATGAAGCAGTAAAAGCTTTTGGGGTTAAACAGAGGTACAAACAGTTGTTAGCTCATGCCTGTCTTTCTGGCAATCTAAGGTGGCTTGCTGGATAAGCATTCTTCCCTTTGGATGAGAACATCTAGGTCTGGGCTTTTTTATTATGGAAAAGAATGAGCACCATCACATACGTAAGATAAAGTACATAAAACGGCTGAGTAGCACATTAAATGGCTCCCGCTTCTCTTAACAGAACCCCTCTCTAAATGCCCAGTACATTTATTTGTTTTTAGTTTGGTTTGGTTTTGTCCCATCTGGCCAGCTTTTCTGCAGCTACTCTGGCCTCTGAGATGGCTGTGCATGCCACTCCGTGCCTCCACTCCCCTCACTTCCAACTCTCTCTGTGTCCTGGCCCACAATGCACCTCAGTAGACGCTGTAAGCCCGGGTCCCTGAGCGAGGGAAAGGGGGCGCGCACTGTGGATGCATGTGATGTAAATCAGTAAAAGCTGGTGTGTGTGTGTGTGAACAATACACACTCTGAGTGTCCGTGTCGCTCCCCTTCCCTTAATCTCCCTACCCTTCCATGGCCCTGAAAATGTGCCACTGACCATGCCCACAGCCCAAAATGGCCGCCTCTCCTTGAGATACCACAGGCACAGCATAGTGGGCGTGCTCACCATTCAGAGACCCCAGTCCGACTTTCCAGCCAATGAGAGCAGGGATGGCAGACACCTGACCCTCAGGAAAGCCATGTCTGAAGAGAGGCCCCAGATGGATAGAGGTGAGAGCTATGCATCTTACATGACGACTGCAGAAAGGAGAGAGTGAAAGAGAGAGAAAGAGAGAGAGTGAGAGAGAGAGATTGAGTTACTAACGCACACATGCAAAGCTCCCTGACTGTATTTGACTTACAGTCACCAGTAACTCATGCACTGGGGATTGCCTCCTTCATACAGGCTAACACCACTTTTCATTAAAGAAGGTAGTTTAACCTTGTTCAATAACACATATCTGGTTACACTTTACTTAAAGGTATATAAGAGTGACATGACACTGTCATGAACGTGTCATAAACATTAACAAGTCATAGATGTTTATGACATATGACACATTCAAAATGCTTCTGTCATTAAGTGTCATTCGTTTTTGTCATGACAAGTTAGGGTTAGGGTTCATGTGTCATGACAGTGTCATGTCACTCTTATGTAGATACCTTCAAGTAAAGTGCAAATATCTTCCTTTAAATTAATACTGTGACTGGTGTCTCCAAACATGGTATTAGCAAAATTTCAGGAGCTAATATTGTTTGGCTTCTTAAATATATTACAAACAAGAATACTAGTGTGGTTTAGTTCTTATGTTAAACACACACACTTAGTTTCACTTCATCAGTCATGGTTCAGTTGTGTTGTTACACATTCAACCCGCTGTTAGTAGAAGGAAACGTCACATCTATGTAATTGGTTGCATTTATTTACATGATCTCATGAAAATACACAAATAAAGAGAGTGCAACATGGTTTTACTCCTACAAACACGTTACTAATACACTATTAATTGTGATCATTGCTTCTGTTATGTCTGTGGGTATGTATGTACAAGATATTTTTCAAATGTTTGATGTTGGTGTTTATTGTTATTATTGTGTTTATTTTTTATTTTTTTTTCAAGAAAGCGAAGATCCAATGATCAATTGCAAGCATGGTTGACAGTTTGATGATTGGAACGACCATAACAGTTAGAAGCATTGTTCATTTACTATTGTCAACATTTTATTTCCTTTCGATTGACAAGATTGACCCTCTATATACTACCTGAGGGTGCTCCAACTAAAAATCTCACTTCAGCGGTTAGAGAAATCTGTGTTGGTAAAACATCCACTCATTTCTCCCATGTGCGTAAGGGTGCATAAGGGTGCGTAAGTCAAGATCAATCATATTAAGATCAAGCACCACTACAAGGTGAAACAGCATATTGCTTGATCATGTCGGCATTAGGCCTACTTATAAATACATGTACGCTACACAGAACATTACAAATTAACATTACAGTATCAAATTTGGTGCTTAATATGCTGATACGGCTTTATGTTTTTCCCCATTACAGTGTCACAAGGTGGCATATTTCCCGACATTACCTTATCCATGAGGCTACATTGTTAAATAGGGAAAACTCTGTTATAATCACCCATTTTGGTTATCCATACAGTTGCACAGACGTCTGCACTATTGTCGAGCAGCATAGTTTATATTCTCCTGTGTCTTGATTTGTTTGTAATGGAGGCTGGTATTGGTATGCCAGTCTCTCTGTATTCGAAATGGTTGCATCGAAACTACAGGTGTCAGTCTACAGCTTCGTTAGCATAGATAAATTGATTTTATGAGAAGCAGCTGCCATTAAAACTTTATTTCTCAACAGTTAATTTTTAAATTATGAATCTACACACCTCAAGCATGTCTTGACTCTTTATAAACAAACCTCAAAGCAAAAGAGAAATTTCGCTAAGTCAATTCTTTGTTAGGCTATGTGATGACACACCATTTTGCTGTAGGCCGTTCGCTATTCAGTTCACCATGCTAACGTTTTCAAAATCAAAGACTGTTTTGTGTTCTTTTTGGATTTAAATGGCATTCAGAAGGTCAATGAGAAAGTCTATGTTCCATGTCTTCATATGAACCTATATTGACGAGTTGGTGGATCAGTCTGGTTCTGTTTTAAATAAATTACGCCTCTTTCATAAGGCCGCCTAGATGTTGAACTTGCATGCTGTGGGTGTGACAGAAGCGGGAATGGGAGAATGCACATTACTGAAGTGCATAAAAATAGGGCTTTCGTGCGAATGGGCTACAGTAGGTGTGGAATTCTAAATAGATATGCAGCTTATAGTGGATTTCTTGATCTACAACTATGCACAGATACTTTAGATTGTCATGGAACCATGATTAGACAGCTGCCCACGTCACAACAATACATTAAAGACCAAACATGAATAGGTTACATTGCTATAATTTGAGAATAACAACCTGAGGTTCTCTTTGTTACAAGGAGGCAAAGTCAGGAACCCTGGTGTCTAAAGGCTGTATCAGCGTTAGACCATTCGGCTTCCTGGCCAGACCCTTACATGAACTCTATTTTCCAACCTTACAAGATTAAAAAAAAAAACCACAACTGTAGAATGGCACAATGTACAGTGGCATTTCATGGTTCAAGAGATGACAATGTCTCCGACAAAATGTGCTATTCTTCTAGGCCAAATACAGAATGAAATACTGAACATTTGAGGTTTTTGGCTTGGCAACTTAAAGTGTCCAGAAGTTGCAGAAGACAATGTGAAGTTCTTGGTGATTAAAACATTCTGATGTATTCTTATTTCTCAGGAAGGGATTTTGGTAAAGCACACATTTAAGAGATTGATGTTTTATTTTGTATTTTGCACAAGGAAGGAATAAATACGTTTGAGAAGCTGTTATTTCCCTAACAGCAACCATTCTTTTTGTCAAAACAGCATCTCGTGGCCACAGAGGTTCCGATGCACCAGTGACTGCTGCTTCACTGGATAGTGGTCTGAGTGGTAGTGCCTACAGCCTTCTGGAGGAAGAGGGTGGAAGAAATGCTGTGGATAGTGCCATATTTCAGGTTCCTAGATTGTAAGTCCTGGCTGTTTTTCTATCTGTTGTATGGATAAACTTTTTAAACTTTTTTTAAAAGGCAGAGAATTATAATGACCACATTTCCATTAACAGTGGAAAGATCACAAATGGAACAGACGCTATGACATCGTTACAGGGACATGGAGAGACTGAAGGTAATACGTGTCTCACTACTGCATAGTAACTCCAATCAGAAACTTAAGTAGGCCTAGTCCATAACCATTACCCACATCTGATGTCATTGACCATTGGTGTAGATGTAGATGTAGTCACACATATGCTAATACATACTGCACTGTACAAACACTTTGATAT
The DNA here is from genome assembly GCF_017589495.1 of Alosa alosa. Taxonomy (NCBI): domain Eukaryota; kingdom Metazoa; phylum Chordata; class Actinopteri; order Clupeiformes; family Clupeidae; genus Alosa; species Alosa alosa. The sequence continues at coordinate 30,740,024 of NC_063205.1, read as the reverse complement.
AAAGTAGTACACCCACAACCATGAACATGAATCATCACCCACCTCTATCTCACTCATCCAAATTCTCCAACTGAAAAAAAAATGCACTTGCACACATTTACCACTCCACTCACCCAGTCTACATGTTGCCATCAAAGTTCTACAACTTTATTGTGACCTAAAGTCTTGGAAATCACTTCAAGTGTGACAAACTTCTAAATCAAACTTAAAATTAAGATTAAGAAATTATCTTCAATTGTTTCTGCTTACTGTGTGTGTAAGATGTGTAAGAGGTTTCATCAGGATTTTGTTGTAATATGAGTTGAATCCATGAAACTGGTGTGTATTACTCAATTATCTTTCATTCTCTGATGGCATATCAATCTGAATCAATCTCTAACCACCCGTCTTAGGGATTTTTTCCTGGGTTAATGCCTTTCTAGCTGCACGACAAGAATCCAGTCCTATGTCATTCTTCAGAGATAGCAAAGATCTACGGTTCACGCTTCACGGGAGAAAGAAGACTCCAACCCCAAGCTCCCTGTGCTCCAGCTAGATCTGTTTAAGCAGGCACACCCCGCCCCCACTCTCAAAGTGTGCCGGTCGGTTATTTCCACCTGCATCTCAGGTTGTGACACCGGGGGGGCACCCCCTAGCGTCTCACCTCCTAAAGAGTGCATGCATGGCACGTTAGGCTGCCACCAACAGTCTCTTTGCCCTCGTGGAGCTAAAAGCTCTCACTAGGCCCCTACACGGTGCCTTACAACCCTGCCAGTCAACCCTGCTTGTATGCAGTTTGCTCTAGGTGATTCAAAGGTCATCTTGCATCTGAACCCTTTCTAGTGACCTAAAGTGCTGACCTCAGCCCTTAGGAGTAGAGTCATTGAGCCGCCCGCATTTCAACAGTGCGCAACTACTGTAGCTATAGGCGTCCTTATCAGGGATTTTAATTACTGTTTTGAGATAACAGAAAATTTTCTCCTCATGCCCTATTGTGCTGGCCCTCTTATAAGAAGACCACTTGGCAAGTGGACACTAATTTGAGTGGAGGCATCAGTGCACTGCTTGTGCTAGACTGCCAGACATGTTTACAGCTGCCAGCACAGCTTTGCAGCAGTGAGCATGGCCCAGCGTGTTATCATCCTTGGCCCTGTGTCAGCATGCTACTGTTCAAGGAGTGCTCCCACAGAGCCTAGATGCTGTTGAACTTGCAAGGACTCTGGTCCGTATCGTCTGCTTTTACCAAAGCACACCCATCTTAACTGCTGCCACGGCCGGACACTGAGACAAGTCAGTATTCTTCTTGTGCTATGTTGTCGCTTGTGTTTTATGACTATCCACCATGTGTTCCCACTGGTTAACGTGGAGTGAACCCAACTGAAGGAGAACACAAGGTTACGAATATGACTGTTTTCTGAAGAACACAAGATGTTAACCCTTTCCTGCCTCAATGGCACTCAGGATGTAGTCTATTGATCCAGTCAGAATGTAAATAAGGATGTTCATGAGACGGCAGTATCCTGTTAAAACCCCGACCAGTAGGCATGGCTGAAGTGCCCTTGAGCAAGGCATCTAACCCCTCACTGCTCCCCGAGCGCCGCTGTTGTTGCAGGTAGCTCACTGCGCCGGGATTAGTGTGTGCTTCACCTCACTGTGTGTTCACTGTGTGCTAAGTGTGTTTCACTAATTCACGGATTGGGATAAATGCAGAGACCAAATTTCCCTCACGGGATCAAAAGAGTATATATACTTATACTTACTTTACTTATACTTAAAACGTCCCTAAGACGGGTGGGTTGAGATTGGTTTGGATGAATACATCATCAGAGAACCAGTGGGTTATATTCATAATCTTAAGTTTCTATATTTGTTGCCAGGCAAGACCCATGTAATGGGGGAAATCAGGATTGCTCTGAAGAAAGAAATAAAAACTGAGGGAGAGCATCTGGTCCTAGAGATTCTGCAGTGCAGGAATATCACATATAAATTTAAGTCTCCAGACCACCTACCAGGTACCACACTGCTTACACACCAAATATATTTGAACTGTTTGTGAAAATAAAAAAAAGCTTTATGTGACAAACCTGCATGTGAACCTGTTGATGTTCACATGTTTTATTAAGCCTGTGTGCGACACTACTTTTGTGTGCATCTCTCATGCAGATCTGTATGTGAAGTTGTATGTGGTGAATGTAGCCACTCAAAAAAGGATCATTAAGAAGAAGACAAGGGTATGCCGCCATGATCGTGAACCATCTTTCAATGAGACCTTCCGTTTCTGTATGAATCCTACAGGGCACTCACTTCAGGTAGAACTCATCTGTCCATCCATCTATTCACCCTGTAAATTTGAATCTTTATCAGTCTATTTCAGAGGCTATCTTTATATGGTATGGCAGGTTGGCAGGGGGCAGCTACATCCGTTGTGAAAAAGAGAAGTACATCTTTGAAATTCTGTCTGTCGAAGTACTTCTCTTTTTTCCAATGGATGGAGCTGCATCCTACCAACCTGCCATTCCATATGAGGATAACCTCTGAAAAAAATATTATTCTTGTTTGAAAGTAAACATGACAATGCAATGGTTGTTTTCCTAACTAACTTTTTTGACCTCTACTTTTTTCCTTCTGCACACACACACACACAAACATATATAATCTTTACAGCTGTTCCTTGTGTCTAATGGAGGAAAGTTTGTGAAGAAGACTCTGATAGGGGAAGCCTACGTGTGGCTGGATAAGGTAGATCTGCGTAAACGTGTGGTCAGTTGGCACAAGTTATTGGCCAGCTCCGCTCAAATTCACTCTTAACAAGGGCCACCTTGGAGAGGAGAGCCACCTGGGAGTATGCTGGAAGGAGATGCAGAGAACAACACTTGAGTACATGACATGATCTCTGTGTTTGTTGGACAGTAGGCTTTTGTGACGGCTCTCTCAGTCAATCTGTTGTTTACTCCTTTTTGTCTTAAAATTTGCTTTCAGGCGTGTAGTGGGCATTGGTTGTAAAAGTAGAGATGGGGTGCATCAGCAAATGGTTCATTATGTTTTTGCTGAATTTATATTGAGTTTTGCTCATTGCTTCTCTGGTGTGTACACAACTTCATTAAGTTGCTAAGCAAGACTTGATTTTGGGATAGCATCAATTTCACAAACGAACCAAATTCCCCCAACAATCACAGTTGAAATAGCGAGCTGTTGAGATACAGCTGGTGGCTGTGAGTTTGAAATAAGTGGAGTTGAGTGAGGAAAGGGTTACGCTTATCAGGATACAATGTGTGTGAACAAAAATCCATCTGAATCCTGTATGCATGACAGAATATCATATGGCATAGTATAGGCCATAAAAGCATGACTGAAGATTACCACATGGACACATTGACTCACACATTCTGTCTCATATTCACATAAAAACAGCAGAAAGAAAAAGTATGTGGACCCTTGGAATTACCTAGTTTTTCTACATTAATTGGCCGTAGAATATGATTGCTCATTTGTCTGGTACCTGTGGACCAGATCTGCAAAATGTTCATGAGGAATTTTAGCCCATTTTTATGATGCCTGGTGTGATTGTGAGGTCATTCCACAGCACGTCTATTGGTTAAGGTCAGGGCTATGGGTCACTCCAAAAGGTTTTTTTTTTTAGAATAAATTCTGTGTAGATTTACTGTGTTGAATGACCAAACCTTTACTGACTTTCAGCTGGTAGAGAGCCGCCCTGTTGTTATCCTGTTGGACATATTGATAAACTTGGGAATTTATCTTTCCCTTAATGATGGCGAGCTGTGCAGTGCCCGAGACAATAAACCGGCCCTAAATCATAATGCTTCCCGGACAGAAGATCGAAGTTGGGATGATTTCATGGTGCCCTTTCTATGTCATACAATGCTGCCGTTTACGTACAGATAGGCGCCAATTACAGGGGCACAATGATGGCAACCAGGACTTGCTGGTTTCCACTTGGAGGCTGAGTTCCATTAATCTACAGCTCTGGAAAAAAATAAGAGACTACTGCTAAATAATCAGCTCCTCTGGTGTAACTATTTATAGTTATATGTTTGAGTAAAATGAACAGTTTTGTTTTATTCTATCAACTACTGACAACATTTCTCCCAAATTCAAAATAAAAGTATTGTAATTTAAAGCAAATATTTGCAGAAAAGGACAAATGGTCAAGATAACAAAAAAGATGCAGTGTCTTGAGACAAAAAAATGCAAAAAAACAATCATATTCATTTATAAACAACACAATACTACCTATTTGAACTTAGGAAGAGTTCAGAAATCAGTATTTGGTGGAATAACCCTGATTGCCAGCTTTCATGAGTCTTGGCATGCTCTCCACCAGTCTTTCACATTGCTGTTGGGTGACTTTATGCCACTCCTGACTCCTGGCGCAAAAATTCAAGCAGCTCAGCTGTGTTTGATGGCTTGTGACCATCCATCTTCCTCTTGATCACATTCCCGAGTTTTTCAATGGGGTTCAGGTTTGAAGATTGGGCTGGCCATTACAAGGTCTTGGTGGTCCTTTGTCCTGCTGAAATAAACAATCCTCAGAGTTGGGGAACATTGTCAGAGAAGAAGGAATTCTGCTCCAGAATTCTTCCAGGATAACCTTGTACATGGCTTGATTCATTCATCCTTCGCAAAGACCCATCTGCCCTATTCGTCTTGCTGAAGCACCCCCAGATCATCACCAATCCCCCACCAAATTTCACAGTGGGTGCAAGACTCTGTGGCTTGTAGGCCTCTCCAGGTCTCCGTCTAACCATTAGACGACCAAGTGTTGGGTAGAGCTGAAAATTGGACTCATCAGAGAAGATGACCTTACTCCAGTCCTCTATGGTCCAATCTTTATAGTCTTTTGCAAACCTCAGCCTGGCTCTTCTTTGCTTCTCATTGATGAAGGGCTATTTTTCTAGCTCTACTGTATATGACGTGAGCCCTGCCCCTAGGGGCCTGTTTCAAATCATTCTCGCTGTGCACTTCACCCCAGCTGCCATTTGTCATTCTTTTTGTAGGTCACTTGAAGTCATCCTACAGTTGCCTCTGCCGGTCTGTAGTTTTGTTGTCTCCAATGTCTGCTGCCATTAAAGTCAGAATTGTACCCTTCTTCTTCAGAATTGTACCCTTCTCACTCAAAAGTTTTCTTTTCAACTCTTTTGGCATGGTCTATAGTTATCTTTTTTATTCCAATTACTTTTGAGGTACTACTAGTACTACTTTTTTGTCATCCAGCTGGTCCTATTGCAAGAGGATAGTGATGACCACAGCAGTGGTTTTTATACTTTTCCTCATAAAATAAGATTTGGTTTAGGTGATCACCTAATCAGTACGTTATGAAGTAGAATGAGGTGTGTTTGTGTTGGAATTCAACAGACACTGGAATGGAATGGCTGTCATACATGTAGAGATGCTGCTATCAGAAAAAAAATTGCAGTGGTCTATTTTTTTCCAGAGCTGTATATTTCATCAGTCCAGAAAACATTTTCTCAGTAGCATTGTGATTTGATAGTTGATTTTTGTAATTCAGATGAAGATCAAATCATATTTGAAGACAAATGTACACCTTAATCACCCTAATGCAGGTAATGTCAAAGGGTTCACTTGTTTTTTCTTGCCACTGTAACGTCATCTTTGTAAACTGAATATCTTTAGTCGGTGTAACAGTTGAGACATGGTCTTGGACTTTGGGAAACACTGATACACATTTTTCACAATTAAGAATTAAGAAAATAATGGACAAACTAATTGACTGTGAAAATAACTGTTTCAGCCCTATTGAAATGTAGAGAGGTGGCTAAATGGTGCAATACATATGTTTAATTTTAGTAGAATTATATCAATTATTTTCAGAGGCATTATTTTAATTGCATTTACCTCATTTACTGCATTTTTTTATGTAAAGGAATTATGATGAAGTGTAAGAAAGTATATTTTGTGATGTGAAACACATGAAATCATTTCATTATTCTTTATGGAAAGTTAAACTGGAAACATATCTCAAAAGATATTTTAGTTAACAGAAATGTACTTGCGAAATTCTATTTCCTTAAAATCCTCCTTTTATAGACTCACATACATAATGAAAGATTCATTATTATAATTATTTCTTCGTAATATAAAGGATATGACTGTACTTGAAAGGAGATGTTTGTTGTGCAGAGTAGATATATTGAAATGATTCTAGATTAGCACATACATATACATATTATTTGTACATAGTGGAGTATATTATCGTATTGTTGACTGTATATGGCTATCACAGACAATCTGATCTCTGATAATGTTATTATGATTTTATTTTATTTGTGAAGCACTGAGTATTTTGGAGTCTTATTTTTAGAAATCCCACTCATTACTATTGTATGTAAATTACTTTACCTTAATATAATTTTCATAACTTCATAGCATATACAGGACAGATGAGACATATTAAAAGTGAAAGAAATATCCTTTAAATATGGAAAGTGGTAGCTTTGTGGAAGTATTTTTGTTCAGCATGTCATTAGTTCCCATGTGTCCCAATCATGCCACAATCCAGGTCTTGAGTCTCTATAACAACTCTCTGACTGTGAAAAGATTCAGATCTCAGTGCACCATGTTACTGGGTTTGCATTTCATTTTACTGAGAAGTTGTATTTTACCAAAACATCTAATTGGTCCAGGACAGGGATTGATCCACACATTGCAGGATGTTCAGATCTCCAATGTTGGGAGGATTAAGGGCTGGTCTGATGAACTTTAACATGTGCCAAACTTTGACCAAATTCATGGGCTGTGTTGAAGTGATTCTATGCAACCTGGACCATGTTCTGATTACATCTGAAATAACATTATCTCAGTGGTCTCACTGTAGTGCATCATGACAATATTTTGTTGATATCTGATCCTTGATATCTACCATGTTTTTGTAGTTTCTTTTCTCAGCCCAGACCTGATTTTGACCATCAGAAAAATCCATGAACATATTTGCAGACATTAATCAAGACATTAATCAAGTGTCCATTGGGGGTGATTTGGATTACATTGTCCTTACATGTTAAGCCTTTATTCATTTTTTTTTTAGTTCAACATTTAAATTGCAAAAATATACATGTTTTTCACTGCATCTCCAGTTTGTAAAGTGAAATGTAACTGGTCAGATGTACATACTATGGAGCACTAGAGTCAGATGCACTGTATGAGGTATGTGTTCACAATATTTATGTTTTATTACAAACCTTATGGACACTTTTATCCTTTAACTCATATTTTAAACAATGACTTTTAATTCAGTCTTTCAGGATTACAACTTTCCAGCATTCACACTTGTAATGTGTATTGAAACACACAAAAATATTTATTTTGTTATTTGTTGTACATTTGTGTTATTTACACATTCCTTCTTTTCCCGATCTAAATCTAAATAAAACATTTACATTACTATGCTGGTCTAAATTCATAACATCAGTGAACACATTCCTCTTATTTCTTTTCTTCAGCATTGTGCAGGTGGGCTAACTGTTAATTTCTTATCTTGTATATATGATATTTTTTTTACAAGAACTTTCGATAAACCCTTGAATAAATAGCATGTGATGGAAAGGTATACAGGGACTCTTTTGACATGTACTGTTTCATGCAGTATATTTAAGAAGGGTTGTGATGCCTCTGAACAACTATTTTCAAACCTGCACTACAGCCACAGACTAACCATGTATTAAAAGAAGTTTTAATAAACTGATAGCTTCAGGAGAATTTAAATGTGCTCACCCTGGATGTTGCATGTCTTGTTGGTGGTTTGTTCACACTATTTTTGTGTCCAGGTACTACTTAAAAAGACAGAGAATAGAGGTATAAAAAGGACATAATTTAGAGATGTGATGTATGCTGACTGTACAAATATGCTTGTACAATTTGTCTGGTTTTCCACTCTATGTAAACAGAATAAAAAATAATGTAATGGTTTTGTGGTTGTACACAAAAGTTATTGATAAATTATGCAATTGTGCTGTAAAAAGGCTGTTGCCACAAGTCTCAATATTAAATATATTTAAAAGTTGTTTCTCTGGTGAAGATGATTTCTTTACAATTAATATTATCCCTTTAAACAACCCTAATGTTACGGTTATGATTAACATTGAACAGATATTAGGCTAAATTATCACAAGACAGTGAAACAATGTTTTCCTGAGACAATAATATAATTAATTTATCATCTTTGAAAAATGATGGGTAGCAACATTTCAGCTCTGTTCATGCTGGAATCAAAGTGAGGCATTCACTGCTGATCTGCTATGGCTACTGATGAATGTGTGATGAATTGATCTGTTGAATGCATAAATTATTAATAATTAACTAATTAATTATTAAAGTGTTATTGTTTTCTTTTGAAAGATAAATGCCTGGTATGTGACTGGTAATTTGATTGAATAGAAATGTGTCCATGTGCGCTGTACTGAATGGTTCAGGTGAAAATTCAGGTTCTTACTGTACACAAGTTTTGCAAGCTTGTACTATATACAGCTCTGCAAAAAATTAAGAGACCACTGCACATTTTATTTGATGTCATTCTGTGGCTGCTGAGTGACATTCGAATGAGTTGACACTTGAAAGTCATATTCAAAATTAAGTGACCACTGCAAATTTGAATATGACCGTCAACTCATTTACATGTCACTCAGCAACTGTAGGATGACATCAGAAAAAAGTGCAGTGGTCTCTTTTTTTTCAGAGCTGTATTTTGTCCAGAATTGTATACAATATAAATGAAAATATAATGGACACATAGGCAACAGTTTATATAAATCTATATAAAGAAGGCAGCCGTGGCCTACAGGTTAGCGCTTCGGACTTGTAACTGGAGGGTTGCCGATTCAAACCCCGACCAGTAGGAACGGCTGAAGTGCCCTTGAGCAAGGCACCTAACCCCTCACTGCTCCCCGAGCACTGCTGTTGTAGCAGGCAGCTCACTGCGCCGGGTTTAATGTGTGCTTCACCTCACTGTGTGTTTCATTAATTCACGGATTAGGATAAATGCAGAGATCAAATTTCCCTACAGGAGTATACTTATACTTAAATCTGACTTCATCACCAAAAGAAATTTCTGCTGCAGTCGAGCAGCTACTGCCAGCCTGGACCACTTACCAATTGCCTCACATTTAAAAACAAACAAACAAACAAAACAAACATTGGAGAGATATTCTCAGGTTAGTAAGCCTGGCTGCACCACCTGTGCAATGAAACACTGATTTAAAACTTGGGTAATATTTTGTATATCATCAAAATATAATATGATTGATTTTGATTTCTTCAGATGAAAAAAAAGATTTTGATCAGTTTCTTGATGTGCTGCTCAAAGGACAGATTTCGAAAGATCAAAGATCACTAAGTTGTTGGAGCAGGATTTACTGTGGGTGCAAACGTTTGCATTCCCCTCATTCCAAAATGATGAAAGGGCCAGAAAAAGAAATCAGTTTGTTCCCTCATTATCAAAAGTTACAAAAAAGCATCTGTGCAGTCGGTTACACTGAGCATACATCAAAGATCTGGCAGAGGAGGCTAGAGAGTAGTCCAGCTACTGGTTGTGGCTGCAGTTCCCCAGGGCAGCTGTAGGGGCTGGTGAGGAGATGTCCCAAACCGACCACTGGATACTTTGAAGTTGTGCTGCAGTAAAAGCCCACACTGCATTTGCACCTGGCGTGTCACTGCAGCTAAGTGGGTTAAGGGGAAGGAAAACAAAACCTCTGGCAATCTGAAAGAATTCCTGATGGCCAGTGTGCACCTGTTGCCTATGCATCTATTTATGTATTTATCTTTTACCATGTATTTATCCTTTACACACACACACACTCACACTCACACTCACCCTTTCTAAGCATTCATAATATAATTTAAATGTACTTCATATGAACATTGCATGATTCAATAGCCTTTCATTTAAGAGTAAAAACAACTAAAAGTGATTAAGAGGACAAGCAGAATGACATTCAAATTTCTTTGGATTCAGTGTGAAACATGTTATCATGCATTAACCTGCATTACTGAAGTGCACTCAGCAAACTGGTGAAAAATGATGCATCAAAACTCTACTGTTACATACACAAACAAAACAGCAGATGGAGCTTCAACCATTTTCTTTTTTAGTATCCAAGTCTAGTACATCATGATGACATGTGTAATCTGTGTTTTTTGCAGTCTTTCTTTATTCAGACTTAAGAGACAGTAGTTTACATTTCCATTCAAAAATATTAAAATAAATAATTATTATAATTTAAAGGAGAACTCCTGCATTTTTTCAGATCTCTGGCTGCTCTAACTGTTGGCTGCAGCAACTCAAGCTACTGTAGGTAGTACTAATTTGTTTGTACGTTCAATCCTTTTTGTTTTTCGTACCGACAGTACTCAGTGACCTAGAGAAACAGAGATATATGTGAACAATTGGCAAAGATTTCTTTATCTCTGAAGGTATGATCAATAAAAAATGTCCCCCAAATGCTCTGCCGTAAAATAGATGTCTGCTTTAAAGGGGAAATCTGGACATTTTTAACATGGAGCCCCATTGCTCAAGGTCACAGAATACTGTTGGTAGGGAAACAATGATTTCATGCACTGTAGAATAGTTTGGGTAGCCTGGGTACCAGCCGAACTTAGCCCCGCCCACAACATTTGAGATCGGGACGTTCGGTCTGGAGCAATGTGTAGAGCAACTATGCCCGAACAAGAGCTGTTTGAACCAATCAAATTTGGCTTTGTACAATGATGGACAGATGAACAACAGTGCCTTGTCTATCACGTCATCTGAGCACGCTTCGGTTGATTTTGTTTGCAATTAAAACGCTGTAGCTAGAAGCTAGACAAATGCTCTAAGACCCTGTTTACACATAGGAAAAATGCTTCCATGCGGTTTGGCCTTTCATTTACACGAAAACGGAGGTTGTATCACTGAAAACAATCAGTTCTGAAAACAAAGTGGATATGTGGGAAAACGTTTTTTCATTATGACATGGAAATAATAGTGTTTTGGTACTGAATTTTATATTTACCATCGTTTATTTTATATAGTGTGTGTGTGAATGCGGGTTAGCTAACGTTAACGTTAGCAACATGGTGCAGTGCTTCTATCTGACTGCCATCATCGCTCAGTCGGGCTGATGCATGGAACGGTGCATGGTATGCTCTTGGACCACCGTATTCCGTTTATTAACTTGCTGTTAATTATTACACAAAATGGTCATTAAATGTACGAAGAAGTATTTCTAGGTTAATGATTGATATGACTCGTACAGTATGAAGGCTACAGTAGTCTAGCTAATGTTAACTAGCATTACCAACCTCCCTGCAAAACTCACCACAACTTTGTAGGTCTTGTGACCCTCGGACACACAACAGTCAATAATGTGACCCGATTAAAAGTGGTTTTCACCCCTTTGGACACTCTTGATCTCGTCCTTGAAACAGCGAAATATTGCCACGAGGGCATGGACGGCCAAACCGCTAACCATTTTACAGCAGTGTCTTGGGCTATCAGCTAGTTCAAAAGTTTAAGTACTTAATGAGGATATACAGGGCTCTTTATGCCTCGACTAAGTTGATGTTGCCTATAAACAACAATTCATGTTCATAGAAACAACAAGGTCACTAAAACATAACATAAAACATTTCATACCTGTGTTGCAGCATGTAGGCTAATGTTAGCAGCATTATAATGACATTCTAATGCCTGTGTTGGATTCGCGATCGTTTTGCGTTGTGTTTTAGTTCGGATGTCTGTACTGAAGATGGTCAATAAAGCTTGACGGCTGGATCAGGATCGGTGATTAAAAGAATTTATTGTAGATGGTACAACACTCACTAACCGAGCACAGGCTAAGTCTCAAACAGTAAAACTGCACAGAGTCTAACAGGTGTGGTAGTTAGTAGAAGCGGGCTGCTGCTGAGCGTCTTGGCATAAGATGCTCCCCGAGTCGCTTCCTCGATCCGTCTCCAAGTCCAAGCCTGAGACAAAGCCTGTTATACTAAAATCATGTCAACGTAAATCATGCTTAACGTGGAAGGTACCAGAAGGTACCCAGCCATAGAACAGGAAAAGTACTAGCCCTGAAAACAGAATAACAAGGTGATATCTCATTCTGCCCATGCTATCACTCACGGACCATGAACATGGCAGTCTGACCTGTTGATGGTAAATCCTATGTGCAGCCACACAGGCGCCTAAGGATTAGAACTAGGGAGTGAAACAATGGCATGTACTTCTCCACGTCTCTAGCACAGATGAACACATCAGAATACATACAGAAATACCCCAGATTTCTACAGTCCCCTCTTGATCAATTAAAAACACAGATTTTTATAGATCATACAAAACAAATAAAAGGAGTCTGATGTGGTCTAAAGAACAGAGGACAAACCAAGACAAGATTACTTCTCTAGCACTTTGAAAAGGAGGAAGTGCCGGTGTCTTAAAAGAAAAACATAATACCTGATTTCGTTCCGGAGGATTGTCTCACACATAAAAAGAAATTAAAAAGGAAAGGAATCAAACCCACATCCTCGGTTCATCCCGAGGCTGGGCAGGAGGTACTCTAACAGGGGCCAATCTTGGATTGGTAGTGGTGGCACGCTTAATGATACACAACACCACTTGGATTGCTAAGTAGATGACAAAGATGGGAATGAGCAGGGGCATAATGAACTGGACAATCTGAGCAAACAGGGGGGCCCACCCCAGCTACTCAACCAACCTCCCAGGGACCAGCTACCATTATCCCGCAAGCTGCTGCTGCACGCATAAATATCTTTGATGTAATTGGAGACATTACCGGGTCGAAGTCAGGCACATAAGTACAGCATTCCTGTCAATCAGAGCACAAGCACCTCCCTTACTGGCCAAAACCACGTCCAGGCAGAGTCTATTCTGAAGGGCAACCTGTCTTACTGCATACAGTTCTCGGTTAATGTCTGAAAGAGCACGTGCAGTGTCATTAGCTACTACATCAACAATGTGTACCAGATCTCTAATCTCATCAAAGCTACAGTTAGGCCATAAGTTGGAATTAAAGCGGCAAAGAATCTCTGTGTCGGGTTGCAACAGTACTGTGTGAAAAAAGCGTCGCTTAGTCCTAGGGTGTATGGATGTTGACTCACCCACCAAATGTTCCCTCCCCACAATCCTCACAGCTGGAACAACATAAGATAAATAACAAGAGCCTTGCCAATTAGGGGGAAGATAGGAATATGCATACTGTCCACACACAAACATGGAACCACGTACAGGGGCTAGTGCATTAGTGACGACCGTGCTTCCTGGCGTCCCACCTGGAACACGCATCATCGGGGGAAGGGGAATAAGGACCACTTCACCTGACTGTTCAATGGAAACCTCAGTCTGTCCAACCTGAACTTCATATGGGCAGATGCTCTGACCTACCACCGACCGTCCACTCTTGTCGGCCACCCAACAGATCACACCACGTGGGGCATAACTCAATTTAAGCTTAGTAGGGGGCCCTCTGGCCCATGGAGGATTGGGAAAGATGTCATCAGGGGAACCATTTGTAGTACTGTTAAAGGCAGCTACATACTCTGGGATGGTAAAGGGGATGGCTATGTAAGGATACACTTCAGAGGCAGATGGCATTAACCCGCATACCCAACACGAATGCTTACGCTTGGCCTGGGCTAACCCATGAGCCGTCTTCAGAAAAGTGTTGTCCTTGTGCACATCATGATGGCTGTCATACAGAGTATCAGTAACAATAACCAGGTGACACAGGATAACAGCACAACAAAACAACATTCTCGGTGACATTTTTCAGTTGATAAAGAAGGCACACAACAACAGTTACACAACACAGAATTCAGTGAGCTGATCGCTGTTAGAGAACGATGGAGTTGAGGATTCCTTTGGGAAACAGAGTCTTTTTGGGGAGAAGTGAAGGAGACCGGCAGGCAACAGTTCAGTTCAAAGGCAAAAGTCTCTGTCCTGGATGATGTCCGTGGCTTCAAGCAACTCCATGGGTACATGTGGAGTGAAAGTAAAGAGCAGTATCAGTTGGAGGATAGTCATGGTTGCAGTGAGAACAATCATATAATGATTAAATGTAATATATAATCAAGTTATAGTATTGATTAACAATATAACATGCAAGCACATAATGATTAAACATTTCACAGGTATATGTAATCACTCCTGAATTAGATAATGGCTAATGCCAGTAATAAAAAAACAGGTAAGACTTGTCCAAGTCTATCACCTTTCTGAGCATGAGTTTGTGTCACCAAGAGTCAACTAGCACAACACTCCAAGCAGGCTCGGTTTTACAGGGAAAGATTCTACACTGGTATCCCTACCCTTTTCATTTTTTCCTCTGACCTCCCGTGAAAACAACAAATCCACCGTCAAAATGAAAGTCTTCCGTGAATCTTCCTCCCTGGTCTACACCCTATTTCTAAAAAGAAGACGGGCGGAAAATCAGATATAATTCGTACCCTGCTCGGCGTGTCATGTTTCCGGCGGATCAACTAGTTTGCAGTGGCTCGCGTGTATCCATTTGGTTTTGCCCTGGACCTTTACTGCCGACTGTGTTATCAACAAGATCTGATACGGCCCATCGTACCCGGCTTCTAAGCGCTGACCTTTGGGGCTTGTGAATCATCACCCACTGACCTGGCACTAGAGAGTGCCCACCTTCGGGGTCTCCCCAGGCCTCTTTCACTTGGTTAGCGCTGTCTGGACCGCTTCTGTCAATTGCACACAGTAGTTCAGCATTGCATCTGATGTCAGGTGGATGTCGGCTTTCCTCAGATCGATCGTGCCTGGTTAGGAGAAAGGCCTGCCAGTCCACGATCTCAAATGGGCTGAGTCCTGTGTCCCTGTTGTTGCTTGTAGCACGCATGCTACACAGGACTGTTGGTGGTAAAGCGTCAACCCAAGGAATGCCTTCTTGATGTTTTCTTGGCCAGTCGTTCCTTCAGTCCGGTTGGCTCTCTCCACCTGCCCAGAGGATTCTGGGTGGTAAGGGCAGTTCAGGGACCATTGCACATTCAGAATGCGGGCCACCTCCGGCAAGAGACTGCTCCAGTGAAGTGTGTTCCGTTGTCTGAGCAGATCTGTTCCGCAATCCAGATCGTGGAATGATGTCTTTCCCGAGGACTTTGGCAGTGTGTAGTGCAGTTCGGATCGTGCAGGGAATACCGATCCACCTAGAGAACTTGCACAGGACAATCAGAACGTCGCGATAGCCTTTGCACTTTGGAAGGGTGATGTAATCTATCTGAAGAACTCTGAAAGGCCCTGGTGGAGCAGGTGTTTTCAATGTTGGCAGCTTGACCTTTCTGTCGTGGTTGTTTTGCCCGACAGGTGGCACACCGCCCGGTGTCCCTGGCCGTTGCTGTGAACTTTGGGGCCCACCAGACCTGTATGAATCTGTTTCCTCACTCCCGTGTCCAAGCGAATGAATTTATGCCGCCAGGTATGGCAGAAGACTTTCTGGAGCCACTGTTGGGTGTTCCAAACCTCCACAGGTTGTCGTCATGGAGCTTAGCCATTTTTCAATCCAAGTCCACTTCTCTTCTCGGCTTGCGCTGTTCTGCATGTCTTTGATGTTGGCCAAACTTTCCCGTTTTCCCTCTTCAGAGGTTTCCTTGATCTTCTTGGTCACTCTCATCATGCATTTCTCGTTGTCATTTTAAAAAAAAAATTCCTGTTACCGTTAGATCCGTCCGTGTTTCCATTTCCGTGTCCATTTGGTTCGTTAGTTTTCGTTATCCCCTCCCTCTCTTTTTCTTGCGGCTGTTCTTGGCCCGCATCCATAATGCATTGCCTCTTGCCTCAAGGGTGTCTTGCCTTGTGTGTGCTTTTCACTTTTACGACTGCCAGGTCTTTTTTGGTAGTTGCCTCCAAGCAAGGCAGTAACGAACGATGTAGGATCTTCAATGCGTCAAAAGGGTGCAGGTCTCTCATCTCCTTGAGTTCTTTTTTCGTCCAGGTATGCCGTCCGGCATCCGAGGGGTGTTGTATGGCGGCAGACCACTTCTGGATTTAGGTAAGCCCTTTGCTGGTTGGTAGAACACAGACACACCATCAGCGTTGGCTACAGCATGCGTACTGGGCATATGAGGGCCTCATCAGCTGATTCATCCCAGACATCCCATCCCTCTGCTGGTGGTCTGCTTGGTCTTGGTCTTGGGCTTAATTGGGGAGCAGCCGCTCCGGCTTGCATCAGATGTGGATGGGGGCGCCAGTCACGGGGACAGCAGTTCGTCATCATTCGCCGGTGCTTGAATTTGGCTTGTTGGGCGACAGGTATTGGGGATTGGTTGCAGGTGGAAGCTGGTAACAGCATGGATGGTGTTGGAGTGGGAGCTGTAGCAGTGGCCAGTGGCTGGTATTGGCCCTGCTGGGGTTGAGCAGGTTGTTGGTAGTGGGTCACATATGAAGTGTAGAGGCCAGGCCCTGTTGCTAGGCCCATGCTGGCTTGAGCATCAGCTGTAGATTGTTGGAAGCAGGGGCCTCTCCCTGTCGGCTGTTGGTACCCGCCAGGTGGGGTGCTGTTCATTGGCTCAAACAGACCTCCAATAGCGGATGGTGTCGCGATGAAACTGCCTCCCAGCTCAATAGTGTCAGAGATGTCCACTGCACTTCCAGAAGCCTCCACCATGGCAGGTGGCTGCTGGGTCCAAGCCGATGCAGTGTCGGATAGAGGCTGGGGTGCTGTGCTGCCCTCCACGCCCCCCTCCCCATGATGGGGCGGTGGTAGGGGGGGGAGTTGGCTCCCTCCCCTCAGTGTGGCGCTGGGACTGCTCCTCTTCGCCTCATTCCAGTGTGTTCTAGCAACATGTCTGCTTCTGCCAACTGTTCCTCTAAGTCACGTTTCTCCATCTCACTTCTCCAAGTCTTGTCTCGAATTTCTGTCTCCAATTCTTGTATCTTCCTTCTCAATGACTCTTCCACAATTGCGGCCCGTCCTGCAACCTCTTGCCAGCTTTTCCCTGCCTGAGATTTCAATTCTTCTGCCAGACATGTAGTACGGTGTTTTTCGGCATCCACCTCCTGCGAGCAGGATGCCCGCATAGCCCCCATAAAGGATCGTCTTAGCTGGCTCATTAACAAAAAGGCATAGGGCTCACGATGTCTGTTGTGCTTTTTCCAACTCAAATACCCCTCACGAACCTTCTTAGGTGGCCTGGCGCCCTGGACAATAGATGCAGGATCAATTTCAAGATCTTTTCTCAATTTTTTCCTCAAATTTGCCCAATTGAAATTTCTTAAGCCATCCAATCTGACACATAATCTTGTATTTCAGCCGAATGTCTCCTCCTGCTGAGGCTTCACTTCCCTCCTCATCATGGTCAGCTGCTTGCTTATCTTCTTTTCGCTTATTGAGCCCGCGAACCATCTCTGATTTCTTACTCTCTTGCACAGTGTCTTGTTCCAAATTATTATTGGGGCCCGAAGCCATACGAATTAGACTATGTGTTCATACAAGGACGAGGTCCTTTATTTAAACTTTTTGCTTAAATTTGTCAGTAGTGTGTGATGTTTTAGTGCCAACTTTTGCGATTCTGCTTTGGCCAGAGGAAAAACCTCTCTCTCTCTCTGTCCTTCTCCTTTTTTTTCCACACTTCGCTGCTCCTCCTCACACTCTCCTTATCTCTCTCGCCCGAACCTGGCAAATTATTTTACTCAGCATCAGCTTTCACCAGTGTCAGTTTTAACTCAGACTATTTCCTTTCTCCCCAAAACCGGCTGGACAACGACAAAAAATTAATGTCTCACTAAATTCGTTAAATTCACAGTTGACCAAGTCAACAAAAACATAGGTTGGAAACCCTATACCACTTTTCACCTACTGCACAACCAAAACACCCCCCTCTGGTGATTTTGTCTCCTCTCCGTATCACTGTAACGCTAAGTTTAGTCCTAGGCCATTAAACTAAACAAAGACCTTGAGAAACAACCACACAGTTCACTTCAGCAACAATAATGATTGTAGCGACAGTAACTCCTTCTATTTTTCTCTTCGGCACCGCGACAGCATTTATCACAAAACCCACACAGCTTTTATCACAAAACTCACACAGCTTAGCATGTAATGGCAGTACAGAGAAAGAAAAGCTTTAATCCCCAAGCTTGTCCGTAGTTAATCGATTACTTCTTTTTTAATTGTTCACGAATCTATTCCAATTACCCAAAATATGTGTACACTTCAACCGTTTACTTTTTTTTCCGAAAACTTCTTATATCAAATGACATCTAAGCTAATCAATCATTGATATAGGTGCGTTATTTGTCAAAACACTTAATGACACAAACTTCAATACTCTCATTAATGTGCAGCTTTAAATCAAAAAAGTTCTAATTTACTCCCTAAATTATGTTTATTTTTTTAACTTTACTCTTGGTTCTTTTCACGCACAGAGGAGAAAAAAACTCTTTGCTTTCACCTGGTCAGAGTTTCTTCACTGGGCGTATGGTGCACACGCCCGACAGGCGCCCCTCCCTCTTGGTAGGCTTCCAGCTGGGGTTGGTCCGTCAGCCGGGGCCCCAAAGTAGACTCTTCTTACAGATGTGAAGTTTCAAAATCTGCCCTCGACGCCTGTTTGAACCCGAAGACTCAGTCTGACCTCGCCGAATGGATGTTCCCCCTCCTCTTGCATCCGGGTCACGGCACCAAATGTTGGATTCGCATCGTTTTTGGCGTTGTGTTTTAGTTAGGATGTCTGTACTGAAGATGGTCAATAAAGCTTGACGGGCTGGATCAGGATCGGTGATTAAAAGAATTTATTGTAGATGGTACAACACTCACTAACCGAGCACAGGCTAAGTCTCAAACAGTAAAACTGCACAGAGTCTAACAGGTGTGGTAGTTAGTAGAAGCGGGCTGCTGCTGAGCGTCTTGGCATAAGATGCTCCCCCGAGTCGCCTCGATCCGTCTCTCCAAGTCCAAGCCTGAGACAAAGCCTGTTATACTAAAATCATGTCAACGTAAATCATACTTAACGTGGAAGGTACCAGAAGGTACCAGCCATAGAATAGGAAAAGTACTAGCCCTGAAAACAGAATAACAAAGGTGATATTTCATTCTGCCCATGCTATCACTACGGCCATGAACATGGCAGTCTGACCTGTTGATGGTAAATCCTATGTGCAGCCACACAGGCTCTAAGGATTAGAACTAGGAGTGAAACAATGGCATGTACTTCTCCGTCTCTAGCACAGATGCCTGAAAGGATTTCTACACCTAATGATTAGCCTATCGGCCCCTGAAAAGTTAAGTGTTTAAACTAGCATTTACAGTGTTCTATTTGATGGTGTATTGGCCCTGACTAAGTTCGTGTGATATATAAACCACAATCCTTGTTCATAGAAGTACCAATGTTCGTCTAGAAAGTTTTTAATCACGTTAAGATTTTCACCATTAAAGACTCCGCCATCTTGGTCAGGTATTTTCGCTGAGGAAGTTTCAAACTTTAATAACGCACTTTCAACCAATCAGAGGCATCACTGTGGGATTGTGGGATTGTTCAGGATTATGGGTAATGAAGTAGGCCTACTTATCCAAGACATCACGAATAAAAGACATTTATCTCAAAACAAGGTTGGTGCCACATGAATTTGTGCCGTCTATATGAGCATATATAATCGCTTTGTACAGCCGTAGCTGGTTTTAAGTCTACCATGTATGGTTACGTTTTTATGGCATACCCCCCTAATTGTCAATGGAGAAATTGTATTGAATTCTTACTTCCGGAATCGGCTGTGGGCTCGACTGTGATGCTCTATTTCCAGGATGTGTGTGTGTGTGTGTGTGTGTGTGTGTGTGTGTGTGTGTGTGTGTAAAGGGGTGCAGATAATGGTGTGTGTGTGTTCGTTGTGTGTGCTAATGTGTTATTTGTGCAGCTAGGTCTTTCAGGGTCTTAATACTGAACAAAATACTGAAAGTAATTATGTTGTATTTTTTACTTTAGAAAATTTCACTTTTATTCTCTCAAGTTGTTCTTATATTAATGAGTGCAAGTTACTTTTCTGTTGGGATTGAATAAAAAAAAAAACACTGTTCTCTCAAGTTGTTCTTATATTTGTAAATGAGTGGAAGTTACTTTTTATTTGAGATTGAACTTTACCTCAAACATCTTACCTCTGTTCTGATAAATTTGGAGAATATTTAGTTTCATAAATAGGGATGTGAATGGGCTCGCGGTACCCTGGGTGCGGGTGAGGCAAGGCTGGACACTTGGAGGTGGAAGGAGGCTCACAAGGCAAGATGTACAAGCATAGGCGGTGGTTTATTCTTAAAAAAGGTGCAGTGCAAAGATGCAAATTAAATAAATGTCCAACAAAAATACTGGGCTTTTAGCTATTAGCTTGTAGCTTCCGGTTTGGCACAAGCAAAAAAAAAAACAACCATATCTTTAGCCAGTCAAAAACACAAGTCAGCAGAGCATTGTACTTACCCCATCGCTCTTTCGAATAAAGGTGTTTAAGTCGTGATTCACTCGGATCTTTCACCCGTGTCTTTAAATTAACCCATGAGTCGCGAGTCTCTAGTATCATTAACTCGGATTAGTTGAGTCCTACTACAATTCAATCTAAAACGATAAACAGCGCCACACACAAACCTCTTGCAACATTAGCTAGCCTCCTAGCCCTAGCCATCGTGAAGCTGCCAAAAATGTAACAATTTCAGAGGCAACCACAACTCCACAAATTAACTCAAGCGACTGAGTGAGCAGGCAGTCCGAGATAACTGGTTAACTTCCCGCAGAGCCGAAACATTGCAGACTCACAGACCATGAGACTCAGATTGAGCGGCTGAGTAGCAATCCGGGTTAGTCGGATCAGCCGGCCGGTTAGGCTACGTTGAGTACGAGTCAGTCGAATCAGCCGGCTACGTTGTCATGAGTGGATATGCGAGAGCGAGTAGCTCCTCCTCGAGGTGAAAAGCAATTCCACAACAAAAGCCATTTTTCCACTTCTGAAATAACATTCAATGTTCTGCATGTAGCCTAGACATAATTAGATTTGGTGTATAGATGTAGCATATTAAAATGCAATTAGGTCGTGCAGACAGTCTGAACTGCACGCTCATGGAGCTACTTGAGTATCTACCCGGGTCAGTCGAATCGGCCGGGCGGTCGGTTACGTTGTTATGAGTGCGAGTCAGCCGAATCAGCCGGCTACGTTGTCATGAGTGGATCTTTAGAGCAGTGAGTAGCCTAACTCCTCGTCAAGGTGAAAAACAAATCCACAACAAAAGCCATGCTTTCACTTCTGAAATAACATATGTTCTGCACGCATAGCCTACTATAAAATGCAATTAGGTCGCAAAGACAGTCCAAAACATTGCAAGCTCTGTATGGAGCTGCTTGAGTAGGCTAGCCTACCTGAGTCAGTCGGATCACCCGGGCGGGCGGTTACGTTATGTTGTTATGAGTGCGAAGTCAGCCGAATCAGCCGGGCTCACGTTGTCATGAGTGGATCTTTAGAGGAGCGAGTAACTCCTCGTCAAGGTGAAAAGCAAATCCACAACAAAAGCCATGCTTTCACTTCTGAAATAACATATGTTCTGCACGCATAGCCTACTTTAAAATGCAATTAGGTCGGGAAGACAGTCCGAAACATTGCAAGCTTTGTATGGAGAGTAGGCTAGCCTACCTGGGTCAGTCGGATCAGCCAGGCGGGCCGGTTACGTTGTTGTTATGAGTGCGAGTCAGCCGAATCAGCCGTTGTCATGAGTGGATCTTTAGAGGAGCGAGTAACTCCTCGTCAAGGTTAAAAGAAAATCCACAACAAAAGCCATGCGTTCACTTCTGAAATAACAAATATTCTGCACGCATAGCCTACTTTAAAATGCAATTAGGTCGCAAAAACAGTCCGAAACATTGCAAGCTCTGTATGGAGTTGCTTGAGTAGGCTAGCCTACCTGGGTCATTTGGATCAGCCGGGCGGACTGGTTACGTTATGTTGTTATGAGTGCGAGTCAGTCGAATCAGCCGGCTACATGAGTGGATCTGTAGACGAGCGAGTAGCCTAGTTTCTACTCGTGTCAAGGTGATAATAATAATAGGCCTAATGAGAATAGTAGTAGTAGTAGTAGTAGTAATAATAATAATAACAATAACAATAATTTATTCACTGCAGGGCATTTCTAACGTTGCTGTATCTATGTCTACATTGAAAGTCAATTGCTTAGGCTAGGTTAAGACAATAAATAAACAGTCTGGCTCAAACTGCTTTCTTTCCATTGAGTGGGTGGAGGTTTTGATGCTATTATATTAGGCTATTTTATATTATATTATATTATATTATATAATATTATATTAGGCTACCTAACAGTATAGCCATGATTAATAGTAATATTAGTTGCCTAGTATTAGCAGCCTATAATACTTATTAGAATAGATTCCTAGTAGCCTACTATTAGTAGTAGTGGTAATAAACATTGTAGCATTAGACCTAGTAGCATTAGACCTAGGCAAACTTTTCTATTGTTAACAAAACAACAACAAATAATTAATTATTAGAATATAGGCTACCCTCTCTGTCAATAAGATCAAAGTTTCTGAACATGAGCACCAAAAAGATGAACAATGTGTGGATGCACTTTGACCAGGAGAGCAAAACTCTAAAGGCTAAATGCAAGTGCTGCAAAAACCTGGTTTCAAATCATGGAGGATCCACATCCAACATGAGAAGGCACTTAACGAAATGAAGCACCCCACGGCACTGCTTGAACGTGGTACTGAATTTCTTTGCGATTTAGCAAAATTGACTCAAGTGACTCAAGTGACTCGTTCAACCTGGATCAGTTTAGTGAGTGACTCAGAATAACCCGGATCCTTAAAAGGAATCGAGTTTGACAGGCCTACTTTCGAACAGAAATGAGGCTCCCTTTTAACAAGGAAACCCCTCCCTTCCAAATTTACATCAATCAGAGCCAAGTGGCTCACCCCATTTCCCCCATACAGGTAAGTATATCACACAAAAGTATTTACACAAACAATAAATCCCTCTAAATCAAAATATACATAATCCCCCCCACTGTTCACAATGCACGCTCCCACAGCTCCGAGGCTGGAGAGAAAACCCCTCCTCTCCCAGCGAGCGCGCTTCGCATGGGCAGTTGAGCTGGAAGCGGCAGACAGGTAAGTTGGGTATGCTTGTGTTCGTGGCTATGGGGAAATTAACGGTGGAAAATGTGTGGAAAATGAGACATGGCAGTGGGTAAATGAGTGCGTTTTACTGTCGCGGAGCTCTGTGCGTGAAAACGCCAAAATGCGAGACTGTTGCAATGGCGCCGCCCGGACAAACATTCCCCCGCTTCCCCCCTACAAGTCCACAAACTTTTCCCCAGTCCTGGCATGTTGCCAAAGTTCCCAGCAAACATACAAACATTGTCCACCAGCATTACATTGTCCATCAAAGTCCTGGTGTGTTTCATACGTGTATGTGTGTGAGTGTATGCGAGTGTGCGTAAATATGAATGTGAATACGAACTCCGCGTTGCGCTTTGCTTGCGCAACGTAACAAGGGTACCTGCTGCCTGCTGCGAGTAACCTCGCAAAACGCTACTCTATCAAGAGTTCACAGCGTGGCAGTGAGGAGGGGGGAGATCACCTCCTCACAAGGGACAACAACCCACCCTTTCTTATAATTATGAAGCTAAAAGATTATGTACCAACATTATGGAAGTGTTATATATTGATATATACAGTTCAGAGTTGCACAACCCTCAGTTTAATGAAATATTGCATTCTTCATGGAAAAAGTATTTTTCTTTGTGAATGCACCATCCTCAAAGATACCTTGAATTCATACATACAATATTTGAGTAACTGTGTGTTTGCAAACATAGATCTTCAGTGCCTAAGGAGCAAAATGCAGATCAGAGATCATTTTAGCAATCAAATAAAAAAAAAATGTTGTTGTAGAGAGTAGGGGTGATTTTATGTGTGCTGTTGGAGCCATTTCTGCTATTCAAGTTATTTGTAATTTATAAGTTAGTATAAGTATAATTTATGTATGATTATTTTATAGTTTGTAATATGTAGCGCATTTGTGTCACAGGGTGCTTGATTGTGGGCACGGATTGGGTGCCTCTGCTCCGCCTACTTTAGATACGCACCTACACAGGTGAAGCAGCTGATGAGTTTGAATGAGCTGGCGGGAGTAGAGGAAGATCGTTTTTTGACCGTGATCGTAGCCTACTCTAATTTATATAACATATGCATTCGAACATAATAAATACTGAAGGAATAACGAAACCTACGCTTACCAGACCTTGTCTACTCTTGTCAAAGTGGATCCGAGCAAAAACGCATCGGATGCCACAAATATGTGCGGTCAGATCTTTAAGCAGCTAATAGACAATAATAATCATGTGCCATGCAAGTGTGACACTTTACAGTATATCTAATAAAATAAAGCTACAGGCAGCGATGAGGGGGCCAAACAGGCCAGAGTTGCCATGGCATCTCGATACTATTATATCGGACATGTGAAGCAAGAAAATAATCATGTGACTGTCTCGAATCAGTGAGCCAAATTTCACAACTTTCTACCAGACAGTTCTATGGGCTGCCATAGACTCCCATGGCAGAAGAAAGATGCATGCTACTACTACTACTACTACTAATAATAATAATAGAAAGAAAAGGTTGAAACACTATGGGTGCCTTCGCCTCTTGGCCTCCAATAAGGTGATTATTACATTAGGGACCGTTCGTTATTTATAAACGGGGCCACCGGAGGAAAATAGGGGAGGGTCATGTCTTTTTATTCTTTGTTGAGGGGAGGGTCACCTAACATTTTTTTGTCTAGGAGGGAGGGTCACCCATCTTTTGTATTAATGAAAACAGCAAAAAATCAAAGTGGCTTGTTTGATTGTTGATTTCTGTCGCCATATAACGTTCTCTTTCGTTCTATAGCTCTGTCAACATTGAACAATGAAAACAAGGGAGATTTCCCAGGTTTCTCACGCAAAACAGCGAAAAGGTCAACATTCGTCCCCATTAACGTTGGAAGGGTTGGAGCAACAAAGTAGCCTACTTTATTCAAGCCTAACAGCCTATATCCATTTGGTCAACTTTATCCAGCCCTAAAAAAGTTAAATTTAACTTGTAGTTTACCGTGTAGCCTAACTTTAAACAGTGTGCATGCTTAACATAAAGCATACTTGTGCTTCATTCATCCACACATCCAGCTCCTAACGTTTTGACAAGCATTTCTACCAATTGACCTCGTTCCTGCCCATCTCTAGCTTTGCTGTCTCCATCCTTTCTGTTTTTGTTGTTTGCAAAAAAAATATACAGTATTTATTGGTAACCAGCAACAAGTGCAATTTGTTAATCGCTGTCATTCTCTCTCCTGCCAACAAAAATGTGTTACGTTCCAAGTAGCAGTGCGTAATTCTGCTTCATAAAGTTGAACAAATACATTTGGTCATATCAATAGCCAGTTTATGGTCTACAGAGTTGGTAAGTTATGGTAGGCCAACTTGGAGAGAATATACAGGGGGAATTCTTTGTCTAGCTGAGTAGCATGGCAGGTGCGCACGTAGGCATAGCCTACGGCCGAACACTGCAAGCGCTAATGAATCGTGCTCTCACGACAACCACGTCGTTAACTTAAATAGGCCTAGGTTAACATCACTCTGAGTTCGCATTCAAGCAAGCAAAACGATTATTTGAATACATCTGTTTCACTGGAATGGCAAGGGGTAACAACAGGACAACACCGAGACAGGCCAGAATGCAGGACTAATGTGATGAGAGTATTACAGTAATATGGGATATACTACGGGAAAATATTAAAACGGCAAGACAGCGGGGAAACGTTTAAATGATAAACCCGGAAAAAGTTGGCATGTTAGGTATTTTTCGGTCCCTGTGATTATTTGTGAAATTGTGCAAACGGCCTTTTCAAGTCATCTGAGAAGGAAGGAGTGTAGCAAGCTCCCAAATTGACGCTCGTCTGAAAAATTGAGTTTTGGATAATGTTCAGCTTCGGCAGCTTTACAATGACTGAGGAAGCCTAGAGACGAGTCCATAGCAACAAGTTCATGTGTTGAATTTGTTATTACCCAGTGTGCTTTGTTGAATGGTCTCAATGCTTTATTGTTTTATTTCATGTGAATACTTACTAGAGGAGTAACTTTTCAAGTAGGCTAATGCAGTTGCAGGAAGTGTGCATTTAGTTTCCATGCTTATTGTGTTTCCACAACAATGTTAGTGAGTAAATCTACTGAAATGGCCACCATCTTGGTGAAGTGTGATGTGTAAGATCAGAAAGCAGAGGTTGGTTTTAGGGCAGTAGCATATATATATGATGATATGTTTTCATGGCGTGTAAGAGCGTTGGCGGAAGACATCGAAAGTTGACCGGGGAGGGTCATGTCATTTTTGAAAATGCTGCTGGAGGGTCGTTGAAAATTATATAGCAGGCAGGGGAGGGTCATGCAACTTTTAATCGAAGCACTCAAAATCCCTCCGGTGATCCCGTTTATAAAAAACGAACGGTCCCATATAGGCTGCAGTTATTACATTTTTAACGTTTTTTTCTTAACCCAGCCGATAATGTAATAACCAGCCAAATAATGTATAATTATAATTATACATTACTAGCTTACTACATTAATAGCTTACTACATTATTGGCAAAAAGTTATTACGTTATTGGTTCAGACATTTTATTACATTATTGCCAAATTCTTACATGATTTGCTTTATTGCATTAAAATTATTACATTATTGGCCATTATTACGTTATCGGTTGCTACAGGGATTACACAAGACACCGTACTAAATCCCGACGCAGTGAGATGCCTGCTACAGCGGCGCTCGGGGAACAGTGAGGGGTTAGGTGCCTTGCTCAAGGGCACTTCAGCCGTTCCTACTGGTCGGGGTTCGAACCGGCAAGGCAGCAACCCTCCAGTTACAAGTCTGAAGCGCTAACCAGTAGGCCGCGTCTACATAGGCCTAGCCTGTTGTCTAGACAGTGCGTGCACATCTTTCTTTTAATTTGCGTGGCGTGAGCGTATCAGCTGTGTGGCGTGTCCGTTTTTATTTCGGCTCCCTTGATAACAGGTTACGGTGCTGATTCACTAGTACTACACGACATACGCATGGTGTTGCCCTGCATCCCCTTGTTTAGTCATGTGTGGGCGTTTATTTTAAAATGTCAGTTTGCACAGCTCATAGTCAGTTCGTTTTAACTTGTCTAAGTGTTTCTCACAAATGGACCTCCAATTTAGGCATGTATTTATCAGTATATAATGTTTAAGATGTGCCCTTTTCAATGAAGACACACATGCAGAGCATACTGCATAAGCCCAGCTCACACAAAGTCAACAGTCGGGCGTCTGATAATGCTGGGTCGGTTAATGAGGGCATGTGGTCCAAATCTGACATTTGCCATTGGCACAGAATATCTTACAAATGAAAATCCTGTGTGTCTGAGAGCTGTGGTGTGATGGAGGGGAGAGGAAGCTCTTTTAGAGGCCGTGACTCGTGTGTGATGACTGTGTACAGTGGGAAAGTCTTTTAGAGGTCGTGTGATGTGTACAGCAGCTCTTTTAGAGGTTGTGTGTGATGTGTACAGCAGGTCTTTCAGAGGTTGTGTGTGATGTGTACAGCAGCTCTTTCAGAGGTCGTGTGTGATGACTGTGCACAGTGATATTGAAATAAAACAACCGTGTATAAACACTAATGACGTCATGCTTGTCTGAATTATCTCAAAATATTTTAGTCTGTCCAGTGTGATTGAACATGATTTTTTACAAGTGAATTGAGTCTTGAACATTATATTTACTCTCTAGGTTTTCACCTGACTGAAAGGTCAACACATGTGAACACAAACACACACACAATTCCAGGAGTGCAATCCTTTTTTTTGTGGAGTTTTTCATGTAATAGCATAAACACTGAATGGGCTGGAAACAAACAGCTGTTCTGTTCAATATTTGCCCACTAGAGGGCGGCCAAGGCCCAGCTTTGTGTTTACCTTTCTGTCTCCGTCACTCAGTCAGGAAAAGGGCACGGTGAGCAGATGCAGGTACTGCAGTCTAGTGATACACAGTTACACATTAACTCACAGTCTCTGGGCAGATTCTGACACACGCATAATGCAAGGAAGGAAGCCTGAATGGACAAATGACCAACTGTGATGACAAAGACCAGTGTTGAACATCGAGTCCAGTTGGTCCCAGCAGTGATGGCAAAGACCAGTGGAGCCCACCTATCACCCAACCCCCTCAGCAACCTTCCTCACGGTGTCCACCTCCATCAGAGCCAGGATACCTCCATCACCTCCCACACCTCCATCAGAGCCAGGATACCTCCATCACCTCCCACACCTACCACACCTCCATCAGAGCCAGGATACCTCTGTCACCTCCCACACCTACCACACCTCCATCAGAGCCAGGATACCTCTGTCACCTACCACACCTACCACACCTCCATCAGAGCCAGGATACCTCTGTCACCTACCACACCTCCATCAGAACCAGGATTTTATTTGGATAATTATCATTTGTAAACAGCTACAGTCAGGGCTCGAATGATCTTTTTGTCTTTAAGGGGGTCTCTCTATCTCATAAAAAGTTGGCACACCCCGTGCATAGCCTAACAAGGCGATGAAATAGCCTAGGCGTACAATACGCGCACGGTAGGCCTAGGCTTTACCTTGACACACGCACACAACAGACATAGATTTTTCATAGAAATTGATTGCTTTTAATTAATTTCAACATATTATTGATTGTAATAGTCCATATTTCATTTCAATTTCACAATACAAAGAAATAGACTAAACAATTTAGTCTGTGCCATTCTCAATTTTACAACGTAACTCATTTGAACCAGACCACCGTCTCAGATAGGCTATCCTCAGTGTCAAACACAATAATGCATGTAGTATAACTTATACACAGGGAAAAAGCACTAACTGGCAGAAATTATAAGCCATTGCAGCCAAACTATGTTCTAGTATTATTGAACCGTGGAAAATTATTAGACGAACAATTTTGGACACTGAACATTCCGACATCAGAGATTGCTAACAGGTGTTTCAAAATATCTGGGAACTTTCCGGAGCTCTGAATGGCAGAGGATAGCTACAGATCATCAGACAACACAATCATTGTAGGCTGCATTATGGGCCATAATTTATGGCTTTGTCAATCAACATAGAAGAGGTGAAGCGCAAGTTCAACAGCAAACAGTACTTTTCAGCACATATCAAACCATATAGGCTAGCCCAATGAACGCCTATGCAAATAGACAAAACACACACATCAAAGCAGGGTGACTTCTTCAGATTTGCGAGTGCTGTCAAATCGATACGGTTTGCTCATATAGTCTAGTGGTGTGGTGGTGAAGTGTCATGCTGCGTTCAAGAGCGTAGTGTAGGTCTACGTCCCGTAGTAGCCTATATTTTAATTTAACGTCTTTAATGGTAAGAGATCGCACAGGAATGGATAATGAGCGGTTGTTTAAGATTCAATTACAATGCCAGACACCTTCAGATATGAGAGACCCCTTCAGGTTTTTGGCTTTCATGGGAGCCAGTCCTCACTCTATGGGAGCTCGGCTCCCTCTGGCTCCCACGTAATTCGAGCACTGGCTACAGTACATGCTTAAATAAACAGCTAAATGCTTAAATATAATCACAATTGAAAACCTCCATCCTCTGGAGGCCTTTAAAGGAAACACTAGGACACAACAGAGCTGGTCTATAGAGTTGGTCTGTAGTATGCGTACTAGTCAGTAGGATGCATACTTTGTCGGGTTGGCCTGTAGGATGTACACTAGTCAGTAGGATGCATACTACACAGGACTGGTCTGTAGGATGTGTACTAGTCAGTAGGATGCATGTTACACAGGGCTAGTCTGTAGGATGTGTAATAATCAGTATGATGGGTACTACTCAAGGTTGGTCTGTAGAATGCGTACTACGCAGGGCTGATCTATAGGATGCGTCCTG
This sequence comes from Alosa alosa, assembly GCF_017589495.1. Classification (NCBI taxonomy): domain Eukaryota; kingdom Metazoa; phylum Chordata; class Actinopteri; order Clupeiformes; family Clupeidae; genus Alosa; species Alosa alosa. The sequence goes on along the minus strand of NC_063205.1, from coordinate 30,710,084 downwards.
CACAGGGCTGATCTGTAGGATGCGTACTGCACAGGATGCGTACTGCACAGGGCTGATCTGTAGGATGCGTACTGCACAGGGCTGATCTGTAGGATCCTGATGTGAAAAAAAAACAACAACAGCAGACTGCAGAATCAGATCGAACAAAAAACATTTAGATTAGATTATATTAGATTAGATTAGATTCAACTTTATTGTCATTGCCCAAGTAAGGACAACCAGACACACACACACTCCACTACTGACATGCACACACACACTCCACTACTGACCACACACACACACACACACACACACACAAACACAAACTCTCTATCTCTCTTTTACTCCCTCCCTCAGACATTTCATCTTCTTCTCTGCAATAAGGTCAGTCTGTTTCTTTCCAGGGCTGCATGAAATCGAAGGCAAACTAGAATAATGTCTCAGTAGAACCTTCAGGCAGACTCGGGTCTCAGAACCTCAAGTGACTACCAGTTGTCTTTCAGAAGCATTCGAAATAATATTTTATAATTTGATTTGGGATGAATACGCTTCAGGCTACATTCCTTTTGCAAAAATAAACTCCAAATGAATAAGTGGAGCTCTTGGGTTTCTTCATTCCTTTCCACTGCTGTAGTAGTGTACATCAGAAGCCTAATAAAGACATCCATCCTGACTGAACGTGTTGCCAAAGAACCGTAGTCCCTTGCCGTTGGCTCAGGTTTAAGGAATGTCTTTCATGGTTAAAGAAGAAACGGCTGATATCCTTTCCTACGGAGCAACAATGGCTAAAACGGCAGCCTTTTCTTCGTTCAGGCACACCGGAGCAATAAGACACAGGATCACAGGGAGAAAGCCGTGATGACGGATGACATACCCGCCTATCTGATCCTGCTCCCTACAGCCACTGTCTGTGTGTGTGTGAGTGTATGTGTGTGTGACCATCTCACGCTTGGCATGGCCTCTTGTTAGCCGTGTTTGCGGCTCTGCTACCCTGGCGATATCTACACCCAATCACGCTCCTCCGAGTCCCAGTCCCGTAGCCAGGATACAGACAGAGCGGTGACATGAAGGAGGGTCTGTAGTCGCCGTGGTGACGGGCGTCCCGAGCCAGCGCGTAACGTGAGCCGGAACGACTAAAGTTTCCCGCCGCCCTGAATGCAGCGCAGACGAGAGCGGTCTCCAGGCCACTGACATATGCCCCTATAGATGTTAGCGCAGTGTTGACGCACATGGAGGAATGCCCCTTTGGGCTCATTATCCTCTATTAGCCAAGCTACCTGCCCATGTAATCCCCCCCGCCCTGTCAATGCCCCACATCAGAGGGACTCCTGTCTATAAGGTGGTTCCACTGCAGGAACTCTACTCAGGGGGGTAGTAGGAACTCTACTCAGGGGTAGTTTTACAGGGTCTCGGCCGATCATATGTGTGTCCACTGAGGTGTGAATACAAATTAAGGTGGAGTCGGCCTGTGTCATTGCGGAGAGTAGGGTGGAGAAGCAGAAGGTGGAGGCGGAGAATGAAGAGTTTGAGGATGTAGTTCTCCATGAACATGTACAGCTGTGCTCTTGCGCAAACACGGGTAACAAGAGGCCATGCCAAGCGTGAGATGGTCACTCACTCACACACACACACATCCTCACACACATACTGTACACACACACACACACACACACATACACACCTATATATACACACACACACACATGCTCTCACACACATACACACACACACACACACACACACACACACACACATATATACACACACACTCACACACACATGCTCACACATTGGGCCCTGACACATACTCAAATACATCCCGTTCATACAGACTGGTGACAAGTTGAAGTCACTTATAGAACTACTGAAATACCAGCCTTTCAAACACAAATGACACACACACTCTAAAATACCACTTATTCTGACACTTAAAGAAACCTCATCCACTTGCACATGGCTACTCAGTCCCATAGCGTGTGTGTGTGTGTGTGTGTGTGTGTGTGTGGCTGGCTAATTAAGAAAAAGGCTCTTTCACCGGAGACTTCACACATGAACGCTGGACACACACTGCATGAAAGCCCTGCGACCATTCCTGCCACCCAGACAGTGTGACAGACTGCTGTGTGTGTGTGTGAGAGAGAGAGAGTGGGTGGTAGGATAGGATTGGCATTAAATGGGCAATCTGCTGAGGTCAAGTGTTTCTCTTTCATGTGCTAACCTTTTTCAATACACACACATGCACGCGCCCACACACACACACACACTTTTGTGCAAAGATTAAGCTCTGAGGACAGTCTGTCTGTCTGGGCCAGTGGGCTGGGATGTTGCCTGAACAGTGCCAGGCACAAAAAGACAGGGATTTTCACACACACACACACAGGCATGAACGTACATACACACACACACAGATACACACACAGACAGACATGCACGTATGTACACACACAGACACACACACACAAACACACAGATAGATAGATAGATAGATACTTTATTGATCCCCAAGGGGAAATTCAAGACACACACACACACAAAGCAACCCAAAAGCTGTGGCACACACAGGTATACTGTATCTAGACAGAACACATTAAGCAGACATGTCCGGACACACACACTTTCACAGATCTCATTATACACCCACACACTCCTCCTGCTCCATACAGTAGGGATGCAATAGGGCACTGCACAAACTCATACACACATGCCCATACGCACACACACTCAAACACACACACACTTATGGGACCTGTCCATAGTTAGCTGCTTTCTGGGAATATGGGGAAATATCTTTCTCCTTCTTTCTCTCTCTCTTTCCCAATCTCTCTCTATGTGTGTGTGTGTGTGTGTGTGAGCACGTGCCTCCATCCAACTTTTGAGTGGTGTTACAGAAATCTTCTGGTGCCCCCACAAATTAAACAATTTAAACAGTTTAAAAACTCAAAAGTGTTTTTTAATTTTACAGTCACAATCATGTCATTTCCAGTGTTTGAAATCCATACAAAATAAATATACATATTGTACAACAGCGTTCCAGTGTCTGGTTGTGAGGAGTCAGTGGTGGAGTGGACGAGGACGCCCCCTGCAGGCAGGAGGACCAAACAACCAGTACAGCATTACTGTAAGGGGGGTGGGGGGTGAAAGGGAGATATGGATGGAAAGAGAGAGAAAGACAACCTGTACAGCATTACTGTAGAGAGGAGGGAGGGGAGAGAGAGAGAAAGAACGAAAGGGAGATATGGATGGAGAGAGAAAGAGATTTGGACGGACTTGAGACATGGGGCGAGAGAGAGATAGAGAGAGAACGGGAGAGAGGGGGGATGTGGAGAGACAGACAGAATTGAGACTTGGAGAGAGATGGAGAGAAAGAGAGAAGACTATGGCAAGCAGTTGGAGTGTGTGGAGTGTGTTGTCAATTCAGAAAGAAAACCAGTCAGAAGTAGAAACCTGCGAACCAAAGAATGTAGAACAAGAGAGTAAGATATATCTATCCATCTGTATACGTATAACCCTTTTGTATTTCAGGAGAGAAAAGAAAAAGATACAGAGAGAGAGAACAGAGAAAAATCCAGAAGGTCAAAGGTCGTAAGGCTTCCCCCCCCGGTAAGACAAGCTGGAGTAAAGGCACTAAAATAGCTGATGAGCCCCCATCAAAATTACACCCCTTCATTGGAGAAATCAGACAAGCAGTGGTTTGTTACAAAACCCCACATCAGCATTGACATGTACAAATAGGATTGCAGACTCTTCAATCAGCTCGTGTCCAAAATAAACTCTTTTCCTCTTCTTATCTACATGGTACATACAGGCCGACGGGCACTCGGCAGGACATCAGGCACGAAGCCTCTTTAAGAGAACACTTTGTGAAGCTCTGGACAGTTCATAGGACATTCAATGTCTTTTTTTTTTTTTTTTTTTTTTTTTTTTGCTTTGACAATTAAGGCCTCTGTAAGTGTTTGTGTAGGTGTGTGTACATACATTTGTGTGACTGAGAAGTAGATTTATTGTCCTGTCTCAACCTCATTCACCGCACACATCCACATATTTAGAGTCAAATGGTTTCCTGTGTGCAAACAGAACAGGAAGAAATGCGGCATTATGGGGGATGTAGTTTTCCATCCTCTCCCATCAGTTTTTGGCACAGGGCTCCCCATCCTGTCTGGACTAAGTCTAGAACATTCCCTTTATCCAGCAGACGGCCGATGGCAGTAATACTGATCTCCAGAAGGAGAGATGCTCAGAGGTTAGAGGGTCAAGGTTGAAAGGTCGGAGGTCATCCTAGGTAATCCCAGATGTTTTTCTTTACCTCCAGAGCTCCATCTTTCCCCCTGTAACCCTCTTGCCCTCGCTGGGGCAGGGGGGCAGATAACCCTTCAGAGGGGCGCTGGATCCTTCACCATCCTGCTGGGTCAGATGGATGTTTCATTACTGCCACTGAGAGAGAGAGAGAGGGGGAGGTGCAGAACAGCAGAGGGAGGGAGGGGAGGAGAGAGAGGGATAGAGAGAGAGAGAGAGAGAGAGAGAGAGAGAGAGAGAGAGAGAGGGAGGAAGGGCAAAGGAACAGAGAGAGGATAGAGAGAACGGGGGAGAGGAGAGAAGAGAGAGAGATAAAGAGAACGAGGAGAGGAGGGGGGGAGAGAGAGTAGGGAAAGGAAAAGGGAGGGATAAAGGGAGAGGGATGGAGAGAGAGAGAGGGGTTAAGGAAGTGAGGGAGGGATAGAGAGAAGGGTTGAGGGGAGAGGGAGGGAGAGAGAGAGAGGGAGGGAGGGAGGGAGCCAGGGAGAGAGAGAGAGGGAGGGAGAGAGGGGTTGAGAGGAGAGAGGTTGAGGAAGAGAGAGAGGGAGGGAGGGAGCCAGGGAGGGAGAGAGGGAGAGAGGGGTTGAGGGGAAGACATGCAGGTTAGGAGAATTGTGCTCAGGCCAGGCAAACACAGTGTGACCACATGCAACATACACTAACAGAGGGGAGGGGAGGGGGGTGTGTGTGTGTGTGTGTGTGTGTGTGTGTATTTGTGTGTGTGTGTGTGTGTGTGTGTGTGAACTCACTCAGAGTCGGAGTGGTTGCCCCCATTGACCGTGGTGCGGAGGTTGATGGACACTCCGTTCTGCTGCGGCGTCTCTCGGGGTGGTGGGACGGGCCGCTGGGCAGGCTTGCCGAGCGCGTTGTTGCCCCCGGTGACGGAGACTACGGACGGCGAACGAGAGGAGATGGTGGGCGGGTTGTAGTCGGACAGCTTCTCCCTCAGACGGTTCTTCATGTTCTTATCCGAGAGCGGCGGGGGGTACGAGATCTTGTTCTTCAGGATCCCTGGAAGAAGCACAGGAGAACCCAGACAAAATGTTTACCTTTTCAAACAACAACAACAATGGCAACAACAACAACAACACATAAACAAGACTTTTTAAACTGGACTTTAGCCTCAACGGGACTGACCAGTTTAGAACTGATGTCCAGATTCAGCCACCCTCTCTCCCTCCCTCTCTCCCTCTCCTCTTCCCCTCCTCCCTCCCTCTCTCTCCCTCCCTCTCCTCCTTCCTCCCTCCCTCCCTCCCTCTCTCCCTCCCTCTCTCCCTCCCTCTCTCCCTATCCACCCCTCCCTCCTTTCTATTTTAGTTCAATACACTACATTGGCATGTCAAGTTGACAATTGACAGGTAGGTAGTGTTGCCATAGTAACGTCCCACCTCCTCACCTTTGCGTTGCTCTGGCTGGTTGTTGCTGTTGGACTGGGTGGGGGTGGGGGTGGGGGTGTTGGAGGTGGACGTTGGCGTAGGGCTGCTGATCTCCCTGGCTGCGTTCTCTTTGTCCGGTGGTGGTGGTGGTGATGGTGTCTCGGACGCATGTGTGTGGTTCAGCTTGTTCTCAGGGTGCAGCTCCACGTTGACCTTGGTCTCCACCCTCAGCCTCTCGCCCGCCCCGCACAGATCCTCACTGTCGCTGGCCGTGGTGCCGTCTGCAGGCCAGTAAGGTTTCACGTGATTGGTTACCGTCTCCACTGCAGATCACGGGAGCAAGAATACAGGCACAGTTAGTATGTAGGGCATGAAGCATACTAACTGACCTCCTAGCTATCTGGCAGCACCAGTGGGTGAGTATGCACTTCAGTGGGTGAGCAGGTATGTAGTGGGTGAGTATGCACTTCAGTGGGTGAGCAGGTATGTAGTGGGTGAGTATGCACTTCTGTGGGTGAGCAGGTATGTAGTGGGTGAGTATGTATGTATGGGCTTCAGGCTTGAAACGGAAGGGTTGCCGGTTCGATCCCCGACCAGTAGGAAAAATGTGGGTGGAGGAAGTGGTTGAGCACTGCTCTCCCCTGCCCACATCCACGGCTGAAGTGCCGTTGAGCAAGGCACCTAACCCCTCACTGCTCCCTGAGTGCCGCTGTAGCACTTGATCAAGGCACCTAACCCCTCACTGCTCCCCAGGTGCCGCTGTAGCACTTGATCAAGGCACCTAACCCCTCACTGCTCCCCAGGCGCCGCTGTTGCAGGCAGCTCACTGCGCCGGGATTAGTGTGTGCTTCACCTCACTGTGTGTTCACTGTGTGCTGAGTGTGTTTCACTAATTCAGATTCAGAGACCAAATTCCTTGTATACGCAGGTATACTTGGCCTATAAACCTGATTTACATTTACATGAGTATGTATGTAGTGGGTGAGTATGCACTTTAGTACTAAAGAGGATGTTTCTGGACCTTTTGGCCGAGTGTGGAGTATATGTATTATAAGCAAATTGAGTGTTGCGTGTGTGTGTGTGTGTGTGTGTGTGTGTGTGTGTGTGTGTGTGTGTGTGTGTGTGTGTGTGTGTGTGTGATATGTGTGTGTGTTCACCTTTTGGAGTGCTGTGCAGCGGTTGTCTCTCGTTGTTCCACTTGGGCTTGATGACATCGTCGTCGTCACTGTCTGAGGAGTGTGAGGACGCATAGGAGCTGCTGTGCTCATCTACTGAGAGCTCACTGTCTGAGTCAGAGTCTACACACACACACACACACACACACACACACACACACACACACACACACACACACACACAAAAGGAAATTAGACAACATTACAGAACACTGGCTATCTACTGACTCACTGTCCAAATCAGAGTCTGTACAGCACACAGAACCACACAAGAGAACATTACTGAGGAACATTAAAGAACACTCCAGACTATTGTAGACCATCTCCAACATGAGAGAACTTAATGCTGTCAATGTTCTAATTGTTATGCTGTTTTAATTGTGCTTAGGCAACACTGTACTTACTTACAGTCATGCTAATAAAGCAACCTTGAATTGAATTGAATTGAATTGAGAACATTACTGAGGAACATTAAAGAACACTCCAGACTATTGTGGACCATCTCCAACACGAGAACATTACTGAGGAACATTAAAGAACACTCCAGACTATTGTAGACCATCTCCAACACTTGTGTTTCTACGTACTGAGGGCTAACTGTCTAAATCAGCGTCTATAGAACACATTTTACAAGAGAGAACACTTTAGAACAATGGCAAAGAACATCAGCGGACCAACGTCAGTATCCAGCGATAACTGGCTGCCTTAGTCAACCCAACACGCAGAACAACATTGAGAATGTGTGCAGAACCAAACAGAACCGCATTGGCCCTCATCAGAGGCCCGTTGGAGAGCGCTACAGGGTGAGGGTGCTGTATCGTACCGTCTGCCTTGGTGCCGTTTCTGTGGAATAAGGGTCTGGGCCCTGTCCGGGTGGATGGTCAAGGCTTCCACTGGACGACACGCTAGGCTTCTGACCAGAGTCATCTCTGAAGGACAGAGAGATGGAAAGACAGAGAGGAGGAGAGAGGAGGACAGAGAGATGGAGGGAGGAGAGAGGAGGAGAGATAGAGGGACAGAGGAAGGAGAGATGATGAGGGGAAGAGATGGGAAAGGTAGACAAGGGGAGAGAGGGAGAGATGGATGTAGGAGGGGAGAGAGGACGAGAGATGGGGGGAGAGAGAGAGAGGAGGAGAGGAGAGATGGAGGTAGGAGGAGAGAGAGCAGAGAGGACAGAGGGAGAGGAGGGGGAGGAGAGAGGGAGAGATGGAGGGAGAGAGAGAGATTCAGGGTAATCCTCTTGTTAAACATCTCCTGCAGTTCAGTGTAGCTCTTCCCAAAACATGACCCACACCAACAGTGTCACTGCGGCCTTACCAAACCAGTTCTACTCCTGCAACCAGGAGCAGGCCGTGACAAGGGTGTACGGGTGTGTGTGTGTGTGTGCATATTCAGCACACAAAACACTTGGAGGACACAACCATGCCGATTAGCTACAAGTGTGTTTGTGTTTGTGTGTGTGTGTGTGTGTGTCTTTACATGTATACTATGCCATAATAAGCCATGCAACAGCTTGTAGCAAACCATGCAATAGTGAGAAGCAAGATAGAAAGAGAGACAGACAGAGAGAGAGAGAAGAGAGAAAGAGAGAGAGAAGACATATAGAGAAAATGTGACCATGATAGACGTATCGAAGTGAAGACACTGGACACAGTGAAAGATAGCATGTGAGTAGAGTGTGTGAGAAAGAGAGAGAGAGAGATTGTGTGAGTGTGCGAAAGAAACAAAGAAAGAGTGAGAGCATGAGTGTGTGAGAGAATGACAAAAAGATAGAAAGAAAGAGAGAGAGAGTGATTGTGTGAGTGTGTGTGAGAATGACAGAGAAAAAGAGAGAGTGTGAGTGTGTGAGTGAGCCATGCGTAGCCATGCGCAGCCGTGGTTACCTGAGGGTGTATGCTAGGTAGCTGCTCTTAGCTGACCTGCCCGTGGTCTCCATGGAGACAGTGGACTCCCCGATGGCCGAGCGGTAGATGGTTCCGTCCTCCGTGTACGTGTTGCAGTTCAGAGAGCGCTGGACACGAGAGCACCACAGAGAGCATTACTGGGAGATACACACGCGTGTGTGTGTGTGTGTGTGTGTGTGTGTGTGTGTGTAGTGTGTAGTGTGCGTGTATGTAGCGTGTGTGTGTGTGGATGTAGTGTGTGTGTGCGCGCATGTAGTGTGTGTGCGTGCATGTAGTGTGTGTATGCTTGTCCACTCACAGTGAGCAGTGAGGCGCGTGTGGTACTGGACTCCTCAAGTGGTGGTTTCTTCCCAGTGAAGACGCTCTTCAGGTTCTTCCTCACCTCCTTATTGAAGATGCAGTGGAAGAAGAAGATAGAAATGCCCTGCAAACACACACACACAGTTAGAGAACAACATACACCACACATGCACACACAAACACAGACACACGCACACACTAACACAGACACACACACGCACACGCACACGCACACATACACACTAATTCAAACAAACACCACAGAGAGACAACCACAGGCCAAAACAAGAGAGAAATAGTAAGAGTGTGTGTGTATGTGTCTGTGTATGTGTGTGTGTGCATGCGTGCGTGTGTGTGAAGCTGAAAATGGCAAACATGATGTCACTGTTGGCAGCCGTGTGTGTGAGAGAGAGAGAGAGAGAGAGAGTGTAAAGCTCACCTGTAGACAACTGAAGATTGCGAACAAGTAGTGGAAGGTCATGATGTCACTGTTGACGGCCATCAGACCCAGCAGCCAGGTGGCGCTAATGAGCAACAGCAGCAGGAAGGCCATACGCAGCGCCGCACTACACAGAGAGAGAAAAATAACATTAACACACTCTTAAACACACACATACACACACACACACAGGCCATAACCCAGGGAGAACACACACACACACACAAGGCTGGAATTTTCTCTTCACCAGTAATTAGCTCAGAATAAAGGATAAAGGCTGGTTCACATGGCCCATGAAACACAGACACACACACACACACACACACACAGACACACACACACACACACACACACACAGACACACACACTCACATGGCTCCAGACTTCTCAAAGGAGCGTTGCCTGCGTCCACATGAGGCTTTGGCAGCCAGCAGGAAGATCACTATGTTGACCTGCAGCAGAGAAGAGAGGAGAGAGGGGGATAGAGAAGAGAGGAGGAGAGAGAGAGGAGAGGAGAGAGGGGGATAGAGAAGAGAGGAGGAGAGAGAGAGGAGGAGAGAGGGGGATAGAGAAGAGAGGAGGAGAGAGAGAGGAGGAGAAGAGAGGAGAGAGGGGGATAGAGAAGAGAGGAGTATAGACGGTGGAGGGAGAGTGGAAAGAAGAAATGTGAGGAAAGCAGAGGATAAGAAGAGGGGATAGAGAAACAGAAGAAAAGGAGAGAAAGGCAAAAAGAAAAAAAGAGAAGAAAGTGGATGATGACAGAGGAGAGAAAAGAGGAAGTAAAGAGGAAAGAGAGAATAAAAGAGAGAGAGAGGCCAGAGAAAAGACATGTGAGTGGTTAAGTGAATTATTTCAGGCTCCCAACATACACACACACACACACAAGCACACGCACACAAACACACACACTAAATTGACTCTAAAACAGGACATCCAACGTCTGTATAAAACTCCTGAACACACACACACGCACATGTACACACACTGAAACTCTTACAGTCTGTTTTATATTCATGATGACCCACCACTGCAGCAACCCAGTAACATTAAGGTGTGTGTGTGTGTGTGTGTGTGTGTGTGTGTGTGTGTGTGTCTCACCAGCACGACCACAGAGATGGGTCCAGCGAAGCTCCAGATGAGTGTATCATGGACGGACAACCAGCAGAAGTCTGGGTTTCCATAGCCCTGAGGATCCAGACCCACCGCCAGACCTGGAGGAAGAGAACACACACACACACACACACACACACACACACACACACACACAATTAAGTTTCACTATCTGTATTACTATCGGTATGACAGTACAATACATGCAGTATTTGTTTATCATTTCTATTATTTAAGAATTATTAACAAACAACAAATAGGTCAACATAAGAGATAAACACAATACGTAAACACAACAGGTAAACACAACAGGTAAACACAACAACACAATAGGTAAACACAATAACACAATAGGTAAACACAACAGGTAAACACAACAGGTAAACACAACAACACAATAGGTAAACACAATAACACAATAGGTAAACACAACAGGTAATCACAACAGGTAAACACAACAGCGTTCATCCCTGATGGATCCATGTGTCAGTTAACTGCTGTGTGTGAAATGGCATCTCTCCAGGGCTGTGTGAGTGTCCTGTCTGATGGAAACTCAACAAGCTCCAGCTGTATCTGAGTTGTGTGTGTGTGTGTGTGTGTGTGTGTGTGTGTGTGTGTGTGTGTGTGTGTCAGTCAGAGGAGCAGCGGTGGTAGAGTGATGCCAGCCGTCTCACCCGAGTGCCAGCCTTACCCTGCCTTTGAGCTGCTGCCAGTGGGCAAACTGACACCTGACAACACACCCACACACACACACACACACTTCAGTTACACTGCAGGCAGAGACACTTGCAGGAGGAGATACAGAATACACTCTTCTCAGAGAAGAGATACCAACACACACGCACACGCACACGCACACGCACACGCACACACACACGCACACACACGCACACACACACACACGCGCACACACACACTCTGCAGTTACGCTACGGGCAGAGACGCTTCCAGGAGGAGATACAGAATACACTCTTCACAGAGAAAAGATACCGAGATACCAACACACACACACACACACACACACACACACACACACACACACACAAACACTCTCATCTCTCCCTCGTTCCCACAGGGATCACACACCCAAGAGAGAAAGAGAGGAGGGGGAGAGAGAGAGAAAGAGAGAGAGAGAGAGGGAGAGAGAGTGTGTGTGTGTGTGTGTGTCTGTGCGCCACTGCGCGGCAAGGCAGGTGTGTGTGTGCGTGCGCGCTGGGTGTGCGGAGTGTGTCTCACCTGTGATGATGGCCGGTATGCCCCAGCCGATGGCGTAGTAGAACCTCATGTGTCCGTGGTTGATGTTGCGCACCTCGGTGAGCATGCGGTAGATGTGCAGACCCTCCACAAACATCCAGCCAAACGTGCACATGTAGAAATAGTGCAGCAGGATGGCTATCACCGTACACACAAACTACAGGAGAGAGAGAGAGAGGGAGAGAGAGAGAAAGAGAGAGAGAAAGAGAGGGAGAGAGGGAGAGAGAAAGAGAGGGAGAGAGAGAGAGAGAGAGAGAGAGAGAGAAAATAGGGATATCCATTCATATCCATAGAGAGGGAGATCAGTTAATAACATGACATTCCCTGACATTGCGCTAATTCGGGTTGGTAAATAACTCGGTATAAACAAACTCATGGAGTGAATTAAAAAATTATGCCGAATATTCGTCCATGCAGTTGGGCCAGCTTGTGGTTTATATGGTCACTCTCAATCCAACTGTTCTCAATTGTAGAACTATTTTTGGTAGCCTACCGTAATTAGGAGTATTTTATTTATTGATTGAAGCTCTATGTTAACAGGCTTGTGGCAATGCACAAGGTGCTATAGGTGCCAAAATCTATGTTTGGTACTGCCAAATTGTTTTGTTTTGTTATGGTTCATGTGTGTAATATATTACACCTCGCGGAGGGGAAAAAATTGTGGCAGAGAATCGCGGATATCAATTCTGCAAAACTAAAAAAAATTCATATTTTTCCCCTGAATCAAAGCCGGGCTGGACTGTAACGCTTTTTGGTCTATGTACAGTAGCTCAGGAACAGCTCTACACATTCTCCGTACAAATCCACATGGTTCTATTGTACACCTATGCAGCCCAGACTGAGCTTTTTATGCCAAGAGGAGAATAAAGGAGGATTGGTGTTTGCAGGTCAGGAGGTGAAAGGTCACGGAGCTGCTGTTCTTTCCCCCTTGCCCTTTGGGGCAGGCTCCCACACGCCATCACAGCTGGAATGGAGGGAGTGTGTGTGTGTGTGTGTGTGTGTGTGTGTGTGTGTAATGGAATGTCCCAACAGCCAGGAAGGGACATAAATCTCAACCTCCTCAACACAGATGTGTGTGTGTGTGTGTGTGTGTGTGTGTGTAAATAAGTTTGTGTGTGTGTGTGTGTGTAAAATGTAAGTTTGTGTTTGTGGTGTTTGTGTGTGTGTGTGTGTGTGTGTGTGTGTGTGTGTGTGTGTGTGTGTGTGTGTGTGTGAGACTGACAGGAAACATTCCTAGGCTCTGAGACACAATGCTATTAATTACAGCTTCCTGAGAGAGGAACCTATCATTCCTGAGCAGCCACTGAAACGGGCTGGCAGGTTACTGGACACTATCACACACACACACCACACACGCACACACACACACACACACTCTGCAGTTCGCTACAGACGAGGCAGCTTCCGGGAGGAGATACAGAATGCACTCTTCACAGAGAAAGATGCGAGATACCAACACACACACACACACACACACACACACACACACACACACAGGCACTCTCATCTCTCCCTCGTTCCACGGGGATCCACACACCAAGAGAGAAAGAGAGGGGGAGGGGGAGAGAAGAAAGAGAGAGGGAGAGGGAGTGTGTGTGTGTATATTCTGTCTTGTGCCGGTCGCGTCGCGTGCGTGTGTGTGTCTTGGCAGTGCGTGCGTGTGTGTGTGAGTGTGTCTCACCTGTGATGATGGCCGGTATGCCCCAGCCGATGGCGTAGTAGAACCTCATGTGTCCGTGGTTGATGTTGCGCACCTCGGTGAGCATCATTGGGTATGCAGACCCTCCACAAACATCCAATAGCGTGCACATGCTTGAAATAGTGCAGCAGGATGTGAAACCATCACGATACACAAACTGGGAGAGAGAGAGGGAGAGAAAGAGAGAGGGAGAGGGAAAGAGAGGGAGAGGGTAGAGAGAGAGAGAGAGAGAGAGAAAGAGGGAGATCAGTTAATAATATCCATAGAGACAGAGAGGGAGATCAGTTAATAACATGACATTCCACCGACGTTATGCCACTTCGGTTGGTAACAACTCGGTATAAACAAACTCATGGAGTGAATTAAAAAATTATGCCGAATATTCAGCCCATGCGAGTTGGGGCCCAGCTTGTGTTTTATATGGTCACTCTCTCAATCAACTGTTCTCAATTGTAGAACTATTTTTGGTAGCCTACTGTAATTAGAGTATTTTATTTATTG